>NC_058134.1:76246179-76255663 GCF_016433145.1 Gracilinanus agilis | reverse complement strand
TTTGTTGTTATTATTATGGGTGGGGGGAGGGCAAGGGGCAGGGGTATTTTATCTAATTTTATTTTATATGGCTTGTAATTCTGTTTTTTTGTCAGTAGATAGTGCTACTGGTTAGGCTTTCCCTTGGCTAGAGGTGTGAGAATTTTCAAGTAAGGGTGTAGTCCCTTTAAGTACTTCACACTTTTAAGTATGTCCCACCTCAATATTTAATTAACTTTTGGGTGGAGGGCAGGATAGGAACCTTTTGATTGAGGCTAAGTATAGGATCAAGAAGCTGCTAAGTGTAAAAAAAAAAAATGCTAGAATCCAGGTGCTTCCTAAGCATGTGTTTCCTCTTTTGGGTAAAATGACACTTTTTTGAATTGGTCTAGGGCAAAAGGAGTTTTTATAAAATTACTTTTTCCCTTTTGGGGGCTCTAAAAGCCTTTCGAGGTAAAAAGGACCAGTGTTTTGTTTTGTTTTGTTTTTTACTTTAATGCTGTTCTTCCTGACTAATTTCCCCAGGTTTCACTTTGTAAGAGGGGAAAATGGCAATTATTATGGTTGGACTGGATATTTAAGGTTTGGTCACGAGAAATTGATTCACTCTATTTCAAAATAAAAGAGAACCAAGTCAAGATGACTTTTATGGTGGTTTATTTACACTCAGGAAGGTTGAAGGTAAGGAAAATGAGAGAGAAAATCCGTCCCAGATCAGAGGCCCAAACCAGGTAGGGATTCAGAGGCCCCAGCAGAAGGGGCACAGAGGTTAATTAAACAAGGCTTCTAGCCACAAGGCCTCCTCTACGAAGAGAGGCCTCCTTGAGGCTGGAGCCTCCAGAAACGCCAAGGGAAGAGAAAGAGAGTCAGCCTAAGTTACTCACGTGACAATTCAAAGGGAGACAGTCTGAGGTCTCACCTGAGCTCCTTCAACACCAAGTTAAAGCACCATAAGACCTCCCCAAGAAGATAGCAGCTTTCATCACTTCCTGTGTCCACCTCCAGTTTCATGTGGACAAATGGCAGCCTCAACACTGTTTTGGACTGCCCAAGGGGCAGTTACTTGTTTTTGATTTGTCACTTACTGTCACATGTGGGTCACAGACCTCCACCCTCCCCATTTAATTCTAAGTTGGGTGGGGTGAAATCATTCCAGGTGGCTAAAATCTAAAGAATGAATGAGGGTGAGCTAATTCCATTCACACAACTTCTTACTTGAGTTAATTCTAGAGACACGTGGTGCTTGGAAAAAAGAAAGTAGAAGGGGTTTTGATTGGGTGAATATTAAAAGGTTTGGTCACCAGGGAATTGAATAATTATCAATCCCCAATTAAAGAATAACCTCAAGTCAAAATGACTTTTTATGGAAGTTTATTTACAAATGAGAAGAGGAAGAGAAAATAAGAAAATCAGAGAAAGGATAGAACAGGATAAGAAATATAACACCACTAAGTTATTTGCTCTGGCTTCCTTGTTCAACCCAGGCAGATCTAATTAATCCTCAATTGGATGAGGCTCAGCCTTGAGCCCAGGGCTGGAGGGCAGGAGATGAATGAGACAGAAGCTTCAGTCACAGAGTCCCTTTTGAAAGAGCAGTTTCTTTATAGAAGTCCAGGAAGATTTAGTCTTTACACTCACCACATGTAATTCCAAGGGAGAGATTAACAGCAGTCTCACCTAGTCCAAGGTCTCAATCAGTGGGTCTGAGCTCCTCCAGGTCCTAGTCAACCATTCTTGCACACGTGGGTCAAAGACCTCCCCACTTGAGAGTTAAGTAGAGTTGTTTACACTTTAGGTGATTAGATTTAAGAATGGGTAGGGTTGATTTAATCTCATCACAAAGATCATCTGTTCTATCCTTAATTTTCAAGATTGAGAATCTGAAGTCTAGTTAAATTAAGTGACTTATTCAGGATCACATAATAAGAAGCAGGTGCTAGTTTGAACTCTTTTAAATGTCTCAATTCATCCCAGAAGCTTCCCTTTCAATTTTTCTACTTTCAAAAATTATGTTAACATTTTGCTTCACTCATTTTCAATTTTGCTTAATTTTTTTATCATTTTTTCTATGTGTATTTTTAAAAATCCTTACCATCTGTCTTAGAATTAATAATGTGTATTGGTTCCAAGACAGAGGAATGGTAAGGGTTAGGCAATAAAGGTTAACTAACTTGCCCAGGGTCATATAGCTAGTAAGTGTCTGAGGGTAGATTTGAACCTAAGACCACTCTGAGCCTGGCTCTCAATCATGAGCCACCAAGCTGCCCTCTTTTCTGTGTGTGTGTTTAAACGGTTTAAATTCTCTCTTTTTTGAGGAAGCCTACTCCTCTGAACGTCTCATTCTGTCATTTTGACTATGAATTTCTTTCCTTTCTTTACCAAGAAATATTGTGCATTATATGTATAGTATCTGCCCTTCATAAAAGTCCTCCTCTGAAGCATTGGGTATATGTCAGGGATCTCACTTGACTCTGAAATTCCTTAGTTCCATGGTCAATCCAAGTTGTTTTGGATAATCATAGTTATGCATGTGTTGACTGCCTTTTTATCTTCCTCTTAGAAGTCTTAGTTTCCTTCAAAGCTCATCTTAAACATCACCTGTGTAAAAGGGAAAATTATTAGACTGGTTGCAATTTAATAATTTTACTAAATCAAAAGTAGTTGGGGAAAAGGATGGAAAAAAAAGAAGAGAGATTTATAGGTACTTTCCTTTCTGCTCCATTTAGCTTGCTGTTCTGTGGCTGTCATTAAGGTCCCCTAGCCACACTCACAGGGAAGTCCAGCCAGCAACACACACAGAAGAGAAGAGCAAAATCTGCTCTTGCCTCAGTTTATCAAACTTTTTCTTCACCCATTAACTCTCATACCTCAAGTCTTGAGAGCCAGCTGTGGCTTTCTACTTTGCTTGGGCCACCCAGGGGGGCAGTCCAGGGGGCAATTCAGGGGACATCTACCCTTCACCCTGTCTGATTATCTCTTGACTCCATTGCTGCATTTTTCCAGCTGCCATTTTATCATCATGACCTAATTCACTCAATAATTTCTTTCACAGGATCTTCAAGTTCAGGCTCACACCAGGTATGTGGAAGCAGGGAGGGTAAATTTCCTTCACACACTTTCTATCTAAAGCTTTTCCTGATCTCCCAAGCTAGTGCTTCCCACCCCAGATTGCCTTGTATTAATTTTATTAATATGTGTATTTTGTTTACAATGATGTATATGTGTTGTCTTCCTCTTAGAGACAGTAAACCCCTTGAGGGCTGGGATTATTTCATTTTTAACTTTATTTCCCAACACCTAGGCAAGTCTAGCACATAGTAAGTACTTAATAAATACTAATTGATAAATTGATTTTTGAAGTCCTTATCCAGGGCTTTTTCTTCTAAGAGATGAGCCTGGAACCATTCATCAATAGCAAAACATCATATTAGGACAGAATAGCAAAGTGAATTACAAAGGAAAACTCTCAAGTATTTTGATTTTATCAAACCTAATTTTTTTCATACAAAGGGGACTACAGTAACTCTCAAAGCTTGATAGATCATAGCTCTAGAGTTGGAAGGGATCTCAGAAGCCATATTGATCAACCTTCTTATTTTATAGAAGAAACTGAGCCCCAAGGAGTTTGGGTGAATTACCCAAGGTCAAACAGTATGAAAAATTATTCTTGACACCTCCTCCTAAGGATCAGACTTGCCTAGGATTATGTAGTAGGCAACCAGATTTTCTGTTTTACCTTCAATAGAAAAAAGGAATATATGAAAAGGAGTGGATTTTAAGAGGAAGAAAATAAGTTCTGTTTTTGACTTGTGGAGTTTGGGATGCCCTTGGGACATTCAGGTAAAGATGTTCCAGAGATAATTAATTGATGATGCAGGCCTGGAGGTCAGGAGAGAGACTATGGCTTGACATATTGATATGGGAGTCTTATGTAGAGAAATGACCAACTGCATGTAAGAGGACCAAGGATAGAGCCTGGGGGATACACTCATTCATAAGGGATGAAACTTGGATGAGGATATAACAAAGAAGACTGTACCTATTTTTCTTGCCTATTTGGCTCATGTTTTTTGCATTTTTTTTTTCGAGTTCTTGGAAAAGCAATTGAATTCTAGTGAAACTGCTTAACTTGGTGCTGACAGATAGGTTGATATTAAATATCCCTGGTTTATGATTCTTATTTTCCTTATTTTGCACCTTAACTCTGAGTCTAGTGCCTAGTTGAGTAGGAAATTAACTAATATTGCTGATGGCTTACATAAATAAGCAACAAATCCCTACTAACATTTTTTCTATCCACTGGCCCTAAGTCCATGTATATTATTCCTTTTCTGTTAACCAACTCATTTAGAACTTAGTGTGATCAAATTTTATCACTACCACCTCCTTTTCCTCTTCTACTTTCTCCCAAGTGAGGACTTCAGAACTAACATAGGGCAATCTTTTGTCCTAAATTCCTAAACCAGAAACAAAAGTTGTTTGGGCAACAAAGAATTGTAATCTCTTCTTAACACCACAGATTTTTTTTCCTATTAATTAAGAGAAACAACATCTCCCCTAGGTTACTTTTCTTTTCTTCCATTACATAACCCAAATCCCTTCCAGATTGGATCCCCTTTGGCTGAGAAAACTCTTGCTGAATACATTACACCCCTCAGAAGAATTTTTCAAGTAGTTCTTAAAAACTGATACTTATACAGCCAACTTTGACCTCGTTGAGTTAATTTTACTAACAGAACCACAAATAAACCTAAAAGACTCAAGTAAAGAGGTAATATAGTTTGATCTATGAGTAAATTTTCTGACAATATAGGCAAAATTTGGATCAGCCCTAACAGAAAGCTTTTCTTTTTCACAGGAAAAGGACAGCATAGTTTATTAATCTGGTTCCAACTTGCCACACTAAAAGTCTGGGGCCCCACCCTCACTTTCCTGAGTCAGTTGCACCTCTGACCTTTACTGTGTTTTTAAAGTGCAACAGCATGTTTTACAAGTACAAAACATGTAGTTTTTCAGAGCCTTGTCTTCCTCTCTCAGTATGTTGAATGGGATGATATCAGGAATAAAGACAGAGAGGCATTTAATAATGAAAATATTCAGGAAATATAAATTTACATTAAGGATTAAAGAAAAGATACAGAGGGGAAGAGGCTACATAGACAGCAGATAATATTAGCTTTGGAAAAGTGAGTCCTAGGAAATTATATTTTCATATACACCCACACATACACATGTATATATATACATATATATATACATGGTCACATATATATGTACGTACATTAGAACTAATAACAATAGATTAATAATTAGACAGTAAGAAAAACTAATTTGGCACAGTAGGTAGAGAACTGGTCTCTAAAACAAGACTTGAGTTCAAGTTCTGCCTCTAATTCATACTATCTTTGTGATCCTGTGAAGGTCAATTCACCTCTTAGTATTTAAAAAACTTTCTAAAACTCCAGTGGGGAGAAAGATGATGACTTGTAGTAGGAGAGGAATAATGCTGAGAGGGAGTTCCCTACTCCAATGAAATCATAGGCCCAGTCCTCTATACATATCTGGTTTATTTAATGGTTTCTCTAGTAAAATCATGAAACATTCGAGCTAAAACTGAATTTTTATATATTTTCCTCTTGTAGTAAATTTTAATGCAAGGAAAGCTAACTCAAAAAAATTTGAGTATAATTACTGATAAATCATGGTTTCATTTGGGTGACTTGGAATTTTTTTTCTTCTTAATCATACATGCTATTATTAAATTTTGGGAAAAAGAAAAATAGGTGTTGAGAGCTGTTGTTGAATGAAGCACATAAAAATTTAGATTTTTGGATACTTGGCTAATATGGAAATGTGTTTTGCATGACTTCACAAGTACACTCAATATCATATTGCTTCCCTTCTCATTAGGTAAGGGAGAGAAGGAATTCAAAACTCAGTTTTATAAAGTGAATGTTAAAAAAGTTTAAAATATACTTAAGATATTAAATGAAATAAAGTAAAAATATAGTTAAAAAAGAACTGTGGATGTTGCTATTGCAGAAAAATGTGATGTTCAAAAATGATCAAGGATGTACATATACTACAAGGATATAGGTAGGTGGCACAGTGCTGAACTTGAAGTCAAGAAGACCAGACTTCAAATTCATCCTGATACTTGCCAAGGAAATCATTTACTCTCTCTGTGCCTCCATTTTGCCCTTCTATAAAGGGAGCATCATAATAATACTTAGCTCCTAGCTTTCTTGTGAGGAGAAAATGAGATGATATTTATAAAGAACTTTGTAAACTTTAAAGTGCTATGTAAATTCCATTGCTATTGTCATTATTATTGCTAATAACAATAATTTCAATTTGGCTTATCATATTCCAAGCCTTTAGTACCTTCAATGTAGAAGCTGCCATATCCTGTGTGATCCTGACTGGGGCTTCATGATATTTAAATTGTTTCTTTCTGGCTGCTTGCAGTATTTTCTACTTGACATGGGAGCTCTTGAACTTAGCTATAACATTACTGGGAGTTGTCATTTAGGCATTTATTACAGTAAGCAATCTGTGGATTCTTTTAATTTCTATTTTACCCTCTTGTTCAAGAATATCAAGGCAGTTTTCTTTGACAATTTCTTGTAATATGATGTCTAGACTTTTTTTTTTTTATCATGACTTTTAGGTAGTCCAGTCATTCTTAGATTATCTCTCCTGATCTATTTTCTAGATGAGTTGTTTTTTTTTCAATGAGATATTTCATATTTTCTTCTATTTTTTCATTCTTTTGATTTTGTTTTATTGTTTCTTGATGTCTCATGAAGTTTTTAGCTTATATTTGTCCAATTCATATTTTCAAAGACTGATTTTCTTCCATGATCTTTTAATTTAATCCATGACCTTTTCTATTTGGTCCATTCTACTTTTCATGGAAATCTTTTCTTCACTAGATTTTTTTTGCCTCTTTTCCCACTTGAATGATTTTGCCTTTTAAGCTATTATTTTCTTTTTGCACTACTTTTATTTCTTTTTCTCAATTTTCTTCCACTTTAAAATTTGGTTTCTGAGTTCCTTTTTGACCTCTTCCAGCATCTGAGATCAATTCCCATTTTTCCTTGAAGTTTTGAATGTGGTTGGTTGGCTCACCATCCCCTACTGAATCTGTGCCTTGCTCTTTGTTGCCATGGAAATTTTCTATGGTTAGGTATTTCTTTTGCAGTTTTTTCATTTCCTAGCATTTTATTATTATTTTTTTTTGCCTGTGGACTGGAAGTTCTGAAAACTGCTGATTCTGTCTCCTTTGCTGATGGCTTACAGGACTTAGACTGTTAACTAGTTTGCTGTACGGCTAGGAGCTTCAACATAGGCTTGAAAAGATCAATGGTAGGGACTTCAGGGCCTTACTGAGGGCTGGTGCCAGGGCTTGGGACTTCAAGGGAAGGTTGTGATTCTTAAATGTTGGCAATTTTAAAGTTGTCTGCCATTTGTATGTTTAGAAATTCAACCTATGCAGGAAGTAGACTTGGTCAGGGCAAATGCCTTCACAAATTGTTTGTTGAAGATGCAATTCTGCTAATAAAAGTCTTATTTTTTAAAAAAGAAATAAATGAGAAGATAATAAGAAATTAAGGAAATACTGGAGAAAAGTATAGCAAATGGCAAATAAACAAGTATTTATTGAGTATGTAGTGTATACACTGGGCAGTTAGGTGACTGGGCTTGGTAAGTCTCTTTCTTAGTTCAAATCTGGCCTCAGACAATTACTAGCTTTGTGACTCTAGGCAAGTCACTTAATCTTGTTTGCTTTGGTTTCCTCATCTGCAACATGAACTGGGGAAGGAAATAACAAACCATGTTAGTATCTTTGCCAAGAAAGCCCCCAATTGGGTCACAGATAGTCAGACACCAATGAAACAACTGATGAACAACAAAAAGTATGTACATAGCATTATACCAAGTCTCTGTGACTGATCCCACAGAATTACATGGTATGACCATGCTGACCAAGTAGATTCCTGTATTAGAGGAAAACAAGGCAAGACACAGGGAAAAATTACAGAACATGACAAGGCAATATCTGATTTACATGTCAAATTCAAAATCATTAGTTACCAACATGAGGTTACAAAAAAAATCAATGCCATGGAACTAGGAAGAAATTCCTGCTGATTATGATGATGACAGCACAGTTCTTAGAGGAGACAAGACTTAGGACTTCTGAAGAACTATTAAAATTTTGATAGAGATAAAAGCAGAAGTAGGGAATTTGGCCTTTGGATCTCATTTATTAAATACTTTGCATAAACATTATAGGCATTGTGCCAAGCATTATAGAGAAAAAGAAAGAGAAAAGCATAGGCTCTGACCTCATGAAGCTCTTATTCTAATTGGAGAGATAACATTTACATAAATAAGATATATAAGGAGGAGAACTATCAGTGATGGAGACTTGGAAAGGTCTCAAAGGAGATGAGATTTGAATTGAATCTTGAAGGAAGCCATGTCATAAGTGAGAAGGGAGAACATTCCTTTCAGGTATGAGGGACACCGAGTGAAAAGGCATAGCCAGGAAACATCTTGTTCTAAGAACAGTAAGTAGACTAGTGTAGTTGGATCATAAACTTTTTGAAAGAGAGTAAGGCATGAGAAGATTGCAAAGGTAGGAAGGGACCAGTTTCTGATGGACTTTAAATAGCAAGCAGAGGATTTTATGTTTGATCCTGGAGGTATTAGGAAACCACAGAAGTTTAATGAGTATGAGGGAGGGTTGTATGTCACATGATCAGACCAGAGTTTAGGAAAATGCCCTGGGGCAGCTGAGTGGAGAATGTATTGAAGAAGAGAGAGATTTTAGGCAGGAAGCCCAATCAGTACAGGCTAAAGGTGGTGAAAGACTGAAATAGAGTAGTAGTTATGTGAAGTTAAACAAAGGGGATGTATAAAATAGATGCTCTGAAGGGAGAAAGGATAAGACTTGAAAAAAATTATAAATGTAGAATGAGAAGGAGTTGAAACTTGGACTGATTTTGTGAGCCTGGACTTGAACAATGAAGGCATCTTTAACAGTAACAGGAAAGTTGGGAAGAGGTAAGGGTTTGGGGTGAGGATGGAGTTATTGACTTCTGTTTTGGACACATTCAGTTTAAGGGGCTTATGGGGAATTCATTTCAAGATGTCCAAAAAGGCAATTAATGTTCCTAGACTAATTCAGGAGAGAGATTAGATCTGGATAGATAGACATGGGAATCATCTGCAGAGAGATAATTAAACTTATGAGATTATAGGCAAGATGATATAGAGGGAGAAGAAAAGAGGTTCCAGAAAAGAGTCTTGGGGAATACCCATGGATTGTGAACATGTCTGAGATAAAGATCCAGGAAAAGAGGCTGAAAAGAAGCAGTCAGATAGATAGAAGAAATACAGGAGAGAGTAGTTAATGAAAACCTAGAGAGAGAGTGTTTCAGGAGAGAGAAATGCACAGTCAAATACTGCAGAGAGGCCAAGAAATATACAAACTGAA
>NC_058134.1:76079604-76242808 GCF_016433145.1 Gracilinanus agilis | reverse complement strand
TATATATATATATATATATATATATATATATATATATATATATATATATAGGCATTTCATCCTATACAGTTTGTCACTGTTCCCTCTAAGTATACTGCTAGCTACCCTGATGATAATAATAATTTTTAAGAGTTACCAATATCATTTTTTCTTAGAGAAATACAAATCATTTGAACTTCTTGGGTCCCTTAAGAAAGTTTTAGGTTTTTTTTCCCTTTATTAATTAACGTTTGGTGATTCTCTTGAGTTCTGTGTTTGGGCATCAAAATTTCTGTTTAAGTCATGTCTTTTCTTTATGAATGCTTGGAAGTCTTCTATTTTATTAAATGACCATATTTTCCTCTGCAAGAATATTGTCAGTTTTTCTGGGTAGTTGATTCTTGGTTGTAGACCCAGTTCCCTTGCTTTTCAGAATATCATATTCCATGCCTTCCAGGCCTTCAGTGTGGATGCAGCCAGGTACTGTGTTATCCTAACTATGGTTCCATGATATCTGAATGGTTTCTTCTTAGTAGCTTATAGTATCTTTTCCTTGATCTGGTAGTTCTTGAATTTGGCTGTAACTGTTCCTGGGCATTGTCAATTGGGGATTAAATGAAGGAGGTGATCTGTGGATTCTTTCAATCTCCACTGTTCCCTCTTGTTCAAGAATATCAGGGCAGTTTTCTTGGATAGTTTCTTGTAAAATGATGTCCAGGCTTTTTCTTTTGTCATGATTTTCTGGTAGTCCAATAATTCTTAAATCGTCTCTTCTGGATCTATTTTCCAGTTCTATAGTTTTTTCAATGGCAGCAGAAGCTGAAGGTGTAGGTGAAGGTGTAGAGGCTGAAGGGAACTGTGCTTCCTGCCTTGTTATCAAGTTATTTATTCTATTGGGGTTTCAGCCTTCTCCCTGGGATCCAAGTCAGTAGGATTCTTACCTTGGCTCTCAGCCTCCACCCAACTCTCTAATTCTTCAATATCTGTAGTCAGTGTGAAGTGCTTTGAATAGTCAAAATTACATAAAAATTGTCCAAGCCCCTATTAGTATTCACCCTACTCACAAATAAGGCAATACAATAAAAGCTCATTTTATATGAACATAATGTTTCACTATCCTTTTTATAAGTTAAAAATCACACATAATAGTGAACTCCATCATTTAATAAGTATTCCTTATATGAACATACCTACTTACTTTACCCTCTTTTCTTAGGCTTATCAGAGTTACCATCATCACTATTCTTTGAACTTTGGGGCCATGACTAAACAGTGTTAAGAAAACAAAGGAAAACACTGCTCTGTCTTGGACACAATTTGTAACAAGTAAGAACTCTGGACAAAGATTGAAATAGAAACAAATGTTTGGTACAAAACAATGTAATGACACACTAATGCTTCTTTGAGTGAGAATGTGTATGATTGGGTGAACTGTTTCAAGACTTTCTGCCACTTGCGAAAATAGCATGTAATTAAAATTGTTTTATTTTATGCATTTTTCTGTCCTCATTTTTTCTGATCATCATTTTCATTGCTTGAATTCATATGTTCAGTTGAGTAAAGCTAAGTTCTACTATGATCTCAAATTAAATAGCAAAGAGTTTATTAAAGGCTGTATAGCAAGTTAAATAACACAGGAAAAAAAAGAAAAATATAAAAATGGGTTTGAGTGATAATATATAGTATAAGGAATTAAATTAAAGGTTTGACTAAATATGTGAGAATTCTAATATAGTGATTGCCGATTTAAAGTATTATAGCTCAAGTCAAAATGACTTTTAATAGCTTTTATATACAAAGAGGTAGAAAGAGTGAAAGTAGAGACATACAAAAAGAGAGTAGAGAAGATGTCTAGTCTATCACACTAAATATAGCTTCAGTGATCAGCTCAGCCCAGCAGAGCTTGTTAAGCCTTGACTAGAGGACCTGGAGTTCCACCCAAGAGGTGAAGGCCTCTCTGGATCTAATCTCTCTCCAGAAGTTAGGAAAGGAAGGCCAGCTACTCACTCACCCAAGAGTCAGTCCAAGAACCAAGGTCCCAAGTCAAAGCCAAGGTCTGAGTCATAGCTCCAAGTCACAGTCCCTATTCAAGATCCTCCAAGCTGAAGATTCAAGCCAAAAGACTTCCAGCCTAAGACTTTCAGGACTTTTTATAGTCATCTCCTGTCCCTTCCCTTCTTCATAGGGGTAATCACAGCTTCCAAATTGCCTAGCACTGCCCAAGGGGGCAATGTCTATGGGATCCACTTCTCACACTCTGAAGGTGTCAAATCTTATCAAAGGATTCACAAGTTTCTGATTGATTGGGTTAAAAGGGTGGAGCTCTTCCAAGTAAGTGACTTGTGAATTCTCTTACTTCTTCAAGTAAGTGACTTGTGCATTCTCTTACTTGATGGCTAACAAAGTGTTTAGTAGGAGTTAAGTAGGGGTTAAATGTTAACTCAAAATAGACATAGAGAATAAAGAATACCCTTTCATAATAGATATGTATAACCCAGTGGAATTGCTTCTCATCTCTGGGAGGGGGGAAGAATGATGGGAGGGTGAAAACATGAATGATGTAACCATGGGGGGAAAAACACAGGAAAATCAAGAAGTAAAATATTCATAGCTCTTCAAAGAGAAAAAAGTGGATGTAATTTCCTACACACTCATGTATAGATGGGGGGAAAATAGCTCCCATCAAAACTTATATTGAGGGTGGGGAAACTCACTAACTTACATGGCTGGATATCATAGAGAATGACTCAATATTCTCTCATTTTGGTTTCGCTAGCCAGTTTGGAGATCTCATTCATAAAGTCATTCATATAGGCATTTGTCCTGGTTGGTCTCCTGGGTTCTGGGAAACCATGATCTTACCACTATGAGTCCATAGCCTGGTTTCTCTTCTCTGCCTCAGTCAATCTCTGTTCAACTCAACACTTTGAGTTAAGCATTTATTAAAGGTATATTAGATGCCAAGTACTGGAAATGTAAATAGAACTCAGAAAAAAAGTCTCTGCCATAAAGGAGCTAATTTTCTAAGGGGAGAAAAGAATACATGAGAGAAAGCTGAAAAGCTGGCATTGGGAAGGATGGAGTGGCAGGAAGGAAGAGAGAGAGAAAAGTTCCTTGCATGGGGTTATGGTGGATAAAGAACCCCAAAGAGGCAGAATCAGAACTCAGGCAGGAAGAAGTAAATATGGCTTACCTTGGGACTTTCCTTAAAATGGCAGTTCAGAAATCTTGGGGTTAACTATTTAAAGTTAACCTAGCTATTTTGGATACACTCTTTCTATACAGTAGATAAAATATATAGATCATATGTAAATATATAGTATATAATACCACATTTTGTTATTTGTACTATATACCTTTATCTGGCTTATGCTGTAACTATGCTGCATGCAGAGTAATATTTAATTATGTTTATGGTCAGGGTATCATGATACTGTTAGGGTACCATGTCATGTATACCCTTTATACATATGATTTGTAGGATTAAAGTTTTGTTGTTTCTGCTCTTGTCATTGTTGTTTTAAACTGGGGACAGTATTAAGGGAACATGACTGAGGACAGAAGTCTCAAGGATTTATCTTCCATGATATTTTGGGCCCAGAAATCATCTCTTATTAGAAGAAATTCCCAGGACTTTAAATTTCCCAGGAAGGTGTATGTCAACAGTCAATCATGTCTGGTTAAAGAAGGACATCTTTATCCAAATTAATTAAGTTCCTAATTGGGAGGGAGTCTCCTGAGAGGTGAAAGATAAAAATCAATGTAGCTGTTGAAGAGCTTTCTCATGCTAGAAGATCCCTCTGCTTCTGCAACCTCTCCCTCTGACTAGTCTTTCATTCCTTTTTGGGCTCTGATCTTGACTTAAAACTTTTTTCTCTGCCATATCCTGTGAGAGTACCTTATTTCCTACCTTGCTTTTGGGTCTCCTTTCATGTGTTGTATTTTCCCATTAAAATATAAGATTCTTGAGGGCAGGGATTGGCTTTCTTTTTGTTTGTATTTGTGTTCCCAACACGTAGCACAGTCCTGGCACATAGTAAGTGCTTAATTAATGTTTATTGAATCAAATTGAATTGGACAGAGTATTCAGGATCCTCCATTTTAAGGAATGGTCCAGGTTAATGATATTCATTCCTTCTTTCCTCTCTGGGTCCAATTACTTGGGGTTCTAGTTTACAGGTGTTATATCTATAACTATATATGAATTTATACTTATATCTGTTCATAATCTAGATACAAACAAATGCATGCACATGTAACACATACATATATACACACATAGCAAATATACACATATGTACTTCTATATACACATATGTACTTATTGCTTCTTATTCCACTTTAATTAAAAAACACAACTAAATACCAATATCATGTGCAAACACTGTCAGTCATATAAATGTAATATATGTACATATACACATATATGTATACATATCTGTATTCAGACACAGTTTATTATTAATATTATTAATAAGCTCGTAATTAATAATAGGTTTTATTAAAAACTTGCGGCCCCAGGGAATGAACCTCTTGATTCAACTTGAGGTACTAAAATCTCAATATAGTGCCCTGTTTCTTCTGGCCATACCCTCTATATATTGTAGAATAACTATATAGCTAACATGCAAATCTACAGTATTTATCATCACATTTTAATTTTTTACTAAGTATTGTATACATGGAATTAGCTCATCCTCATTCATTCTTTAGACTTTAGCCACCAGGAATAGTGTCACCCCACCCAACTAGAATTAAGTGGGGAGGGGGAGGTCTGTGACCCACACAACATAGTAAGTGGCAAATCAAAAACAAGGGACTGCCCTCTGGGCAGTACAAAACAGAGTGAGGCTACCATCTGTCCACGTGAAACTGGAGGTGGACGCCGGAAGTGATGAAAGCTGCTGTCTTTTAAATATGATGGTAATTTCCTGTGGGGGGGCTTTTGGAGCTTTGAACTTGGTGTTGGAGGAGCTCAGGTGAGACCTCAGATGGCCTCCCTTTGAATTATCACATGGGTAAGTGAGGCTGAGTCTCTTTTTCTTCCCTTGGTGTTTCTGGAGGCTCCAGCCTCAGGGAGGCCTCTCTTAGAGGAGGTCTTGTGGATAGAAGCCTTGTTTAATTAACTTCTGTGCCCCTCTGCTGGGGCCTCTGAATCCCTACCTGGTTCAGGACTCTGATCTGGGCCAGTTTCTCTCTCTCAATTTCCCTACCTTTAACTTTCCTGCGTGTAAATAAACCACCATAAAAGTCATCCTGACTTGGGTCTATTTTATTTCAAAATCGAGTTAATCGATTTCTAGTCCAACTATAATAATTCCCATTTTTCCCTCTTACAGTTTATATTACATAAGCAGCTTAAATGGGTACTATCTGGTTACATTTGTTTGTTTTTAAGGAACAAAAACCGTTCAGGAGTAAGGCTTGAACAAAGGCTCAGGTCTCAAGAAGACACACAAGGTAACAAATAATTAACTTAGCTAGTAAGATGTCCTAGATATGCTATGTAAAAATATACCATTTTAGGGCAGTTGGGGATAGGAGGTCTGGGGCCCAAATCTGGCCTCAGACTGGGCAATCCTAACCCTTACTACTTTTCTGCCTTGGAAATAATACATAGTATCAGACAGGAGGTAAGGGCTATAATTATATATAATATATCAGATATAATATATATTATATAGATACATACACACACATATATACACACCATCTTTAGAATATATAGGTATGGCAGGATGGAGAAGAGAAATAGTCTTTTTCTTAGGAGTTAGCTAATGTGTTACATCAGACATGTACAAAGAGGAAGTTAATGGAGAGATGTCCTGAACACATGAAGTTAGCTTCTTTTGTTTTTATTCTTTACCAATTTGAGGTGAAAATGTATTCAGAGATGGACTAGATCATGTTATGATCTCGTGAGCTTCAAAAGATTGGAAATACTATCAAAAGTCCAGTAATTGGAATTAATAGCAGAATCTTCTTATAATTGAAGAAATGAGTTCTTTGAGGAAACTGCCCAGAAGAATAATATGCATGACCCATCATCCTAGCAGTTAATCAATACAGCAGAAGAGGAGAATCATGTTTTATAAGCAAGTTACAAACTCTATTTTTATGCAGTACTGAGTAATGAACTTCAAGGGACTCCAAATAGGGAGAAAAAGACTCCAAATGCCAGAAAGTATCATTCTTGCTGAGGGAGTGAGTGAAATGTTTTGTATCAACCACTCTAAATTTAAGCTCACTCTTCCCAGGGATGATGTAAGAGGAAGGGAAGAGAATGAGCATTTATATGGCACTAAGCTAAGTACTTTAAATCATATTGTCTCATTTGTTCCTCATATCAGCCCTGTGAGTTAGGTGCTATTATAGCTCCCATTTTATGGTTGAGAAAACTGAGGCAAATAGGTTAAAGGACTTGCCTAGGGCCATTCAGTCAGTGTCTGAAGCTGGATTTGAATTCAGGTATTCTTGATTCCAGGCTCAGCACTCTATACATTGCACCATTGGCTCCCTCTGATAGGTACAGGTGAGGTAGGGAGAGTGTGCTTCCCAGTTTAGGGGGATATTTTTGTCATTATTATAGCTTCTTAGTAAATATCCCTATGTAAAAGCTAATTAATATCAGCTGGTTAATTGATAATGGTGAGATGTCAACGATTAATTGATCTCGAATGATGGTCCTAGAATAACAATCCCCAGAATCCCAAGGGTAGCAGTAGTCTTTGCCCTTTGGAGATTCAACCTGATACTGCAAGTTAGAAGAATGAACCTAGATGGTTCTACCTAAACACTAAGATTCTGTATCAGGTCCAGTACAGGGGCTGTAGCTCCTCATAGAACCAAGTACCAATCATCTCTGGGTTCTTCTGAAATGAAGTCATGACTAGACAGTAGAATTCTTTCAAGTAATCTCAGAACCAAGAGATGAACTTAAAGATACATACTTAAAAAAAAGAAATCCTCTGAAACTAAAGCACAGATGAATATTGGCAGCTGCAGCCCTTTCCCAAAGGGCAGTAGGTATGGAGTTCAGTCTATTATGTTGTTCGTGATGATGGTAAAAGCATTCATTAGGAAAGGCCATTTGATGACAGTACTGAAATTTAGTAGACTAATGGTCATTATGACTGGAATGGTTAGATATGGAATGCATGATTCCTATAGTGAAAGCACTTTTATTTCATATGTAAACAGGTACATAGTGTACATGAGTGCATCCTTACACTATAACCTGTTGACCTGGTGTGTTTCTACCTGTTCTTTCTCGGAGCTGCTCTCTCACCCAACCAGCCCTAACACTATAAAGTCTGAGTTTCCAGAGAAGTACCACCAAGTGGTTACAAGTTAAACTCTCTCATGGTTCTAAGAATAAGTGTACTGTGCAGAGGGGTGAAGGATAAACACCCACTGCTTATTACTATAGTTCATATGCCTTCACCATTGTGATTCCCATCTTACAAAATCAGGCTATCACAATAACAACACTATCAATTCTTAAACATAAAACATGTATTTAATAAAAAAGTAAAAGTGATAACACTCAGAATACCACAGTTATTCAATGTAAAGTAAATGCATGAATAAACAACACATTACCATTACCTCAGAAAATTGGGTCATATTCTCCCACTACTGTTCATTGTATTTATGAGGAAGAGTAGGCATGTAACAGAAATCTAGCAGTGAGACACTAGTGAAGGCAACCATGTACTTGAGGGCAACTCCAAATTCTGGACTACAGGATTGGTATCCTTGGTTTTTTAAGGATCAGTCTGACCCACATAGAGTTACTTTTGCTAACTTTTTCCTGCTGGACCTTGCCACTGGGCAAATATTTTCCTCTTCTGCTCTAGAAACAATGAGGAGCTTCTTCAATTTCAATTCACAATCACTGTTCCTCCCCCCCCCCCCCCACTCGAAGGCACTGAGAAAGAATCATTCAAGCACTATAAAATCTAAAGGCAAGCTGTTCCCTTTTACTTTGAACTTCAAAGCTCTACGTTTTGGATCTTTGGGCAATGCCGATAAGTCCAGCCAGCTCTTCACTCCATAGGGTGCTGCATTTTTCTTATTAGTATCATCTCTTTTTCTGTCAACTAGAGATGGAAGTAAAGTGGAACCAATTTAGGGCAGGCTAGGTAGTTAGAAATCCAGGCCTAGTGCTGGAAAGACTTCATATCTGGCCTCAGACATTTTCTAGCTGTGTGACCCTGGGCAAGTCACTTAACCATTTGCCTAACCCTTGTCCTTCAGTCTTAGAGTTATTACTAAGACAGAAAGGGTCTAAAAAAACCCCCCTAGTCCTTCCGAGAAGTTCCTCTTCTTTCTAGCTGTAGATGGCACTAAAGTGCTAAAACTACAGTTGAGTTGAGCTCTCCTCCAATCAGAAGATTCCCAGTCTTTTCTTCAGCTAATCTGCAAAAGCTGCTTCCCAAGTTAAAAAAAGCAGAAGCCATTCCTCCAATATATCTATCAGTGTCTTTTCACTGAGCTCTCACTGCCTTTTTGATTGTTCCAAATAGTACCCAAATCTTGCTAGGTTCTTCAACATACTCAACAATTGTTCTCAAATCAGAGCTTTAGGGACTCAGGGTCTGGAATCAGGAAGACCTGAGTTCATATTTGAGCTCAGACACTTCTGCTAACAGTATGACCTTAAGCAAGTCATTCAAATTCTGCTTGCCTCAGTTTTCTCATCTGTAAAATGAGTGTAAAACTAATTCCCATCTTCCAGAGTTATAAGGATCAAATGAGAAAATAATTGTAAAGTGCTTAGCACAGTGCCTGCCACATACTACTATACTATACAAGGTAGTTTTCATTATTATTATTGTGCCCCACTCCCTTTGAGAGTTTGAGCTTACTCTCACCTGTGAGAATGTGTAAGGGAAAAGTATGTTCCCAGGTTTGGGTGTTAGGATGGAAGAATGCTTTGTAACCATTGTTCTTGTTACACCTTATCAGTAAATACTCTTTTTTTTAGAAGCTATTAGAGTTCCATTGACTGATTTATATTAAGGTACACCTTACTTGGGGATCAAAGTCTCTCAAGGTTAATATTAGAACCCTGAGGGGAGCAGTAGCAGTCTTCCCACTGTAAGGGCTAAAAAGGGGTTTGGTTGGGTGAATATTAAAGGGTTTGTTCACCAGGGAATTGAATAATTATCAATCCCCAATTAAAGAATAACTTCAAGTCAAAATGACTTTTATGAAGTTTATTTACAAATGAGAAGAGGAAGATAAAATAAGAAAATCAGAGAGAGGATAGAATAGGATAAGTAATCTAACACACTAAGTAATTTGCTCAGGTTTCCTTGTTCAACCCAGGCAGATCTAATTAATCTTCAGTTGGAGGAGGCTCAGCCTTGAGCCTAGAGCTGGAGGTGAATGAAGCAGAAGCTTCAGTCACAGAGTCTCTTTTGAAAGAGCAGTTTCTTTAGAGGAGTCCAGGAAGATTTAGTCTTTACACTCACCAAATGTAATTCTAAGGGAGAGATTAACAGCAGTCTCACCGAGTCCATGGTCTCAGCCAGTGGTTGGAGCTCCTCCAGGTCCAAGTCACCCACCAAAGAAGGAAGCAGCCAAGCTAAGAGAGTGAGCTCTGGAAGTTCTTTCAATTTATCTAGGCCATTTCTTTCGGCATTTCCTGTGCCTTCCTCTTAGTTTACATGTTCAATCACAACAGATACTTTTCTTAGGACTGCCTATGGGGCAGTCAATTTTGATTCATTACCCATTCTTGCACAAGTGGGTCACAGACCTCCCCATTTGAGAGTTAAGTGTAGTTGTTTACATTTTTACACTTTTGGAGATTAGATTTGAGAATGGGCAGGGTAGATTTATTCTCATTATCACACCACTTGCACTGCAAGTCAGGTGTGGCCTCAGAGTGAGGTGCTACTTATAACTTTTTCATCGAAGACCAGGAAAGCAACAGAGGTCTTATTATTGTGGTAGGGACAATAGCCTAATCATCTCTTGCCTAGTCATCCCCATTACCAGTCAGCTTAAATAAACCCATTTTACTTAAAAACCATCAGAAAAAGGAAAGATCTGCCTAGTTTTAATATGTTCACTCAGTTCTAGTTCATACTCCCTTGAATCATTTCCACTCTTCCAGTTTTTCAGTCAGTGAGAAGACTCTTTGTCACCATACATGACTTGCCACCCATGGCTGGAAAGTTCACAGAAGTTCTATATGTTAGACTGGAATCAGGTAAGAAATATCTATGCGTGTTCTATATAATCCACCAAAAAAAAGGAAAATCTAAACTATGATTTAAGAATGGGTTCTAATTGACCAGACCTCTAATAACATAATACAGATGATTTAGCAATACACATGTATTTTAAAGCTAGATTTGTTGTTTTTGACTTGTGATCTGTAGACAAATTTGGCATCTTAAATTTAAGATGTATTCATGCCAGAAATGCTCCCCTCTAACATAGTTCAGCCTCTGACACTCCTCACTAATTTTCCACCTCTTCCAACTGGCTTTTTTATGTTGGAGACCCATTTATCCCTGGGCCTCTTCCTCTTATTGTTCCTCCTGGGATTCTCCATTTGAGGGTGTACCTACCCATCTATATGCACTGTGGGTTGTCTTACTCACTAAGTTGTAAGATCCTTGAAGGAAAAGACCACTTTTTCTCCAGCACTTTACATAATTGCTAGTACATGGTAAACATTAATAAATGCTTTATCTAATATAAGATAAATTTAAATGGAAAAACTTTACCCTTTTTAAGCTTTTTATGAATTGGGGTGCACTTTTGATTGAGCATATTTGGGATACATCCAGTCCTGTGGATTAGGACTGAAAGGCAATATTGGAGAAGACAGACTGTGGAGAAAAGGGAAAGTCAAGAAATGTCATGATTGGGTCAGACTTCTTGTTTGCTTACCAAGCCAGAGAGGAATCTCTATGGTTTGGGGTACTCTAAAGATTAGTAGAGAAGACTTAATCATAGGATTTTAAAATTTAGACCTAGAAAGGGATTTAAAGGCTTCAAACCCAATACCCTCATTTTAAAGATGAGAAAACATGGAGACTGTGAGAGCTAAGTGACTTGTCCACATTTCCTGATTCCTTTTTTTTTCCAAAAGAAATTGTTTAAGGCTTGAATGAAAAAACTATGTTATAGAATGCATACCAATTAATTATAGTGGTGAAAAGGGGGCAAAACTAGTATCTTATAGTTGTAGGCATCAGGCTATATGTAGTTTTATATTTGGAAAGAGCTTGTTGGCATAATTCTATCATATTAAGTATATATGAATGTATGTAATGTTTGAGCGATATTTAGTAAGTATGAAAACTCAGATGTTTTTGAAGATTTCCTTTTAAATTACTTTAAAAATTTTAAGGGAGTTGTTTACTAGAAGTTTACTAAACTCTCAGCAGGTAAAAACAACAATGAGAAGTATTAAAGGAAAGAGGGATGGACTTGGAAGTGGGGTACCTCTGTTTCAAAACTACCCATTTAGCAAGTTACCTTCCCTGCCTTGGACCTAGGTTTTCTTATCATTAAAAAGGGATGCTTTGACTACAAGATTTCTAAGAATCATCCTTCCAGATCTGATCTAAGATTCCAGATCTAAGAAATCATACACCCTTTCCAGAACTGATTCTAAGAACCAAGACAGCAATGCCTCTTGAATGACACCCGTTGTCTTCCTCATAACATTTGGAAGCTCCTTAACCCAGAGGCTGACAGAGAGAAGGCGTTTAATAAAATGTTTTATTTCTTCCCCTTCCACTGTAAGTGCCAAGTTACCCCAAGTTCTGCGAACTGTTTGCCCCGTTCGGTGGCAGTGAGGATGGGGAATCTACGCTGCGGATGTTTTTGGAGGTGGAAAGAGGAAGTTTGCGGGGAATTCTCGGGGATTCGTGTGTTCCAGAGTGCCTTAGAGAGACGGTGGAGGAGATGAAGGGACCTCAACCATGGGATCTCCGACTCGGGGTCCTAGCAGGGCGTCTTTAACTTCCGGAACCCTAAAGTCCTGAGTCACAGGGGTGTGGAGTGCATTGGAGATGTGGGGTCTGAGGAGTGGGAGGAGGGCAATGGGAGACACCCCTTTTCCGGTTCCGACAAGCCGCCGCCGTCGCCCGGGTCCTACGAAGGACTCCCCCGCTGCCTCCGCCTCCCGGGTAGGGTAGATCCGGCTCGTAATTCTCTCACTCGCCCTCTTTATTTATTTATTTATTTAGGTCGGCCTTTCGCAATCGCGCTAAGTTGTACCCTTCTCGCTCGCCGTACCTAGGATTGTACCATCTCCTCAAGAGCCGAAAGGGAGGTCGGAGTAGGGAGATACGACGGGGGTGGGGGGGTAAGAGAGGAGGAGGAGGAGGAGGACGAGGACAGCGACCAGCCGACCCAGCCCGCGGCGGGTCCTCCCCTTCTCCCTTCCCCCTTCCCCTCCCCCTCTCCGCTCCGGGGGCGTCCTCGGACAGCGGAGGACCCGCATCTTGTCCCTGTGGCCGCGCGGGAGGCCTGGTGAGTGGCGGGCGCGCGGGGGGCTCCCCGGCCCCGGCGGGCCCCTGCCCCCTCCTTTGGCCCTGGACCCCCCCACCCCCTCTGTTCCGGGGGTCCCCCCTTCCCACACCTTCGCTCGCGGGCCGGGGGCAGGCGGGGCAGCGCAGTCATGGCAGCGCCGTGAGGAGGGGGCCGAGCTGACAGCCACGGCCCGGCCTGGCCCGGCCCGGCCCGGCCTGGTCTGGTCTTCTCTGGTCTTCTCCGCTCCACGCCTCTCACCCGGTCTCTCCAGACAGGTAACTCCGCCGAGGCCCGAGTCGGTCTGGCGTAGCCCAGCCGGCCTCCCTGGGCGGTGGCGGCGGGGGTCCGAATGGGGGCCCTGGAAACCGCCTGGGCCCAGGCCCGAGGCCTCATCGGGCCGGCGGCCTTGGCCGCCCCTTCTTTGGCCCCATTTCCTCTGGAGGGAGGGAGGAGGTGGAGGAAGAAGGAGGCGGTGTGGGGTATAAATATAACGCGAATCTGTGTGCATGCGTATAACATACACATATGTGTATTGGGGGTACCCCTGGGTCATGCTCTCAATGAACCCCCCGGCAGGAAACGTTTTCACTTTGTTCTCTCGGGCGCCCCTCGAAGATGGGTCGCTTATCATCCTCCTCAGCGTCTAGGGTCCAAGGAAATGCAAGGGCAGCCGGGGACTGCACTCTGTCCCCTCCCCCTAACACAGCAGAAGTGCCTACAAGATGTCTGTGCACCAGGCATGACCCACTCAAACTTTACTCTTTTTTGAGGGCCCACAAAGTGGTCTTTACCAGGTTAGCTTCTGCCCTCTGGAAATTTACATTGTCAGGAAGCCGCAGTAAAGTACTGCTACCATGTTAGGATATATGTGTGCCTCTCACATAACTCACTTGCATGGAATCAAATCAAGTCAGTCAGCATTTATTAAGCGCTTTCTATTTACCAAGCCCTGTTCTAAATGGTGGGGATATCAGGAAACGCAAAAGCTCCCCCTGCAATCCGGAAACTCCCAATCTAATCTGAGGAGGTTAACAGCAAGATAGAAACTACATAAATTGAGGGAAATCTCAGAGCATACACTTACATTAAGGAGGACCAGTTCTTGTAGAAAGTGGAGTTTTAGTTTAGACTTGAAGGAAGCAAAGAAGCCAGGAAAAGATGAGGAGAAAGAGAATTCCAGGCATGATGAACAGCAATTGAAAAGGCAACTAAGAGGGGCAGCTAGGTGTCTGGATAGAAATCGAGAGCTAGAGTTGGGAGGTCCTGGGTTCAAATGTGGCCTCAGACACATCCTACCTGTATGACCCTGGGCAAGTCGACTAGCCTTAATTGCCTTCCCTTTTCCAATCTTCTGCCTTGGAATCTGTAGCGATTTTAACAGATTCCAAGGCAGAAGGTGAAAAAACAAAAAGAAGGAAAAACTGTCTGGAGATGGAATAACTTGTTTAAGGAACACCTGGAGACCAGAATCCATGAATTGTAGACTAAATGGAGGGAAGAAATAAACTTGCCATTGTACAAGCACAACACTGAACATCCGACATTGAAAACCCTCTTGATTTATTGGAACTTAGATTTTGTATTTCTTGAGTAGAATCTACTTTGTGAGAAGGGATTATATCACCATCATTTATAGGGTACTTGCAGCACATAGTAAGGGCTTTAGAAATTGTTGAATTGGATTGAATTAGATGCTAAGCTATTTGAATACCCAAATTTTGAAAGATTATGCCTTTTATTCCAATTGGAATTAACTTCACTAAAGAATGAGATATAGGGAAGATATTAAAAAAGTAGGTAAAAAAGAAGATATCAGAAAATCTATCCCTTAGGTAGACAATTCTTTGAGGAAAATATTTTTATAGATGGTCATTATAGATATGTGAAAGAACATTAACTCTGCATGCACGCAGTGTTTTTTAAAAAAATTCTCTTTCCTATTTATATTTCTACATTTATGATATAATAATACACATCTCTGGCCCCTTTGATGTGTTTTGAAAATTGGATATTAACTACCATACATTCATATGCCAGTTGTCTCCAGTTATCATCAGTGTGACTTGTATATTTTTATTTCCATTAATTTATTTTATTTGGTACCTACTTTTAAAAAGCTGTTTTATTTACTAATGCTTTTTAACTCAGTTGTTTCTGTGTTCTCTCCACCACTCCCCCCTTTAACAAATGAATGTACTAAACTGATCTTAGAAGGAAGGACAGGTAGATAAAATAACCTTAAACTATATATGCTTTTGGTACAGAGTTAAAGCATTTTGATAGGTTGAAAAAAAAAAGGTAGATTTTGAAATACCTAAACCAAGATTAAAAAATCCCTTAAGTGACTTTAAAGAAATTGTCAATTTTCTTTTACAGCTTATTTGGAGGCAATTTATATTATCATTGCAGATAATGATTTCATTTGGCATTATTGACCTCAAGATTAGCCCCTCTAAGTCTTATAGTAGGCATACTTCTGGCTATTGTTAATTCTCGAGGAAGTAGCAGACATCTGAAATATTTTCAGTAAGTTTATGCTATTGTTGACCAATTACTAACTTTTGAAATGGGTAACCATAATTCATGATCCCACATTTCAGTTTAGAATTCCCTAGCTATATTAAAGAACAAAATTTTTACCTTAAATACATAGGTTGCCCTTCAGGATTAGTTTAATGCTTCGGGTATTGCTACCTTTCATGTTATTGATTTCTGCTTTTATTACTCTTTTAAACTTTGTATTAAAAATGATTTATCGTAGAATGCTGGACAGCATAAATTCTGTTATTAAGTTATAACACACCAACATGGACACTAATTATCAACATCAGTTATCAGACTTTTTGAAATAATTGTAAATTGAATCTTTGATTATAACTTGAAGGTGATATTTCCTTTTTTAAAAAAAGATTTTATTTTGTCAATTATATGTAATAGCAATTTTCCACATAAGTTTTCTGAAAGTTATAAGATTCAAATTTTCCCCATCTCTTTCTCCCCTTCCCCTTCCCAGAATTGGCATGCAATTTAATCTGGATTTTACATGTATTATATAAAACCTATATCGATATTGTTCATTTTGTAAGAAAATACTTGTATAAAATCAAGACTCCCAAATTAAAAACCCAATTAAACTGAAAGGAAAAATAGTATGCTTTGCTCTGCATTCTAATTCCAACAGTTCTTTCTCTGAAGTGGATAGCATTCTTTATCCTAAGTCTGAAGGTGATATTTCTTTTTTCTCTTTTTTTAAACCCTTACTTTCCACCTTAAAATCAATACTGTGTATTGGTTCCAAGGTAGAAGAGCAGTAAGGGCTAGGCAATGGGGGTTAAGTGACTTGCGCAGGGTCACACAGCTAGGAAATGTCAGAGGCCAGATTTGAACCTATGACCTCCCATCTCTAGGCCTGGCTCTCCACCAACTGAGCCAACCCAGCTGTCCTGGTGATACTTCTTAAAGTTGCTCTGAAGTATGTTTTGAAATCAGTCTTACATGTGGAAAAGAGACCTGAATTTATGAAATAAAACTGAGGATTAAAAATCATTATTTGTGAAATTTGTTATAGTTCAGATGGATTTTTAGTAGTTTGTTGTTTAATACTTTCAGTTTTCCATTGACTATATTAGATGATAAGTTTTCAGATTAGTTAACCATCAGTTACTGTTCTGTTTGGGTTGTACTTTTATTTTTCTGTGATTTAGGTTTTTTTTTATCTTATTAGCTATAAATTTTTCTTGCTTATGTTGATTGTCTATTCTCTACAATTTGTATCTTCTTTACAGAAACACTTCATTTTCAATAGAAAATGAATACTTTTTTGAGCTGTAATTTATTGCATATTTGGCTACAATGGTTAGAGACCCACATTATTCAGTAAGCAGAGTAGACTTAAAGGGATGGGTACTGTTCTATCTTACACTTCTTACTTTTCATCTCATATTCAATATAAAAGTTTAGGGTAGTACAGTAGAAAGTGCAATTGATTGGAATCAGAGCATCTGAGTTCAAATTCTATCTCTTTCATCTGGGGCAAGTCATTTAACTGCTTTTGGCCTTAGTTTCCTTTTTTGTAAAATGAAGGGGTTAACAGTAGTTCCCAATTTTTTTGTTCTTAAGACCCCTTTACCCTTTTAAAATGATTAAGGATTCCTCAAAGAACTTTTCTTTGTCGGGATTATATTTATTGGTATTTACCATGTAGAAATTAAACCATTTTGGGATTATTATGAAAATAGTTTTGACTTGGTCAAACCACTGAAAGAGTCCCCAGGCCATACTTTTAAGAATTGCAGGTATAGAAGCATTGAGGTGTCTCAAAGGACACACCTGGAGATGGAAAGCCCTGTATTCAAATTTGGAATCAGGTTCTTGTAGCTGTGTGACTTTGGGCAAGTCAGTTAATCCAGTTGCCTAGCCCTTACCCCTTTTCTGTCTTGGAACTGATACTTAGCGTTGATTTTAAGACAGAAGGTAAGGGTTTAAAAAGAAAATTACATGTCTAAATCAGTTGTTCTTAGCCAATTTAAGTGAAATTCTAGGACCAGTGTCTGTCCCCAAGAAATGACCAATAAGAATTCAGAGGAATTTGGAAAGATTTTTATGAATTTATTCAGAACAAGATAGAAATTTAATATGATTACCACAGTAATAAATGGAAAACAAGTCTGAAGATTTCAAACTGATCGATTCAGAGATCAATTATTAATTTGGAAGGGACATTCCTAACCAGCTTCTCAGAAAGGAGGGTTGACTAGAATGTGGAATAAAGTATAGATTTTAAAAACTGTCTAAAGCTTTGTTTTATTTTGCTAGCTAGTTTATTTGTTATAGGAGAGAGCTCTGTTTAGGAAGAAGAAAAAAAGTGAGAAATGACAATTTAAGGAATAGAAAAGGCATAAATAAAATGTCAAAATGACACGTTATTTTCCTATTTTGGCTAATGTCACCATTAAAAAAATTTATAGAAAAAGTCTCAACAGAAAAATTAGTATTTTTTATAGGGATTCTGTTGTTTCCCCTTATTAGAGTACAAACCCCTTGAACTCAGGACCTGCCTTTGCTTTTTCATTACATTGCTTGGCATATAACAAAGTATTTAATAATGCATATTCTCCCTTTTATTCATTCCCCTGGGACCTAGATTTAGTTTGGCATATTTTACCTGATTTACTAATAGGATGCTCTGAGTTGTTGATATTCATTGTTAGCTTGCATATGCATACTAAAAAACTTCTATTGAATCTATGATTTTTTAAATATATGGGTATCTGGGGACAAATACCAATCCATCTATCTAAATCTTCTTATATGTTTCTTATTCATATTCTCATATATATTTTCTATACAGTTTTATCTGCTATGTATAAGAGAAGTTCCTTTACATAGTTTAGTATTTTTTGGCTACTAGTGTAGAAACCAGGGCTTTCTATAACAAACCACATCAAGTCACACTCCTGACTAAAGAGTTTAACAACTACAAGTTATTACTGTCTTTTATTTATAAAAGAAAACATTTGACTGACTAGAATAAAAGGCAGCTGTCTGAACCTTTGTGTATGTGGGTTGCATGGTAGTCCTTCCTACAAGGATCAAAATGACATTACTAGTGATGTCTTTTGACTTGTACATTAATTGTATTTAAGTGAGACCTTGTTACCCAAAATCATTTTCAGAGTCTTTGAAGTCCGTTGGTCAGAAAAAAAGGTTAAGAGACTGATATATCTAAGAGTGGTTATAATCCCGAGGCCTCCCTGGAGTATCATTACCCCATCCTACTTAAAGTAAGTGATAAAGATACTGTTCTTGGAGCTGGCATTTATCTGTGGAACTGTCTTGATTGTTCACTAGATGTGGACCCACCAGGCCTTCCCACCCCCATTACCTCCCTGGGTGCTGAATGTTCATTGAGTTTGGCTGAGGGATTTGATCTTGCCCTCCAGGATTTTTATAAAACAATTAGGCTAGTTGGAATCTGGAAGTTGAGTACCTGGAGTGGAAGGGAGTGTTCCAGCTACATTCTGAGAAGGAATCATTCTGAGAGCGGAAGGGAAAGCAGCTTAATACCTGTCACTATCCCACATATTCTTTGTATGTATATATCACTTTATGATATTAAAAAAAAAGTCTGAAGGATTTTGGACTTCCCATTAGTATCCTAATAAGGTCCCTAGAATAGATGGTGTTAAGAGCAGCATCTAGAACAAAAGAGAGACTGAACATAGACAAAGAACCCAGCAGAAAAACTGCCCTATAACCAAAGGGACTATCCTAATGGCGCAAGCAAAAGAATTCCAGAATTTGGGTCGCCCCTTTGGCATATGTAGTCTTTAAACTTGAGCCCACTTTCCCTTGGACTCTAGGTACTGGTAGGAGAATTTGCCATTACTTTTGAAAGATTTATTTGTATTAATTCTTCTTTCTATAACACCTTAGGAAATTATCACTTTCTAAAAGCTAGTTGGGCAGCTGAATGGCTCCTTGGAAAGAGTACCAAGCCTGGAGTCAGGAAGATTAATCTTCCTGAATTCAAATCAGATTCTGGACACTTACAAGCTGTGTGATCCTAGGCAAGTCACTTAATGCTGCCTCAGTTTCCTCCTCTGTAACATAATAAGGAAATGGCAAACCATTCCAGTATCTTTGCCAAGAAAACCTCAAATGGGATCACAAAGAGTTGATCAGACTGAACTGCTATAACAAAAGCTATTTAAATTTAACTAATTGGTTTAAATTAATACTCCTAGAAGGAAGCCTTGTGAGTTGTAGCTTTAGAAAGTTAGCCCCAATCCCTCAGGGCTAACCCTAGAATTTTGAGGGGTTGTAATAGCCCTTTATACTCTGGGAATCCAGTTCCTTCTTGTGGGTTGGCATAGCAGCTCCAGAGACCTTCACTAGGAACTACTTCCCACAAATTCCTATCACTGTGGCCCTTGTGGCTCTTCTAGACTTTTGAAGGTCACAAAGTTACATCCTGGTCAATTGTGAATCTAGCACTACTTCGCTTATGGCAGGAAAGAATACACTATCTACAAAAGTAACAGCAGAACCACATGCTTATGACTTCATGCTGATCTGGATAGGTAGAATAGGACACTGATGCTAGTTCTCTTTATCTGGAAACCCACAAAAGAGCTTTGCCTCCCTACTTGAATATAGGCTAACAGAAATCTGATTGCAGTTGAGTTTTTGGGGTCTTGTTTGTGTGCACAATTTCAGCCCAGTAGCCAATTGAAAAGCTTTTCATTGCATGGCAAGTAGACCTGAAACAGTCAAGGAATACCTGCCCATGCTTTGAATTCCTCCTGTGAGATTGCATTGCATCTAGGGTGCTGTGCATGCTCATAAAAGGTGGGCTCTCACTGATCATTCTTCTGTTACATATGGGTTGGACTGGAGGCAGACAGGCTAAGGGGTTGTCATGAAGACTTAGTAAGAACTTGGTCTAAAGATAAAATTGAATAAGGGCTGGGTTAACTCTTTAATTTGCCAGCATATGCTCTGCTTGGTTTCCACTTCTGGAAAATCATACTTTTCCCCTAGGATAAGCTTGTCATCAGAAACTTAATCATGAAAATTGCTTCTGTTTTGATGGTCAGTACCTTAGTACCTTACTCGCTTACTCTGATTGAAGGATAAAGCAAAGTACTCCTCCAAAAGTCTCACTTAATTTGAGGGTTCAGAATTAGCTTTTCATTTGTTCTCAGGCCTTGTGCATTTTAGGCTCTCTATATATTGTATTCTCCCATTAGATGGTAAACTCCTTGAGGGCAAGGAGTATCTTAAAAAAATTTTTTTTCCCTCAGGTTTAGTACCATCCCTGGCACTATGTAGCACTTAATAAATGTTTATTAACCATTAATTAATGAAAAGGCATTTACTAAATGCTTGGGATACCTAGGGAGAGAGGAGTAGTGGCCTAAAAGGTTGTTTTGGTCTGGGAAGTCAAAAGGGTGTTCATTGGATCAATAGAGCAATCAATGTTGAAATGTCTTTTTTTCAGAAGTAATGGTTATGTTTATTTGATTATAGTTTGCAGTGAAAGAAGTAAAAAGGTGAGTTGGCTGTACTCAGTAACCTTGAAAATCTCAACTCTAAATTTGTAGTCCTGTAAAAAATCATGGTCTGGTTTGGGGACTACTACCATCCAGATACTTCTTTAAACACTTAACTTCTGTCTTAGAACTGATACTAAGTATCAGGGTCACATAGCTAGAGGTGTATAAGGCCAAATTTGAACCCAGGCCCTCCCTGTCTCTAGGTTTGACTATCCACTGAGCCACCTCGATGCCTCAGTTGGTGGGAGTTTCAAAATACTAGGGTAGGGCCTCTCAACTTCAGATCTGTGAACTTGCTTTAAAAAAAATTGACGACAGTGTTCCATTGTAACTGTTTTCCTTTGTAATCCTATGCATTTTGTGTATTTTAAAACATTATTTTGAGAAGGGAGCTCATAGACTTCACCAGATTGCCAAAATGGTCAATGGCCCAAAAAAGGTTAAGTATCTCTCCTTGGGGGCATGGGTAGCTAGGATCTTGTGGAAGAGGCAAGCAGTTCTCCAGAAAATGGAGAGTAATAAGCAGTGTTCCCAGAATGTTGAAGATAGCAAAAGTATAAAATCTGCCTTGAGAAAGGTAAAGTTGTATATAACGTAACAACATATTCGTATAGTGCTTTAAGGTTTCCAAAGCCCAATAAATACATTATCTCTAATTTGAGATAGCAAAAGAATGAATGAAAAGCAAGGAAGAGATAATTACTAACTTACAAACCATATACTTACTTCCTCATCAATATTAATGAACTAATGAAAGAAGGAGCATCTATTAAGGGTTTTATTAGGTACTAAATACTGTGCTACTACAGTAAATACAAATACAACTAGGTCTTGATTAGTAATAATAATGAATCCCTTGAAATAGATGTACATATTTGAAATTGCTCAATGTATTTCCGTATGGCTGTGTTTTCATGATTTTTATAACTACAAAGAGTACAAATTCAAATACATGGGACCATTTCATAGGATTCATTGTTTATACTAATTGAGACCTAGCTTTAAAAGCAACAACAGTTTCTTTCTTTAAGGCGCTTGCATTCTAATGACAGAGACAATACATATAGTGATACCTTTTCATCCTGATAGGTGAGTGAGACCATGTAGTGGTAGATCAACACATCTTTTCTAGGAGTAGTAAAAGAATTCTTTTGATTATGATTCTAAAACTGGAACTAGTCCAAGGCAACTCTTGAGAACATAGACATGGAGTTATAAGTGAAGTGAGGTTTGTCTGTGGACTTTCAGAAAGAGTGGCCCAAATGAGGCATATACCAATCAGGACAGTGGCACCTGAAGCCAAGAGTTCCAGAGATGAAAGGGTTAAAACCTATTATCCACATTTTACAGACAAGGAAACTAAGGTTTAGAAAATTTAAAAGACTCATCTGTGGTCAAAGATCTATAAATGTTGGAGATGATATTTGAATGTAGGGCATCCTGATTTTAAATCTAATACTTTTTTCACTATAATATATTATATCATTATTATAGTTTTCTTATATTACATATTAAGCAGTGCTTTTTACTTAGGGACTTAATATCATGCTGAATTTAAATTTAACTGAGAAAATAATTTAACCTAAGACTTAGGGCCTACATTTTTTTTAAAACCCTTCCCTTCTGGCTTAGAATTGATACCAAATATGATACTGAGGCAGAAGAGTAGTAAGAGATAGGCTCTTGGGATCAAGTGACTTGCCTAGGGTCACATAGTTAGGAAGTGACTGAGGCCATTTTTAACCCAATTCCTTCTGACTGTATCCACTGGGCTACCCATAACTGCTCTGTAGAGTCTAGGCTTTTAAAAAGTGAAAAAATAATTCAAGTTTTCTGATTTTTATTTCTTACAGAGAAGTACTGACCAACAAATTTCAATAAAAATTCAGTAAGCACCTATCATGTTTAAAGGACTGGACTTGACACTGGAGATACAAATATGAAAAACAACTTTAATTTAGGTCTTGAAGGAATTTACAGTCAATTTGAGGAGAATGTCTGTCAGTCTCTGTTTGGGTGCCATGTGTTACTTGGGAGGCATGATGATGAGTGATGGGAACTGAGGGCCGTTGTAGTTGTGGAGAGAGAGTTAGCATGCTAGGAATGCTAGTGTGTGGCTAGGGAGAGAGAATGAAATAAGGAGGAAGTCCAGTATGCCTGAGAAGGACTGAGTGGAAGAATTGCAGCACCATGACTGGGGGCTATGATCCTTGCTTATTATGACAAAGTGAAAGACTTTTATAGAGATAAAAATATTAAGCATTACAACATCCTTGGGGGGTGTTACAGGTGTGAGGCAGGATAAGATCAGAAAATAACTAGTGGAGTAAGTATGGAAAGGTAAGTTGGAATCACTTGGCAAAAGGACTTTATTTTATTTTTTTAATCATATATCTTTATTTCTTTTTTTGACATTTTTTTATTTTGAATATTTTCTCTAGTTACATATTTCTTGTTCTTTCCCTCTCCTCCAATCCCCCCTAACACCCCTAACCTCCCTTAGCCGATGCACAATTCCACTGGGTTTTACACGTATCATTGATCAAGACCTAATTCCATATTATTGATAGTTGGACTAGAGTTATCATTTAGTGTCTACATCCCCAATAATATCCCCAACAGTCCATGTGTTCAAGCAGTTGTTTTTCTTCTGTGTTTCTCCTCCCATAGTTCTTCCTCTGAATGTGGCTAGTTTTCTTTCTTGTCCCTCAGCCTTGCTCTGGATCCTTGCATTGCTGCCAGTATAAAAATTCATTATGTTCGACTGTACCACAATGTATCTGTCTCCGTGTACAATGTTCTCCTGGATCTGCTCCTTTCACTCTACATCAATTCCTGGAGGTTGTTCCAGTTCACATGGAATTCCTCCAGTCCTTTATTCCTTTGAGCACAATAGTATTCCATCACCAACAGATACCACAATTTGTTCAGCCATTCCACAATCGAAGGACATTCTCTTATTTTCCATTTTGGCAAAAGGACTTTAAATGCCAGACTAGTTCAGTTATTTTGTTGTGTCTGACTTTATGACCCCATTTGGAGTTTTCTTGGCAAAGACATCAGAGTGGTTTGCCATTTCCTTTTCCAGCTTTATTTTATACATGAAACTGAATCAAAAGGGTTTAAATGACTTCCCCAAGGTCACATAGATAGGGTAGTAAGTTTTGAGACCAGGTTTCAACATGAGTCTTCCTGACTCCATATCTGGAAATCTAAATTCAGTGCCATCTATCTAGTGTAGATGCCTCTGTTTTTACACTTTAGGCAATATGGAGCCACTACAAATTTTAAGCACAGAAGTGATATGGTCACACCTGTGAGATTTTTTAAAGCAGATTCATCAAAAAATGGTATTGGAAAGTACAGAGACTAAAGGCAAAGAAATCAGGTTATTCATAGAATTCATAGAATCATAGAATTCATAGAGTTGGAAGGGACCATTTAGGTTTTCTAGTCCAAACCATCCCTAAATAGGACATTTCTCTGCTGCATGTTAAGTTGTTCCACAACTGTTTCTGGAAACCTCCTTTGTGTCATAACATACTTCATCCAGAGACTTGCCACTTTCAGAGGGAAATTTGGACATTTTTTTGAGCTTTTCTAAAATTTCTACCCTTTTGCTGGTTGTGTTTCAGCCAAGTAAAAGTCTTACCCTTCATATATCTTCAAGCGCTTTGTTGAATTTCTTTCTTGTCTTTATTACATTTGACTATGTGCATCTCTTTTGTGTATGTCTTCAGACTGCTTTTCAGAAATTGAAGATGGTTTGTGTTCCATTCAGATCTTCTCAATGCTAAACCTCACAGTTTCCTTTAACTGAAACTTGTATGACATGCTTTTTAGTCCCTTTACCAAAACACAACCTATGTTAATAAATAGTATTTTGACATGTTCCAGTTTGTGTCTCTGTCCTTAAAATGTGACTTGAATTGAATACACCTCAGATCTACAATGACTAGGACAGAGAACAGGAAATCATTCTGGCCACTTAAGTTTTTCAGTCCTGCCTAAGATTTGTTAGTTTTTTTTTTTTACTTCTGCATCACATGACTGATTCATGTTAAACTTTGCAATCTACCAAAAGTTATACATCTTTAGGGGGAAAAAACCCTCATATATATAGGGTTTATATTTATTTCTCCATTATAATAGTTCAGGCCAGAAATGTTAGTTTGAGTGGTATTCATTTGAGAAAGAGGAGGAGACAGATATTTGAAGGAGAAGGGAAAGAAGTTGTTCAGTCGTTCAGTAGTGCCTGACTGGGTCCCCCATGGACCATACCAAGCTCTTTTATCTTATACCATCTCTGGAAGACTATCTAAATTCATGTATGTTGTTTTTGTGTCACCATCCATCTCATCCTTTGCCATTCCTTTTTCTTTTTTCCCTTTATTTTTTCCCAGTGTCAGGGTTTTTTTACAGTGAGTCTTGTCTTCTCATGTGGCCAGAGTATTTAAGAATCAGCTTCTAGTATTTGACCTACCAGTGAAGAATCTGAATTAATTTAAGTATTGACTGATTTGATCTCCTTGATGTCCAAGGGACTGTCAGAAATCTTCTCCAGCACCACAGTTTGAAAGTGTAGATTCTTTGGTGCTCAGCTTTCTCTTTATTCCATTCTCTTTCAGCCAGACATTGCTAGTAGAAAAACCATAGCTTTGACTGTATGGACTTTTTTTTTAGTGTATCACCCCGACTTATCATAGCTTTCCTTTGACAGAGCAAATATCTTTTTCCCAATTACATTTTTTTTAACATTTATTAATATACATTTTTAACATGGTTGCCTGATTCATACTCCTCTTATCCCCTTCACCCCCCCCCCCCACACTCCCCCCACCCATGGCCGATGCGCAAGAGCAAGTATCTTTTAATTTAATGGCTACTGTTGCCATCTTCAGTGATCTTTGAGCCCAAGAATACAAAGAAGAAGAGAACATAAATGGATAAATTTGGCAAAAGATTAGAGGTAGAAAATGAAGGAAAGAGGGCAGCTAGTGGATTGAAAGTCAGGTTTAGATATAGGAATTCTGGTTTCAAATATAGCCACAGATAAACTAGCTATGTGGCCCTGGGCATTTTTAACTCCCATTGCCTAATCCTTACTACTCTTCTGTCTTGAAACCTTCACTTAGTACTGATTCTAAGAGAGAAGGTAAGGGTTTAAAAAAAAAAAAGTGAAGAAATGGTCAGGGAGACTTGGAACAGATAGACAGATTGAAGGAAAAAGAGATACTGGAATATAGAAGCCAAGAAAATAGTAGTAAATATTCAACAGTTAAGTGTATAAAGGTTAAAGAACATGAGGACTGAAAAAAGGTTGTTGGTTTTGTTAATTAAGAGATCATTGGTGAACTTGGAAGGGAGAAGGCTCAGAAGAGTAGGGGGCATGAGACCATGAAAAAGTGGGCTGATCATGTACCTACATTGAGGGATAACAGACATACATAACTCTGTACTCCATTGGTATCTTATGTTGTGAAACGATGTAGAAATAGGCCTCTACATGCTGCATAGACCTTTTAGAAAGGATTTTATGAAAAGTTTTATTGATATGTTTTGTTTTTACATTATAGATATTTACGGATTACTTCTACATAATGAGATATCTATTATAACAATGTGAAACAGTTAAGTAAAACAACAATAAAGTGATCTCATCCAGAAGTTCATGCAAAATTTCAATTCTGAGACACTTTTCCATCTTTTTCTTTTTATTGGTAGGCATTTTCTCTTTCATCTCCCATGTCATGGGGGGGGGAAGCCCACAGTTCTTTTAAAAATATGGATAGTTGAGCAAAAACAAATTTCCTTAATGACTGTATATATGTATATTGTTATGCACACATACATATATAATTCTCCTATATTTATGTTATGGATAACATGTTTCTTCATCAGTCTTTTGGAATTGTGAATGGTCACTGTATTCATCCTAGTTCTTATTGCCCTGAAAGTTTTTTTTTTAAGTGTTATTATGTAAATTGTTCTGAATCTTTTTTCATTTCAGTCTTTGTTAATTTATGTCCTTAAAATTGTCTATTTTGTAATACAGGTTAACTCAGAAGTCTTAGTGAAGGTCTAGCTTAAATAATCTAAAACAGTACTAAGAATTTTGGAACAACCTCCACTGCTGTTGTTATATAAATTGTTGTTCTGATTTACTTCACTTTGTATCACTGCATATACCACAGCTAATTCAGGCAGTCTTCATTAGTTGGACATTTTCTTAGTTTCCAATTTTTTTTGATGCCACCAAAAAAAAAAACCTGCTACAAATATTATTGTAAATAAAGGACCTTTTCCTTTTTATTATCTTTTGAGTGATATACCTGGGTAAAAAGGCAAATACTGTTTGGTAATTTTTTTATATAATTTCAGTTTGTTTTCCAAAATGATTTTTTCCACTCACAGGTCCACATCAGTGCATCATTGTGCCTATTTCCCCATAGCTCCACCAATATTTGTCTAATTTCCTTTTTTATCATTTTTGCTACTCTTATGTGCAGGAGGTGGAATCTCAGAATTGCTTTAATTTTCATTTTTCTAATTAGTGATTGAGCATTTTTTCCATATACTATAATGGTTTTCTTCCTTTGAGAAGTGTGTTCATATCCTTAGACCATTTAACATTGGCAAATGGATCCTTTTCTAATTAATTTGAGTCATTTCCTTATATCTTGAAAATAATACCTTTTTCAGGGAAATTTGCAATGAATTTTTTGAAGTATTTTCCTTTTTAGTCTTAGATTTGTTTGGTTTGTCTGTATAAATTTTTATGTAACCATTGTTATTCATTTTATCTTATGTGATTCACTATTCATTATTTGTTCATGAACTTTTTTCCTATCCCCAGATCTGATAGGTAATTTCCTTGTATTCTCCAATTTGTTCATGATGAGACCTTTATTTTAGGTCACATGCCCCACTTGGAATTATTTTTATATAGGTGTGAGGAATTGATCTAATTCTATTTTTTTCATATCACCATCCAATTTTTGTAGCAGTTTTTGTCAGAATACTAAGTCCTTTATCTCATTAACTAGAGGCTTCTTTATGCCTAATCTGTTCCACTGATTTGATTTCTGTTTATTACACCAATATTTATTTCAACTATGACTGCTTTATAATGTAGTTTGATATCTGGCACTGCTGGGTCCTCTTCTTTCCCTTTTTTTTCCCCCTTTATTTATCTTGAGATTCTTTAACTTTTATATAAATTTTTTTTTTTAGATTTATAAAAGTAATCCTTTGGTAGTTTAGTTGGTATGACATTGAATAGGTAAATTAATTTAAGTAGTATTGTCAACTTTATTATATTGGCTTTTTCTACCACTGAGCAATTAATATTTCTTTAGTTATTTAGGTCTGGCTTTATTAATATAAATAGTGGTTTGCAGTTGTATTTAAATACTTTTCATGGTAGAAGGTGGAATCTCAAGTATTTTATATATTTTTATAGTGATTTTATGTGGAGTTTCTCTTTCTATCTCTTCTTGCTAGGTTTTATTTTATTTTTAAATGCTAGTAATTGGTGGATTCGTTTTCTATCTTGCAAGTTTAATCAAGTTATTATTTCAGTTTTTTCATTGACTTTAGGGAGGCAGTTCTAGTATAGTGTAAGACAAACTGAAGGAATAATTTTTGCAAATAATAGGATGTTGTACTTAAAGAATAGTTGTAAAAGATTTATAGAAGATTGTGGAAGAGAGTTAAATGATTAAGGAAAACATAGATAGGTTGCAGTCTATACTATTGAATGGAGTGTCTGCATGAATGAGATTCATGGATATATCTAAGTATTGAGAAATTGTGGATGCTGAGATAGAATGGACAAAACACTTTCTTTTTAAAAAAATTTATTTTTTGATGAACAAAAATCTATTTTCTTCCTTTCCTACCTTCTCTTTGAAAACAAATAAAAATAAAAAATAAAAATGACAAACCAAAACTAAAATTCTTGTTTTACATAACCCAGCAAAACAAATTTTGCTTTCCTAATTGATCAAGTCCAAACAATACATCTCATTCTATACCTCTTTTTCAGGTGCTGGATAATCCTTTTCACCATTGGTCCTCTGAACTCTGGTTGGTTATTTTATTTATCAGAGTTCTCAATTATTTCAAAGTTGTCTGTCTTTACAGTGCTATCATACTACTTGTTCTCTTGGTTCTACTCACTTCCTTCTGCATTAGTTCATATAGGTCTTTCCAGGTTTCTCAGAAAACCTCTCCCTTTAATTATTTCTTATGTCACTATGATATTCCGTCACCTGAGTTTCTTTACAATTACAATAAATTACAAATTGCTTTACAAATAATTACAAATGCTTTAGCTACTTGTTTTGCAAGTTGGTTTTCTATAAATGTCAAAATATAGAATACTACCATCCCAATTTAAAATTAGTCTTCAATTGGGTAAAGTTTTATTTTACTTTTTAATTTTCTGTTGACCTTAACATGATCATCTAGGGTTTTAATATTGCATGAACAACATACTGTAGGAATAAAAAGAGAATTGAAATCATTTAGACAGAAATCAAATGTTGGTCATTGGTTTATTTTTTTTATGTTGCTCTGTATTTTTGGCTATTAAATATCCAACTACATGTTTATGATGGGTAGGTAACTAAATTTTTGAGAGTTCTTACTATTTTCTTGTATGAAATGCCAATGAAGTATATTATAAAACAGTGCCAAAAATGACCTTAGGCCTGTTAGGCTGGCCTCAGTAAGTAATATTTATATTATGCTTTGATTTTTACAGAATCACTTGCCTTGAAACTATGAGGTAGGAAGGGGCAAATATTATTCCCATTTTACAGATAAGATATAAGGAGAGGAGATCTAGAGCAAATCCCAAGTTGAAGCAAATTCTCTAGCAGATGTTGAGATCCTCCATCTGCTTGTCTTCGGCAATGATTTGCTAATTACATCAAAAAAAGCTAACATTTTCAAACTTTTTAATTTTTAGAATCTTGTCATGTTCCAGAAAGGCTTTCCTTCATTGATTGCTATGAAAATTTTTTAGTGAATTATAGAAAAGTATACACTTGATGACTTTAAGGTTTCTAATTAGAGTTTTTTTTGTTTGTTTTTTTTAAACCCTTAACTTCTGTGTATTGGCTCCTTGGTGGAAGAGTGGTAAGGGTGGGCAATGGGGGTCAAGTGACTTGCCCAGGGCCACACAGCTGGGAAGTATCTGAGGCCAGATTTGAACCTAGGGACCTCCCATCTCTAGGCCTGACTCTCAATCCACTGAGCTACCCAGCTGCCCCCTCTAATTAGATTTTTTGAAGTAAGCAAAATATCAAGTGCCAATTAACTGAGGTTCTCATAGATAAAAATAATCAGCATTATTGTTCATCATAGATCAAATGTAATCATTTTAAATAGAAAAGAGACAAGCCTTAGAGTATAAGCATCTAAAAATGAATTTCAGTGGCTATTTTTTTTAACAATATTGCAGGATAAATAGAAAAAACATTGTTTTGGTTTTCTAGTAGGATGGTTATATTTAGTTTTGACAGTTAGCTAAAATGCAAATACAAGTAATTCATATCAAAATTCAAAGATTCATGTTTCTTATTTGCAGCCTACTCAATGTGAGACAATACTTAACCAAACTGTATGATTATAAACTATGAGCATTTAAGTTTTTTCACCAATGTATAGCTTCTTCTCCCAAGTATTAAATATTCTTTGAAATGTGGCCTAAATATTGGAACTGACATAAATGCATCACATTTTTAGAGATGATCATAGATTTAAAGCTTTAATGGATCTTAAAGTGGATTCTGTCCTCCTAATGGTATAGACAAGGCAAACCAAGAGAAGTGAAGTATAGCATAGCCAGGAATCTGAGTTAGGTTTTAGGGTCTTGGTGCTTGAGATTGCAACCCCCACAGGTCCTATTTCTTTTTCATAAGTCTAGCCAGCCCTCTCCTATTCTTATGGAAATGAGGAAAATCTATAATGATCACTTCATTTGGTACCCGAAGTATGCTTCATTTTTGTTGATTAATTCATATATTTGGAACAAGTGAACGTTGAGTCTTCTGTCCAGTGATCATTCCAACTTAAAAACTCTTCCTTCGGGGGCAGCTGGGTAGCTCAGTGAATTGAGAGTCAGGCCTAGAGACGGGAGGTCCTAGGTTCAAATACGACCTCAGACACGTCCCAGCTGTGTGACCCTGGGCAAGTCACTTGACCCCCATTGAACCAATACACAGAAGTTAAGGGCTTAAAAAAAATTAAAAAAAAAAACAAACAAAACTCTTCCTTCACTGAGCACATAGCCAGAGATTGGTGCTTTTTGATTGAAAATCAGTTTATTTACTTTTTATAACCATGTCTTGGATTGGATTTCTGGTTAAAAGTGTAGGAATTTTAGTCAAGTGATCATTTTATTAAGAATATTTGATATTTATTTATGTGGTTTGAAAAGAAAGCTTTTATCAGTCTTCAAAGATTTTTTTATGTTGTTTCTACAAATTCGTCCTCCATCTCATTAAAAAAACAAACCAAAAAAACAAAAACCAAGATTGATCTTAACATTATTATTTATTCTTTTAACAGATTTCAACACTAAACTCCCACAATGTCCCTGAAACCAAGAGTAGTGGATTTCGATGAAACATGGAACAAACTCTTAACGACAATCAAAGCTGTTGTCATGTTGGATTACGTTGAAAGAGCAACTTGGAATGATCGTTTTTCGTATCCTTTAATTAGAAGATTGACTTTGTTCATTCAAAATATAAAGCATACATGTATATTAGAACAGCTTCTAATTTTTTAAAAGGTCAAGTATATTTACTTACATAAAGGAAATAAGATTTCTTTGTTTAATTTTATAATGTCTTTCAGTATATTTATTTAGTATACTTGCTAAGTTTATCATTTAGATGAATGAATAAATATTCAAAGTATTGACTACTACTATGTACCAAGAATTATGCTAAATACTGGAGATACAAATGCAGAAGCTTCCCTTGAGAAGTTATCATTCTAATGGGAGAGTGGTGGCTTGGGAGTGTTACTTTAGCCTGGAAAATTATGTCATATAACATACGTGTGTGTATTTTTGTATATTATCATTTGTGGTCAATGAGGCCATAGAGTGATACATTGATGTCCCTCATCCAGGGAGTTGATTTAGCATGAGTTGATTTGATCATAGTTCATAGTTCCAGATTTTTTGGTGGGTAGTCGGGTTGATGAAGCAGTTGGAGGTGATGTCTGGAGAATGCTTCATGGAAACTCAGCCTGTTTTATTATCACTGATAGAAATTATTGGGTTATTTTACATCCTCTCAGAATTTTCAAGTAGATGTCAGTTTAGGGATTGTTTGCTCTATTGGTTAGCAAATTTAACCACAGTAATCATTAATGGACTGAAAAGTGCCTATCCTGAAATATATTTCCTTTTCTCAGTAGCCTTTTCTCATTATTCCAAAGAATGAAAAAAGTTTTGACTATATATTAAAATGTAGTAATATTTGTAATTTATATTTTATTCAAAGCAGTTTTATCTTTATATCATGAATTCATCATGAAAAAAAAAACCAAGATTAATTGACTAATAATTTTGGAGAATATTTTCATTTACCAAGAACTTAGCAAAATATTTTGTAGTCTATTATTCTGTTTTGTTAGACAAGATAAACCAATGTGTAACAGATGATGGTACAGTTAGGTATATTAAAACATTGGGCCCATCTTTAAAAAATGAAATTTAATATGGATAAGTAAGCTTGAAGTTTAAAAAAAATACCAACTATAAAGGTATAAGATTGTGGAGATGTAGTTACATTTCTGTACATTTGAAAAGGATTCGAGTATACCCAGTGAGTCAACCATATTTTGTGGCCGCGGAAAAAATACTTATGAAATCTCAGGTTAAGATGTGTGGAAGGGGGCAGTCAGGTGGCTTAGTGAATTGAGAGTCAAGCCCTGAGATGGGAGGTCCTGGATTCAAATCTGGCCTCAGACAAGTCCTAGCTGTGTGACTCTTGGCAAGTCACTTAACCCCCATTCCAAGACAGAAGGTAAGAGTTTAAAAAAAAATTATACCTTAAAAATTTGGGTAGAGACACTTAAACAGGGGAAAAGAAGACCAGGGGAGGATATGATAGCTGTTTTAAAGTATATAAAAGGTTTTTGAAGGGAATTAGACTTGTTCTCCTTGATTCCAGATACCAGAACAAACATTAAGGGTTAGAAATTGAAAAAGGCAAATTTATATCTGATATAAGGAGAAATCTAATGACAGAGCCATTCAGAGTACAATGGGTTTCTTGAGAAGTAGGGGGTTTACCTGCATTTGAGACCTTCAGTAAAGGCAGAATGTCTATTTTTTTAGGAACATTATAAAGGAGTATTCTGTCTTAGATATGAATTGGACTAGGTGGCCTTTCAGGTCCCTTCTAAGTGAAATTCTCGGATTATTTCATTTGAAATCTATGAAAATGAAGAATATAAGTATAGTGGAAAGTAAATTAGACAGAGTATCAGAAGACCTGGTTTCACTATTTTTGACTGGGAAGCCATTTTACCAATCTAACCCATTTTTCTCTCTTTATGAAATGAAGTTAGTAATTCCTAACCGGAGTGTTGATTTGAGAATCCGGTATAATATTTACTATAAAACACTTAGTAATGATAATAATAACTCATCTAAATAGTATTTTAAGGTTTTCAATGTACTTTATATACGTTATTTCATTTGTTTCTCTCCCTTGTGAAGTTGGTGCTATGATTATTCTCATTTTATAAATGATAAACTTAAGACTCTGAGAGGTTGAGTGACTGCTCAGTGTTACATAGTTCATATGTATCTGAGGTAGAATTCACACTCAGGTTTTACTGACTCTGAGTCAGCTCTTTATCCTTTATTTGAAAGCTTAATTAAGACAAAAAGGGAGACACATTAATATTATATTTATAATTAAATATTTATTGAAGCATTACAAACTTTATCCTTGAGGCGCTTGGACTGTTGTGGAAATAGACTCTGTATTGCTCTATGAGATTTTTTTTTTCTCAGCTCCTTTAATTACTGTTCACAAAGCTGGATGTCTCCTTCCTCCTCTCAATACTTTCTTGTCTCTTGGGACAAATTTGTTTGAGGAGTTAGGTAAGATTGTATCTGGGAAAACTGGACTAGGCTTTTTGAAAGAGAACTACTTGATTAAAATTATACAAAAGAAAATAATAGAAGAATGGCAAAGGGGAAAAAAAGAGGAATAAAAAGAGAATTGATTGAAAGAAAAGCAAAGAATAGAGGCACATATCTTCTTAACTTTCTAAATTGTTGGTGACAGCAAATGATTATAACTGAGATGTGATCAAGTTCTCTTTATGAGAGGTATTTTAAAAGTAAAATTTACAGGACTTAGTAACAGATTGGCAGTGGAGCATTGATAGAGAGGGAGGAATCAAGGATGGAACATACTTGTGAGCCTGGATATTATCTTCAATAATAATAGAGAAATTCAGAAAGAAGGTATTTGAGAGGAAAGATGGGTTCCGTTTTGGAAATATTGAGTTAAGGGGTTTAGAAGACATCCAATCTGAGATTTAAATCTATAGGTTAGGAAGCCTTTAGGTTCTTAAAAATAGATCTGAGACTCATCAGCATAAAGATAATTGAAACTGGGAGGCAAGTAGAGGTTGTGATCTGGCTAAAGATCCAGCAAAGGAGACTTGGAAAATTCCTTTAGAGGGGTAGGAGGAGAGGGAAGATAAAGTATTGTTTAGAGAAGAGAGGCTGCAGAGAGGCCAAGAAGTATAATGGTTGGAAAAAAAGAAAGGTGGAGCCATCAGGAATACTCCTAGGATCTCCTGTGAGGAAGGGCACTTAAACACACATACTGTCCTGCATTTGTTGGTTTCTTACCACTTTAGCCAAGACTTCTGAGAGAAAGGCTTTATCCTTTGTCGTTTACAGATTAACATCCCAAACCCCTCTAATCCAGGGGCTGATTCACAGAGTGGCTTTGAACCTCCTTTCTTAAAGACTGTCAGTAGAGAATAAACTTTGCTATATTCTTTTAAGCCAAAAAGGTTTTAAGTCATGAGTAGAAAGTTTTTTTTTAAGAAGGAAGAACAATAAAAAGAAAAGCTGTGTGTCAGGTGGTGGGTTTGTAGGTTAGTACAAGCCTTGCCACATAGCAGGGTCAGCCACAATATGAGTTCTGACCATAGTTCTCCACTGCTTGGGAAGTTTGAGTAACTCTTCCCCACTTCTCAAATGCCTTTTCTTAGTAGGGGCCTTTAAATCCCTACATGATTCTGGCTATAGAGTAGACCTTTGCAGGCTCCTAGCTTGTGCTCTATGGCTCTACTTTCCTTCCATCACATAAATCCATTTGCTCTTCTTCTGGATGACATTTCATCTCCTATTGCTGTGTCTTTCTTTGCACATGCCATCTTCTTCTCCTGGAATACTCTGGCTCTCTGCTCTGACCTCTAAAGATTCCTGCCTTCCTTCATAACTTAATTGAAGGGACACTTCCTGAAGGAAGCCCCACCCTCACATATACATACTACAGAAAATATTATGTATCTCCTTTGTGTATATATTATATTTATTTCTCTGTAAAAGTTGTTTTTCCCTAAGGGCAAGTATCATTTCTCTTGTCATATTCCCAGAGCCTGTGCCCATCATATTAAGCTCGCCCTTATTCAACATTTGTTTATGAATGCCTAATTGCTAAATTATAGAATGGTTGCAGTCTTCATGGATTCAGGTAGTCTTTGAAGGGTAGCTGAGAGTGTTTTATTTAATAGATACTTATCCAATTTAATAAGAATTGAGGTACTGAAAACAATTCGATAAATTTGAGATACTGTGGATTCTGATATTAAGGTCTTGTACGAGAGAGTAGTTTGAATTAGATGTTACTCTATTCAAAGCATTAACCAACTTGAATTAAGCTTTAGGGCTTTCTTTGAATGAAATGTCTTTTGTCATCTCAAGTTACATGACTTATATACTCTATGGCTATTGGAACATTTATATTTGTTATTCAGTAACTTATGTTTCAGCATGTCTTGTAGGTATTAGGGATAAAAATAAAAAGTGAGATAGTCCCTATCCTCAAGGATACCATTCCATTTGGGGTGATATAATAATACATGGATAAGTATAGGATACACAACAGTCGCTATAAGTAATAGTGACAATTTAATAGCATATAGAACTTTCATGACAATCTGGATCCAGTGGCCCATCCTCCCACCCCTAAATGACTAGGGGTTTACTTTTTATATTCATTACATTGGGTGTAAAGTTCCTTTTTTTTTGTTTGGTCTAAGGCAAGTTAGAAGATATATTATTTTGATGTTTTTAGGTTGATTCTAACTATTGCTCTTTTTTCTATGTAGTTTTCTGCCTTCATTTCAATTTGCTTTCAGAATGACTATCCCCAAGTTTCACTAACACATTATTTAGAATTAGAAGCAGTATGAATGTATGAGTAAACTAATGAAAAAAAAAACAGGGAAGTAAGGAGGAAAAGAATTCCAGGCATAAAGGATAGTCAGTGAAAATGAAGATTTGGGAGATGTCATATCATGTGAGAGGGACAGCAAAGATGCAAGTGTCATATTACAAATGATATCTCAGGGGAGTAAGCTATAAGAAATCTCAATATGTAGGAAGTGTCTAGGTTATAAAGGGCTTTGAAAACCAACTGAAAGAGTTTATGTTTGATTCTGGAGGTGATAGGCTACTACTACTAGAGAAATGAAATGATCAGATGTGTATTTTAGGAAGATCAATTGGACTGCTGAGTGGAGGATGGTCTGACATAGAGGAGAGACATGAGGTTGGGAGACCAAACTGTGAGGTATTGTGGTAGGGCTGGAGGAAGGTGACAGTTTCTTCCCTTCAAATGGTGTCAGGGAAAGAACAGAACACATACAAGATATTATGAAGGTGAAATTTACCAGACTTTAGAACAGTTTGGATATTGGAGGGTAGTGGGGAAAATGAGGAAAATACCTAGGTTATGAACTTACTAGCTTATTGGTACAAATAACATTAAATAGAAAAATTAAGAAGAGCCAGGGGCTGGAGGTAGGATGAAGATACATGAATTCAGTTTTGGACATATTGAATTTAAGATGTCTAGTTCAAGATGTCCAAAAGGCACATTGCAGATGCAAAAGTGGAGGTTAGCAGAGAAATTAGTACTAGATAAGTAGATATGGGAATCATTAGCATAGAGATAATAATTAAATCCATGAAAACTAATGAGATCATCCAAGCAAAATAGTATAGAGGGAGAAAAGGACCAAGCTCAGAACCACAGGAGACATCTATGATTAGTAGGTTTGATATGGATGAATATCCACGAAAGGAGACCAAGAAGAGGAAGCCAGAGAGGAAGGAGGAAAACCAAGAGAGAGCAGTATCATGAAAATAGGAGTAGCAAGAAGAGGCCAATGGACAGTGTCAGAAGCTGCAGAGAAGTCAGGGATGAAGATTAAGACAAGGCATTAAATTTATAGTTTAGAAAGAGATAACTTTCAACCTTAGACTAGTTTTGGTTGAATGATGACATCAGAATCCAGACTGCATAGAATTAAAAAGAAAGTGAGAAGTAAAGTCATTTATTGTAGATGGCCTTGGTGTCAACTGGTCTCACATTTATGCTAAGCAGTTTGGAATTATATGATGAAAGTGACAAAGTGATTTAGAGATTCCACTGCTAGGCATGCAGCCCATTCAGCTCACTGAGAAAAAGATGGGCTCTGTATACACAAAAATATTTATAGTGGCACTTCTGTTAGCAAAGAACTAGAAACAGTAGGTGTCCATTGATTTTTTTTTTTTTTAATTTTAAACCCTTAACTTTCTGTGTATTGACTTATAGGTGGAAGATTGGTAAGAGTAGGCAATGGGGGTCAAGTGACTTGCCCAGGGTCACACATCTGGGAAGTGTCTGAGGCTGGATTTGAACCTAGGACCTCCTGTCTCTAGGCCTGTGTCCATTGATTTTTTTTTTTTTAATTTTAAACCCTTAACTTCTGTGTATTGGCTCCTTGGTGGAAGAGTGGTAAGGGTGGGCAATGGGGGTCAAGTGACTTGCCCAGGGTCACACAGCTGGGAAGTGTCTGAGGCTATGTCCATTGATTTTTAAAGGAATTAGAAATGGCATTGTGGAAGACCAAGTCAAGAAAGTTGACTGGACCAGACTAATTACTGTAAGGGGGAAAAAGGTTTTTTGGTCATATATATTAAAAGGTGGTCGCCAGGGGAAATTTTTTTTTAAAGCCTTTTCCTTCTGTCTTAGAAACAGTACTAAGTAAGAAGAGCAGTATGGGCTAGGTAATTGAAGTTAGGTGACTTGGTGAGAATCACACAGCTAGGAAATGTTTCAAGTAGATTTGAACCCAGGTACTTCTCTACTCTAGGCCTGGTGCTCTATCTACTGTATTATCTTGCTGCCCTGATCAGGAATATATTTTAACACCTACCTCATATACCTAATTTCTCATTTCTTATAAGATTTTTATGAGAATTATCTTTCTATCTTTTGCCCTGTTATGTACTTAGGCTTAGCATGACCTCCATTCTCTCACATTTAATTTTTCTCAGTTCCCACCTCTTGTCTGCCCCAGCCCTACACATTGACTATATTTTACTCTTTTGCTTATCTAACCATTTAGTGAACTAACTCAGATGTACAGTACTCTTTTCTTGAATCTCGTCCCCTACTTATGTCACTGATCACATTTGTCAAACTTTAGCTCATGATAATTCCCCCTATATTCCCCTTCCTCCTTTTTACATGTTGCTAAACTGAGCTAGTCGGAATCAAGAAACTGCACTGACTGGAGTCACTACACTATTTTTGTTAGCTAATTTCCCTTGGGCTCTCAGTGCAACAAGGCAGTCATACTCATCCTTAATTGGAATTGCTCTCCTACTTTCCATAGTGGCTGCACATCTCATCCCTCTCTTATGAAACATCTTCCTCTTCTCCCCTCCTTCTCCTCACCTCATAGTTGAAGACCTTGACTCATATATCCATGAACATAAATGGAGGCTTTTTAATGCAATATGTACCTTCTCATCTCACTTTGTTCAAGGATCTTTTCCCATTATCTCCTTATTTTCTGTCTTGAATGGAAAGAAGACCCTGCTTGCTAAGGCAAACCTCTCTAGATATACCTTTCATCCCATCTACTTTTGTTTTCCCCAGCACATTGCTCCCCTCTCCCCTTCCCCCCATCCCCATTCATGCCCAGTCAAAGCCTGATATAATCCTGCTGTTTCCTTTAGCTATTGTCTTATATCTCCTCTCTCCTTTTTGACTAAATTTCTTGAGAGTTGTTTACACTTAGTATTTCCACTCTTTCCTCTTATTTCTTTCTAACCTCTGCATGGTATAATTTCTAGTCTTTTTATTTAACTGAAACTACAACCAAACTATAATCTCTTAAGGGTCAGATTTAATGACCTTTTCTGAGTCTTTATCTTACTTGACTCTTTGAAGCATTTGACACTGTTGATCACCATTTCATTCTGGATTCTTTTTCCTTTCTGAGTTTTTATGACGGTTCTTTTGATTTACCTTCTACCTGTCTGCTTTTTTTCAATCTCCTTTGCAGGTTCTTCATTTAGGGCATGCTCACTAACCATGAGTATACTCCAAAGGATCTGACCTGGACATTCTTCAATTTTAACTCTATGCTATTTCACTTGGTGATCTCATCAACTTCTATGGATATAATTATCATCTTTGTGTAGATAATTCCTAATATCTACATATCCATCCCTGGTCTCCTGAGCTACACTACCACTTGACTTTTGGACATCTCAAACTGGATATTGTGTAGGTATTTAAGCATGTCAAAAGCAGAATGAGTTTTTTTAACAAGGTTTTTTCCCCAATCTACCTTTTCTCCCTCCTCATTCCCCTCCCAGTTGAGAACAAAAGAAAAATAAGGCCCATGTTTTATTTTTCCCTCTTTTGACCAGTTCAGATGGGAGTGAAGTTCAAATGGAAGCCACTCTGTGCTCACTTTAATTATGTATGTAAGACAGCCTTCCCTCTAGCATATTTCTCTCTTCCTCTCTTTCCAGTTTTTTGCTAAGATCATGATACATAACAAAACTACTCCTAGGCTTTGCATAGATTTTTTTTTCATTACTTTTGAGGATATTACCATCCTCCCAATCACCCAGTCTTCTAACACCAATGTCTTCCTGAACTCACTTTCATCCCATATATCCAGTCCATTTCCAAATCTTATTTCTATATTTACAGTTCCCCCTTTTTACATCTCTCCACTCAGTACAACTACTACCTCTCACCTGGACAGTACCATAATCTAAATGGCCTTCCTGTTCCAAGTCTCTCCACATTCCATTCCATTCTTCATACTGTTCCCAAAGTTTTTTTCTTTTTTTTAAGACATAGGTCTACCTATTACCACTCCCCCTACCACCATCATCCTCCCCTTTAATAAACTCCATTGACTTCCTATTACCCTCAGGATCAAATTTAAAGTTCCCTGACATTTAAAGCTTTTCATAACTTGATCTTCTTTTTTCCCGGTCTCATTATACTTTGATCCTTTCCATGTTGATTACATTCCAGCCACACTGGCATATTTATTGTTCCTTGCAATGACACTTCATCTCTAAACCTGCCTTTTCACTAACTGTTTCCCATACTAGGCATATTCTATTTCTTCACTTCCACCTCTTAACTTTCCTGACTTCCATAAAAACTCAGCTAAAATTCTTCTTTCTTTAAAAAAAGCCTTTCTTGGTTTTTATAGCTATTAATCCTTCCATTCTGATAATACCTTCCATAATTTGTATATATCTAGTTATTTGCATGTTGTGTCTCTCAGAATATGAGTTCCTTGGGAGGCTTGGACTGTTTTTGCTTTTCTTTATATTTCCATAGTGTAGTATAGTATATAGCACATAGTAAACACTTAGTAAACACTTGTTGACATGTGATCTATGCATGTATTGAGGATATGTTTAATGAAGATTTGAGAGTATAACAGAAACCATGGCCTGTAGCAGTTCACACAATCATACTTGACTAAAAGAGAAAGAATATCTTGCTTTGGTTATCTCTTGATTACTTCCCCCTTTCAAATTGATTTGGTTAAGCAAAAGGTAGTCTAGAAAACTTTCCAACAACGAGTCCTTTTTGCACATGTCAAGTTCAGACAAAATTCCTAGATAAATTCAGTCACAGAGAGAACTTCATTTATTGGTGCCCTGATTACTCACATCAAGTAAGGCCTAGAAAAGGCATATATGCTTACCAGCATTGATTGTCATTGTTACGGAGGATGGCCTGGGCATAGTTCAAATAGAAGAATTTTTTATAGTGTGTAAGCTTCTTCATGTTGGTAGATTGCTTTGTGCTGAATTTATCAATTCCTGAAATTCAGGGCCTCTCTAGTATGATTGATGATTACTTATAAGATATTGTCCTAATAAGCCATACAGGCTAGATATCATAATATACTCTTGTCAAGTGAATTGAACATTTGGTAAAATATATAGAATGTTTTCATGGATGCACTTTATTTTTTGTGTACATTTTCATATTTTATTATTTTATTTTCATTTCAAGATAGTAATTTCATTTCAGTATAATTATTTTCATAGTCACATTACTTTGATTTTAGAATATACGCTTTCTGTTCTCACTGAGTCATCTCATATAAATAAAGTTGTTTTTTTTTAACCCTTACCTTCCATCTTAGAATCAGTACTGTGTATTGGTTCCAAAGCAGAAGAGTAGTAAGGACTAGGCAATGGGAGTTAAGTGACTTGCCCAGAGTTACATATCTAGGAAGTATCTGAGGCCAGATTTAAACCTAGGACCTCCTCTCTCTAGGTCTGACTCTCAATCCACTGAGCCACCCAGCTGTCCCAAGAAAATTTTAAAATTGTAGTAAAACCAACCAACACATTAACTGTGTTTAATAATATTTTCACAATTCTGTGCCTGTCATTGTCTCTAACCTTTGAAATGAAGGGGATACTTTTTCTCCACTCTACTCCAGGACTAGACTTGGCCAACATAAGTGCATAGGATTATTTTGTTTTTATTTTTTCTGTTTATTTTAATGTAATCATTGTGCACATTTTCCTCCTAGTTCTACTTGCTTCACTCTTAGTAGTTCTTACAATTATTCCCATGTTTCTGAATTCTTCTGATCAGTATGTTACAGTGAAGCAATACATGAATGAGTTTTAAATTGGATAGATTCTTCAATTCCTAGTAGACTTTTATTAAAAGGACAAATGTTAGTTTTTTAAAAGAGAAGGAAGTACTTCCTTTCATAAGGGGCAACATACTGAAAAACCACTGTGGCTTCATCAAGGAAAGATCATGCTAAACTAATGTCATTTTCTTTTTTGATACAGAAATTAGGGGAATATTATAGATATAATATACTTAGATTTAAAAAACAAACAAACCTTTGTGAGAATCTTTTATGCTATCTTCCAGATGAAGTGGAAAGATGTAATCTTAATTATGGTACCATTGGGTGATTCTAGAGTTGGTTGAATGACTAAGCCCAAAGGACAGATATGACAAAAGGGTGAAACATACCATAAACATTTAAATAATTAAGTAGTATATCGATGGCATATATGTGTTTTGCGGTTACTTTCCAAAATGAAGTTTTTCATTACAAATCATAGGGCTTATTATTGATGATTTTTTTAAAAAAAGGAACTGTTGGGAAGGAGAGTATTTAAAGTCATATACATTTATCATAAAATGGAAAAATCAGTAAATGTCCTCCTTGAGGGGAATTTCTATTGGATTATCCAAGGAATTTGCTCTTCAAGTGAAGCTAAGAAGAGTAGTTCACATATTGGATAAATCAGTGTCTATAAAGATCAAGGAACCCTAATGCTGAATTAAATAAGATGAAATTTAATAGAGATAAGAATCAGTTTCTACATTTAAGATTTGAAAAATTAACTTCACAAATATAGACTAGTTGGAAGTGGTTCACACAACAGTTCATTTGGAAAAAGTCTTGAGATTTTAGTGTATTGCAAGCTCAATATAAGTATACAGTATGACATAGAATCGCCCAAAACTAATGCTATCTTAGATTGCTATCTTAAGAGTGGCTAGAATAAGAGAGCTTATAGTATTTTTGTTCTCTGTGTTGATCTGATCAGTTTTAGGTGATTAATTTTGGAAAGAGAATTGACAACCTGACAAGATACCCAGAAGAGAACATGTGGAATGGTGAGAGGATTGTAGATCATGCCATATGAATGTTGTTGGAAAGAACCTAGTATATGTAACTGGGAGAAAAGAAAACTGAGGGGTAGCATGATAGTTAACTTGAAATATTTGAACAGGGATTGAATTTATGCTCCAGAAGGCAGAATTTGGATCATTGAAATGGAAATAGATTTAGACTTTTGGTAAGAAAATTTTCTAATAATTAGAACTGTCACAAGTAAAATGGTTTGCTTAATGAGATGATTCCTCATTAGAGACCTTCATGTAGAGTTTAGATGGCCAGCTGTTTGAGGATGTAAGGTGGGTTATTATTTAATTACTGGTTGGACTGGATGGCCTCTTGAGATGCCATCCAAGCCTTGTATTCTGGATTTGCAATAGTGTAAGATGTTGATTCAATATGGGAAATAGTAGATGACCTTTTAGGGTCTTGTTTAGTCTAAAGATTTTTTTTCAGGCCTGAGAGTAGCTGTTGCACTTGTAGCCTGGACAAAACAGGTAGGGAAAAAATAAGATTAAAAAAATTGTATAATCATGTTACTAATTCCTTTTGAATACTAGATGTTTACTCTGTTTTCTTTTGTTGATTTAAGTAGTTTACGTTTCCTTGGTGAATTTCTAGTTTAAACTTATTTTTTTTTTAATTTTTCCATCATGGATTTGAACATTATATATTCATCCCTTGCTATATTACAGTTCATTTATCATGGCTTCACTGTATCTCAGGTTTTAAAAAATATATATATATTTAATTCTGTTGTGGAATTTTCACTATATCTCGGGGTTTTTTTTGTTTTTGTTTTTTTTTTTTGTAAGAAACCACCAGTTTATTGGATGAAAAATCCAACAACAACTTTCCCACTACCCACCGTCCAACCAAGAGAGCAGCTGAGTCCAGGCAAGGTGCTTTGGAAAGCAGGACTGAGTAACAGGACCCGGGGATACAGGAGGGCTAAGAAGGGAGAACATCTTTCTCTCCAAACCTCTGGGATGGGGATGAGCTCAGAGGTGCTGGGTGGGAGCCTGGTGGAGGGAGGACTAGACCAGAATGTGGGTGAGCAGGAGTATTGGGAGCAGAGAAGCCTGGTGGGGATGGGAAGTTGGGAGGGGCAGGGCCAAGAGAGCATAGGGGAGTCACCGAAAGAAGAGGAGAGAGCTGGCCAGAGCAGGGTGGTGGGAGCAGAAGCCAAAGAGTTCTCAAAGACCCATGCAAAACATCGATAGGACACTTCTGAAGACAGTGGGGATGCTGGGCGGGACCCCAGAAGTGGGGCCCAGGGACAGAGGGACACTTCTCTGTCGTGCCCAGCTAGCTAGGAGATGGAGAGGCTTGGCTGCCCTGAATGCCCCTTTCATGCTGGGCAGCTGGCCAATTCTGTTCCTTTGGCCTTATAAGAATTTAAATTTGAGTTTTTATGCTAATATGAAAGTTCTAAAGTAACAGTGTGGTCGCCAATTTAAAAAATTTCACTCTTAAGTTGAGTCTGTTAACTGCTCTTAATAGTTTAGTTTAATAGAGATATAGTAAAAGAGAGAAATGTAGGAAGGAAGTAGAAAGTATTGCCTAGCTAGATACCCTATAATTTCTGTCCAAAGAAGTCCAACTCACCACCCAGCAAGGGCTCTCAAGTCCCAATCTCCACATGGAGTCATGGTAGTCTCTTAAGCCAGGAGTCCTGGCTGTGTCTTCAGCTAGGCTTCAGCCAGAGTTCCACCAATTATGCCTCCTCCAAAGGCAAGGCAGGAATCTCTTGAACCAATCTCTCTGAAAGCCAGGAAAGGAAGGCCAACTACTCACCCAGCAAGCTGATGCAGGATCCAGGGAAAGAAATTTTCCTTCAGTCCAACCCACTGACACAGAGTGTCCAAAGATGAACTCCAAAGGAGAAATCTCTTGGACAAGAAGTTCAGGAATTTTTATAGTTCTTTTTCCACATCACTTCCCGTCCCTTCCCTTCCCTACTTTATGGGAACCAATTGCAGTCTTTTAATTTGCACTGCCCAGGAGGGGTGACAGTAGCCTTTGGAGATGTGAGCTTTCTCTACTAAATGACTTGTGAATTCTCTTACTTAGTGTAAAGTAGGGGTACTTTAAGTTCTTGATTTGCTTAGCTAAAAATGGGCAAGGGGAGAGTTAATCCTATCATCACAGCCTCAGGCCACCCCTTCTGTCCACTTGGGAAAGCCGAGCTGACTTGAGACAGATGATCTTCAAGGTGGGTTGGGATACAGGGAGTTGAACTAACTCAACCAACAGCTAGGGACCCATGGATGCCCCTCACCAGCGCTATGTTCTGTATCCTGGGTGCTGATTGGCTCAGACATTGGTCTATTTGCTTTCCTGCTACTTCATGGACTTTCACTTATCATGGGGGGTGTCTGGAACATAATTCCCAGATAGGTAAGGGATCGCTGTATTCCCATTATCAGCTTATAATTCCAGTGAAACTAAGATGATTGATTCTAGTTCTGTATTTGCACTTTACTTGTTTATAGTGATTTTTATTTGACCATCAAAGATAAGGTGAAATCCTATCAACATGCCAGCTGGAAATTAGATCTACTTTCATTGAATCCCTGTAGTTCTCTATTAATGGGACTCTAATGGTACTAGTCACTCCCTGAATTGATCAGTGTATATGTCTTATCATTACTGTATCACTGGTTTTTTATGGCAAGTCCTGTTGTCTAATTCATTTTTTTTGTATCTCTTTCCTTGAGTGAATCTTAAAATAGTTTCCTTTTAATAAGGTTGGCTAATATATTTTATATTTTTTCAGTGAGAATCATGTATATAAATCCTAAGAAGCAAAAGTTTCAAATTTCCATTTATAAGTGAAAAAGCTAAATGTATAAATGCATTATATTTATTATACATATGAAATTTTAGACAAAGATTGCTTTTTAAAAAAAAAGATGAATGTCATGAATATTGAAAAACCTTGACAACAGATTTAGAGACATCTATGCTTTATGTGTAGCCTATCCTGAACCTCTTGGGGAAAGACTTTACACAGAGACTAAAATTTTTTTGGAAAATCACGTACGACATTTGCACAAGGTAATTAAGTAGCATGTTAGTGTATGTTTATAACTACTTTCCAGATTAAGATTGCATGTGTAGTAATTGCTGAATATTTTTAAAACAAGATGTATTATTGTTGGAAAGGAGGTTGAAGAGTAAAATCAATTTATAAAATGGAAAATTGTAGTACCAGTAGCAAAGGCATAAGGTATTTTCAGTAGAACTATGTAATACAAAATTTAATTTTAAAAAGTACTCAGCATCCATATCCTCTAGAAGCATTGTGATGCAGTGATGAGATTAAAGGACTTGAAATCAGGAGACTAGGGAATTATTGCCTGACTCTGACAATTATCAAGTGCATGACTAGGTAAGACACTTAACTTCCCAGAGCCTCAGTTTTCTCCCCTCTGAAGTGAGGATGATGTTATCCCATAGAGTTTTTGTGAGGAAAACACTTTCTGAATCCTAAAGTATTATATAAATGTGAGTAGTTGTTATCCTGCCCTTTAAAAATGATCAGCTTTTATATTTCTTTTACATAATTCCTTTTCTGTTCATGGTTGCTTTCTGAGTTGAAAGAAATAACAAAAAGACTTCTTTGACATTTGCTTGTAGAGAAACAGCAGTGAGATCCTTCTCTTTCCTAAACCCCACTTTAACCAAAGCCAGTGTAGAGTAGTACCCATCACTTCAGTTGAGCTTAAACACTTTGCTCCATTGTTTAACTCTGAATTAGGTTAACTGAATAAAATATTTATTTAATTTGTGAACCAAATTTGTTTTTCTTATCTGACACTTTTTAACTCATTCTCACCTTTATTTTTTGGTGATTCTTAAATAAGTTGGCTACTCCTTGTCTCACCTAAAACTTTTTCTGGCTGTCTGGTTAGTTCCCTTGATGAGAACACAATTTGAATGCAGCCAGCAGCCCTGGTCACTGTAGATGAGAAGGTAACAAGCATGATTAAAGTCCCTTTTATCTGAAAGAAAATTCATTTTGCTTTTGATTACCATTTGTAGATTATAGATTATTTCTTTAAACTAGACCTCCAGGTTGTTTTAATTAAAAATTAGGTTTAAAATTTAGAAATTCCACAATGATTTATGGACTTCCTACTTAATCTGACTCGGGAAATTTAAGGAAGAAAAATAAGGCTATTTTGTATCAATAACAGATTTAGACAAGCAAGCATATTTTATTGCTACTCAGTTTTACAAATTGAAATGTGGAAATTTAAGAGAAGATACATTTTTTTATAAAGGTTAGTTATGTGATGTTGCTTTACAAAAAGATTCCAATTAAGGATATTTTCCACATTGTAGGAGTATATTATTAATTATGAGATTTTAAAAGCAATAAATTTATCCCTTTTAAAAATTTTTCAAAGATATTTTATTTTCCCAATTACGTGTTAAACAATTTTCAGTATGTTTTTTGATCTTATAACATCCAAATTGTCTGCTTTCCACTCTTCTCTCCCCCTTTCCAGAGAAGTTAAGCAGTTTGGTCTGGGTTATACATGTGTTATCATGCAAAACATATTCCATTTTGCTCATTTTTGTAAGAAAATACTCATACAGAACCAAAACCCCAAAATAAAATTGTAAATAAACTAATGTGTAACAACAACAGTTCTTTCTCTGGAAGTGGATAGCTTCTGTCATAAGGCCTTCAGAACTGTCCCAAATCTGTGTATTGCTGAGAGGAGTTGTCTTTCATAGTCAGTCGTTGTACAATATTGCTATTAATGTGTACAATGTTCTCTTAGTTTTGTTTATTTTGCTCTGCATCAGTACGTGTAGATTTTTCTAGCTTTTTCTGAAATCATTCCGCTTATCATTTCTGATAGCACAATAGTATTTCATCATCAACCTATATCACATTTTGTTCAGCCATTCCCAATTGAATGACATCCCCTCAATTTCCAATTTTTTCCGACCACAAAAAGCTGCTGTAAATATTTTTGTATGAGTAGGGACTTTCCCCTTTTTAAAGGTTAATCCCTTTTTAAAAAGGAAAAACATTCTTTTGAGTTCATTAGTATTAGCAAGCATTTATTGAACTCACACTATGTGCTAGGCTTTGTGTTGATTGTGAAAGGATGAAACATTTTGAGTTCTAGAAATGAAATGTTTTAGTAGAAAGTCTTGAAATAAAGACTGAACTCATTTAATATTAGAAATTTATGGAATAGTCTTTGTTACCTTGACTGACTCCTCAGTTTTTACTTAAATTAACATTAAGGAAATGACAACTCAAGAGAAAAAAGCTTAATCCAGGCAACTAACTTGGTGTTAGTAAAGCTAGGTTACTCTTATTTACTTATTCTCACATCTTTATATAAAAATGTTGTGAAAATATTAAAATGTATGCATTAATGATTGGAAATTTCCTGTTAAGAGAGATTCAAGTTCTTACCCCCCATTCTATACTTCTGTTACCATGATTTTCAATTTATTTTTCCCTTTCTAGGAAGTAGATATTAAATAAATATGAAGAAACTTTATTTTTAATTTAAAAATTTAGCTAAATATTCCTATTTATAAATAATAATTTTTATATGATGTACAGGTACAACTTGCTTTTATGAGGGCCTATGTATATACAAATTGGTAAGATAGTGATATCAAATTGATTCATAAAAAGTTTTGACTTTTAAAAAAATTAATAAAAATCCCAGCCTAGGGACAACATCGACTTTTGGGAATTATTCAATTCAATTTCTTTAAAACATTTCACTAATTTTTGAGGCATATCAAAGTTTATATGTTTTTTCAAGTACTTATAAAGAAGTCTCAAAAAACTTAAGTGAAGTATAAATATTTTACAAAAAAGAGGCTATAATGATAAGGTGATTTATTTTTAAAAAATGCTATTAAAAGAGAAAAGAATAAGTCCTGGACTAGGAGTCAGAAGCCTGTGATTCTGGTTCCCACATTGCCACTTATTCATTGGACCAGTCATTTCAACTCTAGAAATCAGTTTTCTTAATAGTACAATGGAGATAGTGATAGTTGCTTGACTTCCCAGTGTGATTGTGAATATCAAATATAGAAGTGAATTCTATTCAAATACTAAGTAATAATATTTGTATGAAAATTACATTTTCCTTGTAAAGTGACTTTTTTTTTCTTTTAGAGAGTTCTGGAGTCTGAAGAACAAGTATTGGTTATGTATCATAGGTATTGGGAAGAATATAGCAAGGGGGCAGACTATATGGACTGTTTATACAGGTAAATATACTTTTAAACTGTGACTCCAGACATTATTGCACAAATTCAAATGCTTAAGATGATGGTTTGCTTTACTTGATAACTATTTATTAGTGATACAGATAATTTGCTGTAGAAGAGCATGAAATTTACCTTTTCTCAGTTGGATCTGTCTTGCTTGCCCTTTTGAGGCCTGGACCAGGTAGGTGGTATCAGTATTTTATAGTAGGGAAATTTACCTATGAGAAAGGGATTAATCCTGCACATGAAAAATAATTTTGTTTTTTTCAAGTAGTGTTGGGCAATGGCATCACTCCGTATGGTGATCCTTTATACATCATAAAATGAAGCTTCAGACCTGATAAAGTTTGGGAAACAATCCTAACCCAAGTTTCCCTTCAGAACTGTTGATAATTGAGAGTTGGTTATACTTTAAAAAAAATTTTTTTTAACTTTATTTTTTTTAGAATATTTTTCCATGGTTACATGATTCATGTTCTCTCACTTCCCTCTTCCTAGCCCCCTCCTAGAGATGATAAGCAATTCCACTGGATTATACATATCTTATCACTCAAAACCTATTTCCATATTATTTATTTTTGTAATAATCTTTTAAAATCAAAACCTCCAATCTGTAATATCTAAAATTATGAGGCTATTTGTAATTTAATAACTTTATTAAATCAAAGTATTAGTAGTAAAGAGAGGGAAAGGTAGAGGAGAAGTAGAGGATACTTAACTTTCTAATCTATGGTTTGCCATTTATGGGCCTCTAGCTGAACTCCAAAAAAGGTCCATTCTGCTCTCCATGCTCATGCCAAAGACCTCAAAGACCTCTTGGTCTCCATTTATAAGCTCTTTTCTCTGTCCACTAACTCTCAAATGTCTCACCTCAGGAACCAATCATAGTTTCTTAATTTCCCTGGATCACCTAGGGGGCAGTGCCTGTGGAATCAGTTTCCTGTCTTGTTGGTTCCTTGATTCTTCAACATCCTCCTCTGAGGCTTGTCTATACCTGAATTTACTCAGTGGTATTTAACCTCCAGGTCACTGAGAGATGATGTTAAAAAAGGGCAGCACGAGAGAGAGAGAGAAATTTGCTTCCAACAATCCTCCATGAGATTCTATTGGGAGACAAGCATATTAAAATCACCCCACTTGGAATCTTTGGGAGATTAACATCACTAAACTCCCCAGTGAATCATTTCACATAATCAGCTTATACATCTAAAGATTCTCTTACTAGAGGTATATAAAATATTGCACTTTACCTAGAGGGAATTACAACAATTTGGGGAAAATGGGGAAAGAAAATAAAAATTATTGATGCAATGCCAATTAAGGGGCACTCCCCTTTGGTATAAGAGTTTATATTCAGAATAAATGATATGTTCAACTCCCTTCAGTTCAGTTCATTATATCCCAAAGTTCATTCTAGATCTCTTGATGTAGTGTGTGGTTTCTGTAGGTATCCTTATGGCACCTTCTCCAAAATATCTGCTTTCTTGATTCAAGGTGTTGGTGATTTTAAAATTGCTTTAAAAGGTCTTAAACCTTGGATTTTAGAATAATTATACAATCTCCCCTGAGGAGGGTGTTGGCCAACACTACAATCACCCCAGGATACATGGCTGAGTTATGGGGTATATGAATCAATTCTCAAAAGAAAACCAAAACCCCCCAAAAACCCAATGGAATATAAAAAATTAAATTCTGGATAAAAAAAATGTATCTCAAAATCTTATGTGTATAAAATTACAAGTAAAAAAGAATAAACCCATAACAGGTCCTTGAATCATCAGCAAGGCCCAATTAAAGTGATTAATGTTCTACAAGCCTACAGGACAATTGCAACAATATTGCACTTAACCCATCGGCAGCCAGGACTACAGAAAATTGCCATACTATAAAAGAGAAGGGACTAGATTTTGAGGTAAAAGGGAAGTATGATTCCCTGGTCTGATTTTACCTTCTGTCTTAGGGATAGGGGAGCCAAAATGAAAGCCAAACAGAAGTACTTGTAGGAATCTGGCACAGGGAATTCCAGTGTTTGAAGTTGTCAAATAGCTGCTTCCTTGGACTGTAAAACAAGTCCTCTGTCTTGGCTTAGATCCTCATCAGTTCTACAGGGATTGTTAGTCTCCTTGATCTTGTGCTTCTTTGCACTGTGCAGTGGCTCTTTTGTGATCCCATCAGACACAATTAGTAAAAGTCACATAATACTTAACAATCAGTGGCAGGTTTCCAAAGTTTTTGGGTATGCATTGGTATTAGGGCTAATTGATATTGTAAACATATCCTTCAAAATCAAAAACATTAATACTTCCATGTACTCAAGTACAAAAATAAGAAGAAAGAAAAAAATTAAATATCCTATTGCAAATATAAAGAAAAAAATAATAAAAAATCAGGAATTCATAGTTCCCATTCCATGTGTCAGTGTGTCAGCCAAACAGGCATAACACAGGTTTCTCCGTCCAAAGCTATTTCATATCTAACTTGGTCATGATCCACAATGTGAGTCTACATAATTTTTTCACCAAGTTAAAGCTTATTATAAAACAGTAGTACAACAAACTAATGCACATTATAATAAGTACCACAATCCCCAAAATTATAAGAGCCCACATGATGACAACTGCAAACAGACCTATTCCTTGTAGCCATGAGAGGTTCCACCAATTATCATTAAGAGTCATATGAGTCTGTATAGCCACTTGTATGTCATTTAAAATCCTTTGAAGCTCATGGATATTTGTCATAATTTCTTCAGATCTATTTACATAAGAACAACAAGACTGATTAATGAAGGCACATGTGCCTCTTAATGTGACTGTGAACATGTCAAGGGCCAGCTAATTTTGTAAAGCAGTTTTTGCTAAGGAGTTAATCTCTTCCTTTAGGTAAGAGATGGCCTTAGTAGTTTGGGAGATGGCCTGAGTTGTGTCTTGAGCCAACCTTTCAACTTCAGCTGAGGTATTTTTTAACAGAGTCTGTCACTGCCATTGCTCCAAAATTTGGCAGGAGTGCCCAGAAAAACCTCAGTACAGAGTACTGAGTCAGGTACAGCTGATGAAGATGCTACTGAATTTGCCCTTGATTTCTCTCTGTTTTCCATATCTTTCTCAAAGTTGCTTTGCTCTTTTCTCTGCACCTGTGTCCTCTTTGTGAACTTACAGAGTAGAGGAGGGAGAGTTCAGGGGGATTTAACCACTTGGACCTCCACATCTCCCCCTCATTTGTTTTAAAGCAAGAAAGCCAAAAAAGGGGAACATGTCAAAGGGGGAAATTAAATCTTTGAGTTTGCTGCATCTCTCCATATAGATTTTTTTAAGTGGGTCATAACAGGGACACAAATGTAGAGAAGGATGCTCATTACAACTAGAAGTACAAGTGTGAAAAAGTTGTACATTATTCCATTCCATCAATCCATCCCTATACCTGGTGAAGCCAATCATGAATATCATTAGTGATGCAGGAGAGTGACAAATCTTGATGAATACTTTCACAATTAACAATGTTCTATAAATCATCCAAATTCAATGATATATTGGTCAATCCCTGAAAATGAGCTTGAATTTTAATAAAGTTTACATCAGTAGCATAATATTGAACAATAATAAGCAAAATAAGTATAACTATAATCACATTGCAGCTTCTGAGATATCTATAAGATCTGCATCTCAGAAGTCAACTCTAACATATCTAAAAGCAAATATAACTGTATAAAAATCATGATTAATTCTATTCTGTAACTGAAAAGCAATGATTCTATTATGTGCTAATACTTAAAGATAAGTAGCTTGATATACTTGACAATATTCCATCAGGTTGGTTAACATAAAAGATGTTATGCAAATGATTGCATATCTATTCCAATAACAATAGCAATTAATAATATTGATTAACAATAACTATGAATAACATTGATGAAACTTTGGTTTAATATTCTTTTATCTTCATCTTCATGAATCTTGTATGTCTGGACTCTGGTCTGTGTGGTCCAGATTGCTTGCAGAAATCTCTGAATAAGTCCTCCTGTTAGGAAAAAATTCTTTGCAAAGCTAACATATTGTAAAATAAAATTCTTCTACATCAGGAGATATAAAAATTCCTGAGGTTCTAACCTTTAACCTAAAATTTAGATTATATTCTTTTTGTAAATAGCTAACCTATACTTGTGACATTTAATTGTAGGCCAATCAGAATCTCAGGAGTCTAAAGTCATTGCTTGAACTAGCTTATAAAGCTACTATCCTTTTTCCCATCTTTTAAAAAAAAAAATCATTTCTTTATTTGAATGGAGAAGAAATGCAGGGAAAAAGATCCTCCTTTGAAATATAGACTCATTGTTTAAACACATGTGCAGGCTAAGCATCAAATACCAATAAAAGCAAAGCCTATTAGGTGTGGTTCCTTTTTTTTTAAAAAATTCAACCCATAATCAATAATATTCCAATTCCAGTCATTATCATGATTTGAAAACAAGCTGCTTGTATGTTTATATAATCTAACAATTGCTAAAACATTTACCTCATATAAATGTAAGCTTATCTCACTACTTTGCTTCATGGAAGCTTTATTTAAATACATGTCACTATGGTGGTGAAAAAACTATCCTATCCCATCTTAAAGTGTATTTAAAGTTAGTATGATCCTACTTATTACAGTATTTTTAGTGTTGTCTGAGAATACTTAGGGGGCCCTACTTTTATTCCCTCACTGTAACAGGAGAAGGGAGGGTGTGATGAGACAGGTTTACTCTTAAAAAAACAATGATAAAATCTTCAGTAGTAGTATTTTAAAATCACAGGAATTTTGTTTTCAAAAATATATGTGGATTCCCATACATGAAGTTGAATAATGGAATCCTTTTTCCAATAACCAAGGAAATTATTTGTAATCAAAAGACCTGCTTCTGATCCTCTGCCAATGTTTGTTTTCGTAACTTGTGCTGCTGTAAGAAGAAAGAAGAGTGGGGGTGGGGGCTCCCAGTGAGTCATCAAGTTTGCTTTCTATCAATTCTTGTCTAACAATTTCTTTTGAGGAGTTAATATGCTTAACTTTTCAAAACATAATCCTGAATTTATATCATGAATATATTATGGTTGACAGAGAAGCATTTACAGGAAAGATTGACATGTTCATGTCTTATATATTCACAGCATCTTAAGCATTTAATCCAGTTAATGTTCATAAATAATTACATTACTAATTTAGTTTAACTCCAACATAACTGTTGTATCTATAAAGGAAGCATGTTCTTTAACCTGAGCCTTTCTAGAATTCTGAACCTATAGTTTGGACTCTGTAGTTTCACCAATTAATATACCTAGTCTGAGCAGTGTTTTGTGCAATTTCAACTAAAAAAAAAACCTTTTTTTTCCTGTCTGTTTCTAGAAAAGCTCATATTTTTACTTAGTGATAGTATCCAGTGATGGGCAAACTTTTTTTTTTTTTTAAACCCTTGTACTTCGGTGTATTGTCTCATAGGTGGAAGATTGGTAAGGGTGGGCAATGGGGGTCAAGTGACTTGCCCAGGGTCACACAGCTGGGAAGTGGCTAAGGCCGGGTTTGAACCTAGGACCTCCTGTCTCTAGGCCTGATTCTCACTCCACTGAGCTACCCAGCTGTGATGGGCAAACTTTTTAAAGAGGGGACCAAAGGAAAGGAAATGTTCATCTGTCAATCTGTTTCTAAGGCAACTCTTTTGAAGTTTCATTGTATTGTAACCATTGTTATTCGTCAGATTAGGAATAATGTCAGTTGGACTGGATAGAACATTTTAGGGGGCTGCATCTGGCCTGCAGGCAGTAAGTAGTTTGCCCATCACTGCACTAAGTTATGTCCTCTCTCATTTTTATTTTACAAAAGAATACTACATACAGATTACAGTGTTTGGATATCTTGGCAAATAAACTCCTAAAGTTCTGGACCTTCTACACCTATATACCATTTTCTTAAAAATCCTGTTAGCTTTTTAACTTTAGTTGAAATATACACCTTAATACTGGATCAAAATTTATTCAAGCTGTTAGCTAACATCTCGGGGCTTTCTAAGTTATATCTAACTTCTATCTGTTTAAATGTTTCTCCAAAATCCCTGAAGTAAAGAGTTATGGTATAGTCATCTATAAATCTTATCACACTGTTTTGCTTTATTAGTCCCTAAATACCAATGTAAAATAATTGTAAGTACTTTGTTCTCCTTCCAGGGTGAGGAAGTGGTTAATTACTTTTTAAAAAGTTTCAAAGGCTCAGCAGTTCTTATCTCAAAGCTTGGCTTCATTCCCAGTAAAAGTATAGTGCTGAGGGAAAAAAAAATATCTCTTTCATTCCTTTTTAACACTTTGTTACTATACTTATGAAATCTGCATGTTTTTAAAATCTTGATAATAAATCACTCCCAATGGATATTAATTAAAAACTTCACAACTTCCAAATTGACTTTGATTAAAGTCCCTTAACAATGCTTCCTTCATATTCCAATTTTCCTTTCAGACTTCTGCTCAAAACAGAATAAAACCTCTAGTCTTGCCTCTTTATACCTTAAGACATTTCTTCATAACTAATTAAATATTTCTTTCACATTCCAAACTAGCATTCTTTATACCTTTTTCCACTTACTATTTCACTCACCTCATCTGGCTTCTTCTCTTTACTCTTATTATAAAGAGAAGAGAGGTGAGTACCTCTTTAATTACTTATATTTAATAACCTAATACCAAGTCCTGCTTGATTTCTGGACTGGCAAAATTTCCCTTGCCAATTAATTATACACAATTTGCATAAAAATTAATTTCCTTCACTGTAAAAATTCAAACATATTTTGTGTACACCCAATATTACATCATAACAAATTATATTTGAATACTTGTTAATCCTTTCTTATTCATACCACATATTTTAAAAACAATTTATATATCTCCCAATCAAGTATAACACTGTTTAGAAATTCCCTTTTATCACAATATGCCAAATTCTTAATACCTGTGTTAATTCACATATATGGATCACCAAATTTAAACTCCTAAAATCCCAGTACCATCATGTAATCACTTGTATGTAGCCATATTAAACAGTACACGTATTAAAATAACATCTCATTTAAAATCCAAAATTTAAATCTTAGGGAGAATTCTCCACAATACACTACAACCCTTTCGTAACTGAATTTTGCACTTAAAGATCTTATGGTTTACTAAGCAGTCAGTACAGTTTTTTTCTCTGTAAAATAAAAATTCCCTCTTAGTGTCAGGCTGGCTATAAATTACATTCAGACAATTCTCAAGTTCACTGAAATCATTATACATCATCATTTCTAATGATCATAAACAATTCTCTAGTTGCAGATAGGTATTATGTAGAATTAAATTTAATTAACATTTCACATTTAACTGATACACAATCAACACCATGAAATTACATTGTGTCATTACATTATCAGACTCATTAGCAATTTTCCAAAGTTACATATATCAATCTTTAAATCTCAGTGAATAGTCAAATTATGGGACAAAATTTCCCTTTGTGTGTTCCGAGCTAATCTTTTTTTCTTCTTTCAGAGGGCCCTTCTGAGATAAGGAAAAAGAAAAATTATGAAACACTCTATCAAGTTTAGAGGTCAGAATTAATTACCTCCCTCTATGGAGGACTGAAGTATATTTTGTGAATGCCAAATTAGGAAAAAAACACAGAGACAAGACTTCCACATGTGACAGACAAAAAAAAGAGAGAGAGAGAGAGAGAGACAACAGTGAACACAAATTGTGGAAAGCATGCTTTTAAAAATTAAGGTGTTTACTCAAGATCTTGGAGAAAAAAAGAAAAAAAAGTTTTCTAAGGGGTGTCAGTGCAAAACTTCACTGCAAAAAATCCATCTCGTGTTTTTCCAGGGAGGCGGGCCCTTTAAATAGTGCCAAGATAAGGAAACTGTTTTGCTCTGTCCTGGCCCACTTTCTGTTTGATCTAGTACTAACCAAAGGTGGGAAAAAATGCATTTTTTCTAAAGTCATAAATTTAGCCTTGCCTTAAAAAATCTTCTCTGAAGATATTCTTCTCTGAAGATATTCTGAATTGTGATTTTTATACCTACACTGGTGGCTAAGAAGCTTTTTGACCAAGACTGCCACCTGATGGTGAGGGATAGGGTGCAAGTCCCCCGAAGTCTCCCATCCCTGCCAGTCCCTGTAGCTTCTTCAACCTCTTCCTTCTAGCTGGATTTTTTCAAGCCATGCTGGGCACCTATTCCTCATGCCAATTCTTAAATCTACAGCCTTCAGAGCCATAGGAATCCCTCTCCCCCAATGCAGGCTTGCTCCTTCTACCAGCCCACAGCAAAAATGGAACTTGGCCTGCTTTTCCTTCAACTACTCTACTATTTTTTGTACACACTTAACTGGAAGAATCTTGCGTTACCTTCAACACGAAGTTATGATGACTTCTCCAGGCACTAAGTTTTGCTGGTTTCTTCATGCCCCACAGTTGGACACCAAGTACAGCAGGCTTTTCTGGGGTCCTGTTCAAGGATGGGGGCAGTGTAACATGGAAGGGTTAAAAGAAATGACATTTACCCACTGGCAGTGTTCTCAGAGTATTTATTCTATCATGTTCTCCTTCAACAGGTTTCAGGCTTCTACTTGCTCTCTCAAGCTTTTGCCAGTCAAGCCTCTCAGCTAGAAGCAATGTACATATGTATGTACTCTCTACCAGAGTAGCTCATTTAGGGAAGCAAATGGTCAACAAAAATAATTTTGACTAGACCCTGGCCTCTGCAGCCAGGGAGGAGATTTCTCTCTGCTTTCCATATCTTTCTTAAGGTTACTTTGCTCTCTTCTCTGCACTTGTGTCCTTTTTGTGAACTTACAGGATAGAGGAGGGAGAGTTCAGGGGGATTTAACCCCTTGGTTCTCCACAGAGGGATGGCATCTTAGAGGATATCCATGCTTAAGAGATAGAACGTTAATAATGAATCCCTAAAAGAGACTTAGAAAAGTTGGGAAGGGAATGAAAAAGCAGTGATATCAAAAGAGGAAGTATTGAGAAGATGTACTGTACGACAGATTGTTAGCAAATGCTGCTGTAAAAGAAAAGTCCATTGCATTTTATAATTGAGGAGTTATTGATGACTTTGGAGAGAATAGTTTCAGTAAGGAAGTCAGAAACTAGATTACAACAGGTTATGAAGAAAGTAAATGGTGCAGAATTTGGGGCAGAAGTGTATGGTAGAGAAGTGTATATTAGTTTTTGTAGATTTTAATGGCAACATAGAGGAGAGATATAGTAGTTATTTTTGTAGCTAGGGTAGTTCATGGTCATGATCAGTAGGGATGGAGCTAATAATAATAATAATAATAATAATAGCTGGTATTTTATTAGTTTTAAAAGTGCTGTACACATATTCCTAATCTGAGCCTCTTGGCAACTTTATAAGGTAAGGCCTAAGGTATGGTTATATATTCTACAGATGAGAAAACAAAGTTGTAGAGAGGTTAAATTGTTTTATTTGTCTGGTTGCATCAACTAATGAGTACCAGAAATAGGATTTGAATACAGGTCCCTCCTGACTACAAATTCATAGCCTTTTTGCATCATAAAGATTAGATCATATAGAAACAATGATTGATGGAGTATCTTCTGGAGGACATGGAATGAGGTGGTATAAGAGGATAACTCATCCTCTGAAACTGAGTAAAGAAGTAGATGACAGGTGAAGGTATAGAGAAATATGACAGTAAAATATGAGTGAAGTCAAATTGGATGGCCTGAATCTTTTCAGTAAAGTAGGAAGTGAGAAAGTTTGTTGAAAGAGAAGAGGCAGGTAGAAAGAGAAGTAAAGAACTTTTAGAATGACAGTAGTCAATCAGAATTGAATTAAAGTATTGTCATACAAAGGTACAGTAATTTTGTAGTGGACCCACTCCACAAACTGGTTTTAGGTTCAGGTGGTGCTGACCAAGAATGGAGAATTAGCTGTGTGTAAGAGGAGGAGGGAATTTGGGAGTAGAAAACTGCCTTGTTGAAATGACCTGACTAGATCAAGACTTGGAACCTGAGACACTGAAGGCAGAGTACAATGAAGACTGGAATGAAGCAAAGGAGTGAAGTTGTAGGAGAGATTGGACACAGATTTTGATTATACAACTTCAATAACTACTATAAGGGCCTAAATTTCTACTTTTAAGGAGTATTATGAGGTAATTTTAACCACCTGGTAGGACTGGACCTTTCATTTCATTAATCTAGAAAACTCCTTTTACCAATGCAAGTTTGTAACTTCTCTGCAACTGACAGAGATCTGCTTAGAATACTAAGAGCCAGTATGGGGACTTTAGGGTCATAGCCATATGTATTAGAGGCAGGTTTTGAATCTTATTTGGCCAGTGCTGAAGCCAGTTTTCTATCTACTACTACATACTGTTTTGTTTTCGTTATGTATTTTAACAGAGGATTGTTTACTTTAAATTTAAGTGGTTTCTAATGAATGCTGACTGTAGCTTTTAGCAAAATAATAAAAACATAAAGCATGGTCTCTGGTCTCAAGGAACTTCTTCTGGGGCCATAAAGACCTAGAAATAAAACAAAGAAAAGCATAATGTTAGATAATTCAGTATTATGAAGTGACAATATCCTGATTAGAGATTTTTTTTTAAAGGACTTTTGGTCAGGAAGGAAGATGAATGCCTTTTGGGCAGTGAGTTGGCTCACTGGAAAGAGGGCTTGGCTTGGAGTCAGGAAGTCTCATCTTCCTGAGGTAAAATCTGTCTTCAGAAAATTAATAGCTCTGTGACCCTAGACAAGTCACTTAACCCTGTTTGTCTCAGTTTTCTCATCTGTAAAAGGAGCTGGAGAAAGAAATGGCAAATCCCTCTAGGATCTTTGCCAAGAAAACCCCAAAAGGAATCACATAGACTTGGACATGAGTGAGAAATAGCTGAACAACAAAGATCAATATTGAATAAAGTTTTGAGGTGATATGATAGAACTTAAGCTGGGCTGTGAAATATTTTAGGGTTTGGATAGGTTAAGGTTGTATCTCAGGATGAAAACCATATCGAACCTAAAGGAGAGAATGAGCATGGCATTTTAGGGGAAAGTAAGGAGACTTGACTGGAAGATAGTATGGGTGATAAAGAGACGGAAACAAGGTAGGGCAAGTAGAGTGGCACCAGATTTATTTGGAACATGATCACTCAAAGAAGATTGGTCTAACAATACAGAAAAATCCAATTGGATGAAAAATACCTATTAACTAAACCATGGTATGGATTTATATAGTGAATATTGAGTTAGACCTTTAATACATATGTTTTAGATAGTTGCTGTTCCATCTGGATTATAGCTTAGACCCAGAATTAAAAGGCTTCATTATATTTAGGAAATTTCATTGTATTTTTTTTAAACCTTTACCCTCTGACTTGGAATCAATACTGTGTATTCATCCCAGGGCAGTGGTAAGGGCTAAGTGATGGAGGTTAAGTGACTTGCCCAGGATCATTAGGAAGTGTAGGTGGTCAGATTAGAACCCAACCTCCAGGATATTTTATAGTATTGTAATTGATTCCAGACTGCCTGATGACACATTTTTACGATGTGACTTTTATAACACCTTTTTTTGGGGGGAGGGGTATAGTGTGATGTGGCTGTGCAGTAATAAAGCGTCATCATCTCTGAAGAATCAAAATTACAACTGACCCACAGGTCAATTAAATGCTGTATTAATGGTATAACTAGGCTATAACTTATCATTGTTGTCTTGTGCCCATTAATTGCTCATTCACCTACCTTCTCTACTCATATAACTTCTCCCTACTTCTCACTATCAAAAAAAACCCCAAAACCCTTTGTTAGTGCATATTGACAAAGTAGAGCTATGTATTCCTAGAGTCTTTGTGTAGTTGTAAGCTTTAATAACTACTGTATTGGATATCTATAGCTATCTACTATGTTTGGATCAAAACACATTTTACACATGGCTTTAAAAGTGTTTCCTCTGTGCCACCTGTAGATGAAAAGAACAGAGATTGCTAATGATTGCTGTTTTTAAGAAAAATAAAGCAAAATATTGAGTCTCTGTTGAGTAAACATAAGTAATAAAACTATTTGGGCCAACATTCTACCAACATAAAGAAATCCTGGCTTATATGAAGTGTTGACTTAAAAAGATTTGTATAATTTCATAAATATACATATAAGCATAACACAATATTAGTAATCATGTGATTGTAACTGATATTTTCTGCATATGTATTACTTTCATTTGAGGCATTCAGGAGTCTCAGACACTTTTATGTATTTCATTTTTACTAAGTAATCTCATTTCAGACCCAATCATGTTAACTTTGTGACTGATCATTGATCATAATTGGGTCATTGCAGTCATTTAAGTTACCCCCTGCATAAAAGTCTTTGTCCTAGAAAAATCACCTTACTAGGTAATTCAAGTTACCTAGGATATCTCTTGTCTCTAATGAACCTCTATAAATTCTTTTTAATAGTGAAATTGTCATGAGACTTTTTTTTGTTAATTCAGAATAACTTTTTGTCAAGGTTTCTTTCATACTGAGTTGGTTCTAAGACAGATTTCTATCCAAATAAATGCTTTGGGGAGTTTTTTTATTTTTTAATCTTTAACTCTTCTCACCAGTACTCCCATTTCATTTCTTCAGAAACAGGAGAATGAAGTAGAATACCTGAGAGGAAATAATTTCTTTCCACACACAATCTAAACTAGATTAAATTATTCATGAATGCTTCATATAGAAATAGTTTCAGAGGAAACCTTCCTAGATTGTTTTTCTCATATTTTGTTTATCCAAGACTCCTTTGTTTTCTGTATTCTTATTAATAGGAAAATAGGATTTGGAGACTCAGGAAAAAAATGTTAGATGATCTAGTCCAGTAAGGAAACTGAGACCCCAAAAAGTTGTGCCTTGATCTGAAGTCACATTAAGTAGAAATTAAGTAGAAAAATTTCAGGTTTTAGAATCAGTCTCTGATTTCTAATTTAGTGTCCCAACAGAATACTTTCTTCTACACCACAGTGTCCCCTTAAAAGTTTTGTAATTTTCTTTAAAAAGGACTATTTTTATTGTATTTTTAGTGCTATGCATTGATAGTCCATTCAGAATCATTGCCTGATTTTTATTTTTTTATTAATAAAATTTATGCATTAGTCTCTTGAATCTAGTGTAGTTTTTTGCTATTGGTCCAAATCCAACAATACTTTATGATACTATGATTTCATTGGTGTGAATATTCCTTTTATATATATCAAAATTTGTTTACACCTAAAAAATTATTTTGAAGACCAAAAAATTTATTCCCATCATTCATGATTAACTTGGTAATGAGGCTGTACAAACTTAGTAGGCTAATCCTCAGATGAAATATGTTTAGTCACTAAAGCAATATCTGTTTCTTTCCAGTTTGATATAAGCTGCCAGAATTTATGCTTTACTGGCATACCTTTAAGAATTTGGTCAGGGAGTAGCTAGGTGGCTCAGTGAATTGAGTGCCAGGCAAAGAGATGGGAGATCCTGGGTTCAAATGTGATAGCTAGATGGCTCAGAGGATCAAGAACCAGACCTGGAGACAGGAGGTCTTGGGTGGTTCATATCTGGCCTCAGATAGCTGTGTGGTCCTGGGCAAGTCACTGAACCTCTATTGTCCAGCCCTTACTGTTGTTCTGCCTTGGATCCAATGCACAGTATTGCTTCTAAGAAGGAAGGTAAGGATTTAAAAAAAAAAAGAAGTAGGCACCCACACCTTAATTGAGACATTAGAGTAGGATTTAAATGGAGATCTATTAATATAAAATATCATTATTAAATATAACCATTTGGGTCTGTTCAGTTATTAATTTATTATCAACAGTTTCCTTACCATAAACTGTTGATCTTATCAATACTTGGTAGTCCATGTTGTCTTTGATTCTAAATTAATCATTTTTTTCTAGGAAAGAATTTTAGTCAGAAATCAATTCCATTTTCTGAGCTGTTAATAAAATTGTGATATGTTTCTTTTAAAACTATAGAGACATTTTTCTCTTATGGAAAGGGAAGTAGAGTAAGTTAGTGAATTGACTTAGCAGTTTACTTTTAACCATTATCTGTAAAATTCTTTATAAAATTCATTAAATTTTGGCTTAAACACTTCATGATTTCTGGAGTATAATGTCAAATCATCAAAACTCAAAAATGAGAGGGAGAGAACATGAAGCTCCATCATGGCTGGCACACACAGTCACTTAGAGAGACATGTTGGTTCATCAAGAAATGAACATTAAAAGCATCTGTAGGTGCCATTCAACCCTTTTTGATTTAAGTTGTTTTATTTCAGTCAACACTCTATTCTCAGAACCCCCTAGGTAATTTATTTCTTAACAACCTGGTTAGGTTGGGGAGCATCTTTAGCAGTGTCTTTTTCGAAATGCTTTCCTAACAACACTCCTTTGGAGTTGAGAAAACTAAAATCTAGGGGGAGGGTTGATACCCTTTACTCAAGGTCACCCAGCCATGAGGTCTGACTCCAAGAATTGTGTTCTTTCCATTAGACTATATTGCATCTTTAATTAATTTATTTTATTTAGAATATTTTCCTATGGTTTGCATGATTCATATTCTTTCCCTCTCCTCAAACTCCCCTGCCCCCCTGTAGCCAACACGCAATTCCACTACATTTTACATGTATCATTGATTGAGATCTATTTCCATATTACTGATACTTGGTCTAGAGTTATCGTTTAGCATCTACATTCCCAATAATATACCCATCAGCCCAAGCTGTTGTTTTTCTTCGTTTCTACTCCCACAGTTTTTCGAATGTGGCTAGTTTTCTTATAAATCCCTCAGCCTTGTCCCGGATCATTGCATTACTGCTAGTAGAGAAGTCCATTACATTTGATTTTACCACAGTGTATCAGTCTCTTGTGTACAATGTTCTTCTGGCTCTGCTCCTTTCACTCTGCATCAGTTCCTGGAGGTCATTCCAGTTCACATGTAATTCCTCCAGTTCATTATTACATTGAGCACAATAGTATTCCATCACCAGCATATACCACAATTTGTTCAGCCATTCCCCAATTGAAGAACATCCCGTCACTTTCCAACTTTTTGCCACTACAAAGAGTGCGGCAATAAATATTTTTGTACGAGTCTTTTTCCTTATGATCTCTGTGGGGTATAAACCCAGCAATGGTATGGCTGGATCAAAGGGCAGACAGTCTTTTAGCGCCCTTTGGACATAGTTCCAAATTGCCATCCAGAATGGCTAGATCAATTCACAACTCCACCAGCAATGCATCACTGTCCCAATTTTGCCACATCCCCTCCAACATTCACCACTTTCCTTTGCTGTCATGTTAGCCAATCTGCTAGGTGTGAGGTGGTGCCTCAGAGTTGTTTTGATTTGCATTTCTCTAATTATAAGAGATTTAGAACACTTTCTCATGTGTTTATGGATAGTTTTTATTTCTTTTATCTGAAAATTGCCTATTCATGTCCCTGACCCATTTATCAATTGGGGAATGGCTTGATTTTTTTGTACAATTGATTTAGCTCCTTATATTTTTGAGTAATTAGACCTTTGTCAGAGTTTTTTGTTATAAAGATTTTTTCCCAATTTGTTGATTCCCTTCTAATTTTGGTTGCATTATCTTTGTACAAAAACTTTTAAATTTAATGTAATCAAAATTATTTGTTTTACATTTTGTATTTTTTTCCTAACTCTTGCTTGGTTTTAAAATCTTTCCTTTCCTAAAGATCTGACAAGTATACTCTTCTGTGTTCACTTAATTTACTTATAGTTTCCTTTATATTCAAGTCATTCACCCATTCTTAATTTTATCTTGGTGTAGGGTGTGAGATATTGATCTAAACCTAATCCTTCCTATATTATTTTCTAATTTTCCCAGCAGTTTTTGTCAGATAGTGGAGTTTTGTCTCAAAAGTTGGGCTCTTTGGCTTTATCATAGACTGTCTTGCTGACATCACTTACCCCAAGTCTGCTCCACTGATCTTCCCTTCTGTCTCTTAGCCAGTACCATATTGTTTTGATGACTGCTGCTTTATAGTATAGTTTAATATCTGGTACTGCTAGGTCACCTTCCTTCGCGTTTTATCCCCCATTATTTCCCTTGATATTCTTGATCTTTTGTTCTTCCAAATGAACTTTGCTATAGCTTTTTCTAATTCAGCAAAATTTTTAGTAGTTTGATAGGTATAGTACTAAATAAGTAAACTAATTTGGGTAGGATGGGCATTTTTATTATGTTAGCTCATCCTATCCATGAGCAATCAATGTTTTTCCCATTGTTTAGATCTAGTTTTAATTGTGTGGAAAGGGTTTCGTAGTTGTGTTCGTATAATTCCTGTGTTTCTTTTGGTAGATAGATTCCTAAATATTTTATATTGTCTAGGGCAGTGATGGGCAAACTACAGCCTGCAGGCCAGATGCGGGCCCCCTGAAATGTTCTATCCCCCCACGCAGCATTATTCCTAATCTGACAAATACAATGAGTAGGATACAATACAATGAAACTTTGAAAGAGTTGCCTTAGAAACAGACTGACAGATGAGCATTTCCTTTCCTTTGGCCTCCTCTTTAATAAGTTTGCCCATCACTGGTCTAGGGTGATTTTGAATGGTATTTCTCTTTCTAACTCTTGCTGCTGAGATGTGTTGGAAATATATAGAAATGCTGATGATTTAGGTGCTTTGTTTTGTATCCTGCAACTTTACTAAAGTTGTTGATTATTTCCACTAGTTTTTTAGTTGATTTTCTAGGATTTTTTAAGTAGATCATCATATCATTTGCAAAGAGTGATAGGTTGGTCTCCTCATTGCCTGTTTTAATACCTTCAATTTCTTTTTCTTCTCTTAATTGCTACTGCTAGTGTTTCTAGTACAATGTTAAATAATAGAGGTGATAATGAGCATCCTTGTTTCACCCCTGATCTTGTTGGGAATGCTTCTAATTTGTCCCTAGTGTATATGATGGTTGTTGATGGTTTAAGATATATACTGTTTATTATTTTTAAGAAAGGTCCTTTTAATCCTATACTTTCTAGTGTTTTCAAAAGGAATGGTGCTGTATTTTGTCAAAGGCTTTTCCATCATCTATTGAGATAATCATGTGATTTTTGTTCGTTAGCTTGTTGATATGGTCAATTATGTGGATTGTTTTCCTAATATTGAACCATCCTTGCATTCCTGTTATAAATCCCACCTGATCATAATGAATAACTCTCGTGATCACTTGCTGTAGTCTTTTTGCTAGTATTCTATTTAAGATTTTTGCATCTATGTTCATTAAGGAGATTGGTCTTTAGTTTTCTTTCTCTGTTTTTGGTCTACCTGGCTTTGGGATCAGTACCATATTTGTGTCATAAAAGGAATTTGGTAGGACTCCTTCTTTGCTTATTATGTCAAATAATTTGTATAGTATTGGGATTAGTTGTTCTTTGAATGTTTGATAGAATTCACTTGTGATTCCAACTGGTCCTCGGGATTTTTTCTTAGAGAATTCTTTGATGGTTTGTTCAGTTTCTTTTTATGATATGGGATTATTTAGGTATTCTATTTATTCTGCTATTAATCTAGGGAATTTATATTTTTGTAAATATTCATCCATATCACCTACATTGCTATATTTATTGCCATATAATTGGGCAGAATAGTTTTTAATGATTGCCTTAATTTCCTCTTCATTGGAGGTGAGGTCTCCTTTTTCATATTTGATAATGCTAATTTGGTTTTCTTCTTTCCTTTTTTTAATTATATTGACCAGTACTTTGTCAGTTTTATTTGTTTTTTTTCAAAGTTCTAGCTACTGATCTTATTTATTAATTTGATAGTTCTTTTACTCTCGATTTTATTAATTTCTCCTTTAATTTTTACCATCACTAATTTAGTTTTCATCTGGGGATTTTTAATTTGTTCACTTTCTAGTTTTTCATTTGCATGCCCAGTTCATTGACCTCTGCTCTCTCTAATCTATTATTATATGCACTCAAGGATATAAATTTCTCCCTAATTACTGCTTTGGCTGCATTCCGCAGCTTTTGGTAGGATATCTCATCATTGTCATTCTCTTCAATGAAATTATTAATTGTTTCTATTTGTTCTTTAATTAGCTGATTTTGAAGAATCATATTATTCAATTTCCAATTAAATTTTTATTTGCCTTTCCATATGCCCTTAATAATTATTATTTTTATTGCATTATGTTCTGAAAAGGTTGCATTTATTATTTCTGCTCTTTTGCATTTATTTGCCATATTTCTATGTCCTAGTGCATGGACAGTCTTTTAGAAGTACCATGTGCTGCTGGAAAGAAGGTGTATTCCTTTTGCCCCTATTTTTTTTTCCACATCTGTTAACTCTAATTTTTGTAGGATTTCATTTTCCTCTCTTACCTCTTTCTTATTTATTTTTTTGGTTTGATTTATCTAGATCTGATAGAGGAAGGTTTAGATCTCCCACTAGTATAGTTTTACTATCTATTTCTTCCTCGAGCTCTGCCATTTTTCTCCTTTAGAAATTTGGATGCTATACCATTTGGTGCATACATGTTAAGTACTGATATTTCCTCATTGTCTGTACTGCCTTTTATCAAGATATAATTACCTTCCCTATTTTTACTTTGGCTTTATCAGCTATCAAGATTGCAACTCCTGCCTTCTTTTTCTCAATTGAAGCCCAATAGATTTTGTTCCATCCTTTCACCTTTACCCTGTGTGTGTGTGTCTACGTGTTTCTTGTAGACAACATATGGTAGGTTTTTGGTTTATAATCACTCTGCTATTTGCTTCTGTTTTATGAGAGAGTTCATCCCATTCACAGTCAGAGTTATGCTTGTTGTCTGTGTTCCCCAACATTTGAAGTCTTTTCCTAATTCTGCCTTTTCTTCTTTCGCTATTTCCTTTCAAACCTGGGGTTTGCTTTTAATCAGCCCCCCTAATTCCCACCCTTATTTTATTTCCCTTTCCACCCCCTCCCTTTTTGTTCCCCTCTTGTTATTTATTTTTTTGGGGGGTGGGTCAATTTGATTCCTTACCTCCTCTCTTTCCCTCCCTTTATGTACTCCTTGCCCCACTCCCCCCCACCCCCAGAGTTGATTCCTCTTAAGAGTAAGGTTTAAGTATTACTTATTACACTCTCTTCCTCTTCTTCTTGTAATAGTATTCTTCCCCTCCCCTTCCCATATGCATCTTTGTGTGGTATAGATTATCCTATTTTTCTTATTCCTTTAAGTTTCTCTTGGTGCCATCTTATATTCCCTCACCCGTTTTCTTCCTTCCTTCCTTCTTTCTCATCTTTCCACTTACCACTTAGTACCCCAACTTTTCCCTATGTATAGTTCTTCTAATTACTATAATATTGAATACAATTTTTGAGAGTTACAAATAACATTTTTCCATATAGCAATATAAGTAATTTGATCTTATTGAAGCCATTAAAGAAGAACCTTAAAATTTTTTTTTCCTTTCCCCTCTCTTTCTTATTTATCTTTTCATTGTGGTTTTTTGGATATCAAACTTTCCATTTAGTCCTGGTCTTTTCTTTGCAAATACTTGGAAATCCTCTATTTTGTTGATTGCTCACACTTTACTCTGGAACTATATAGTCAGTTTTGATGGGTAGGTGATCCTTGGTTGTAGACTCAATTCTCTTGCCTTCCTGAATATCATATTCCAAGCCTTGCGGTCTTGTAATGTGGAGGCTGCCAGATCCTATGTAATCCTGATTGGTGTTCCTTGCTATCTGAATTGTCTCTTTCTGGCTTCTTGTAATATTTTCTCCTTAACTTGGAAGCTTTTAAATTTGGCTATTACATTCCTGGGAGTCAGTCGTCTTTTGAGGATTTAGTGTAGAGGGTGTTCTTTGGGCTCTTTAAATTTTTATTTTGCCCTCTTGTTCAAGGACATCAAGGCAGTTTTCTTGGATAATTTCTTATAGTATTATATCTAAATATCTATTTGTCTCTGATTTTTCCGGAAGACCAATAATTCTCAAATTGGAGAACAAGTCTTCTGGACCTGTTTTCTTGATCTGTCATCTTCTCATTGAGATATTTCATGTTTTCTATTTTTGTCAGTTTTTTTACTTTGCTTAATTAATTCTTGCTGTCTTTTGAGATCATTGACTTCTACTTGCCCAATTCTAACCTTAAAGACTATTTTTCAGCTATAATATTTTGGTTTTCCTTTTCAGTCTGATCTGTCTGGCTCTTCATGGCTTCCAGCTGGTCATTTCTGGTCTTCAATTTGCTTTTCATTTCATTTGATTTCTGAACCTCAATCTCCAATTGTGAAATTCTACCTTTTTAACTGTTATTTTCTTTTTGAATTATTTCTCACTTTTCTTGCCAAATCTCTTCCACCTTTCTCATTATCTCAGATTGGAACTCTTCAAGAGCTTGTGACCAATTTTCATTTTTTGGGGGAGTGTTTGGATATGTTTACTTGATTGTCCTCCTCTGCTGTCTGCTCTGTGGTCTGGATTTTTTCTCTGTAAAAATTATCTAGAGTTAATGCCCTTTTCTTGTTTCTTTTGTTGGTTGGTTTTTTTTTGAGTCTGCCCCTGCCTGGATGTTTCTGCAGTATGCTGCCCGAGCCCCACTCCCCTCTCCGTGCCCAAAGTGCACATTCTTCAGCCTCCTGGGGCTTCAGATCTATCTGCTCTTAGGAGTGCTCTTGAACTGCTGCCAAGAACTTAGAGGTTGTTCCCCACTGCTTTAATTCTAGGGTGTTAGCTATGAATCCTACCCTGTAAGTGGGGTAGGGGATGGTTTGATCAGCCCTAGTTTTGATGGGAGCTAATTTACCCTATGATAGCATGGAAATGCCCAAATCCCACGAATCTTCAATGGTGCACTCTATTGTGGAGTCCCTTCGCTCATCTGAACTTGGCCTTTTTTTTTTTTTTTTTTTTTTTTTTAGGTATCGTAAAGACCGGGGGTGTGGAGGGTAAAAGTTCTGCAACTACTCTGCAGCCATCTTAACCCGGAAGCCTGCATCTTTTTTAAATAATAGATTGATATTTATTGGAGAAACTTGAATGCATAAGTTACAGTAGAGCCCAATCACTGTAAAATCACATTCTGAAATTGGAGGAAAGTCTGTTGGCTTTCCATGTGTCCCTGTTAGTTGACTTTCATTTTCAGTTGGGTGGTTAGAAACTCTGAATCCTGCTGTTATTATTACACCATACTTGGGTGTTACATTTTAGGTGCTTTTAATGTTTTTTACCTTATTTAACTCATTAATAATCTTTTAAGGTGGTTTAGACCCATTACAGTGGTTAGTTATGTAGTCTTTCATTTTCTTTAAATATCAGATGATCAGATGGTCAGATGATCCCTGACCTTCTTCCCTCTGGATAGGGTAACAACAAATGATCTGCTAAATGTGTAGGCCAGATGGCTTTAAAACAACTCTGGCAGATTAAGTGTCCTACAGAACAGAAGAGGAAAACTTGCCCTTTGATCAGAATGAATGTCCAAATTGGTTGCATGTATCACTGAAGTATTATTTCTTTAGGTGGTGATAGTCAAATATAAAAGGTTCATGCATCTGATAAAATAGTACAGACAGTTTTGTGTCTTGCAACTAATTAAGCTTTATCCCTCAAATCCCTGGCATCTTTCCATCACTTCTTTGTTCTGATCTTCCACATAGTGCCATCAATATTGTTTCTTTTAAAAGTCTGTTTTTGTTTATTTTGTTTTGTATCCTGATTGTTACCTTCTATATAAACTAAGAGGGGCAGCCTGATGTATTGGAAAGATGCACATTAAGTCAGGAAATCTGGGTATGCATTTACCTCTAACAATTTGTGATAGTGTATAGGTCACTTTATCTCTCAACCAACCCTATTTTCCCCATCTATAAAATGAGCCTGATAATATTTGTATTACCTACCTCACAGGTCTTTTGTAGAGAAAGTACTTTGTAAAACATAAAGAACTATAGTACTATGAGCTTTTATTACTGTCTAGTTTTCACCTAATTTTCACATCAGCAAGATTCTGACAACCTGGCAATGTTTTCCCCTCCATTATTATATTTATTAATGCAATTTTGATTTTAGTTTATTTTTATAGGTTGTTAATGTGTCACTGATTAAATTATTGCTCACTATAATAAACATTTGATAAAACAAAATATTTGCTTGATCTTATTTGGCCCAATTTCTTGAGCCTTGGTTTAGTGATTGGGTTGCTTTAGATTCTTGGAGGAAAAATCTTTACTGGATTATATAATGATGAGTTAATAGATTTTACTGTGCTAAGATGTTTATTGATTTTTATTTTGGAGCCAAGCAGGGAGGAATGGAGTGATTACTTTTTTTTCCTGTCATTTAAATACTTTTATTTACTACATAGTGATTTTCTGTTGGATTGTGCTTATTACTAAACTCATTTTTCGCAGTTTGAATTTAGAGTTTTCAATAAATAATTTGCTTTACATATGCTTTTTGTTTTTGTTTTATCTGATGAGAATGTGTTTTTCTTTCAGGTATCTCAACACACAGTTTATTAAGAAGAATAAATTGACAGAAGCTGACCTTCAGTATGGTTATGGTGGTGTAGATATGAATGAACCACTTATGGAAATAGGAGAGGTAGGTAATTTCCTAAATAATTCTATTATGAACATGTTTATAGAGAATCAGATAAAGCTTGAGATATGTGTGTGTTTGTGTAATGCAGTGATTCCCAAAGTGGTTGTTACTGACCCCTGGTGGGTGTTGCAGTGATCCAGGAGAGTGGTGATGGCCACACTTTTTTTTGTATTACATTGTATTCTGAGTTCAATAAATAGTTTCATAATTTCCAGGGGGCACTAAGTAATATTTTTTCTGGAAAGGGAGCGGTAGGCCAAAAAAGTTTGGGAACCACTGGTATGATGTGAATAGGAAATAGATGCTTTTATTTACGTGAAATAGGATTATGTCTTACATCAATATATTAATTTTTATAATTAGGGAATATAATCAGTTCATGACTTTCATGAGGATAACCTTCTTAGAAAATGGCACTGATGTCATTTGAAAAAGTCAGTGGTGCGAAAGCAAAAAACATGAATGTTGAGACATTGAATCTATTGGAAATAGGGGACTTGGTTCCTGCACACACCAAAAACTAAACTTTCACTAGAGATTGCTGAAAATTATGCTTTTCTGAATACATTCACGATACCAGAACATTAATTCTAATAATTTGTACTTTTCCTAATACAGCAACCATGAAATACCCATAAAATTCAGTACATAAAATATAATTGGTAACTTGCAAAATATTTTTTCTCTTTTATAATTCCCTAGAATTCTATGACGTTTTGTGTTGATATCTCAAAAAAAAAAGCCTCATTGATTTCAGATAATATTCACATTTTATAATACATGAATGCTACAGTACCATAAATGCTTTATTGCAAATAAAATTCTTAAAACAAAAATATTTGTTAAATATTCTCACCTTCCTCTGTGTCGGTGGCAGATTGTTGGCTGTGTTAAAATGTTGTTCTTGTGGTATACTGTTTTAAACCTCTACCTTGGCTTCCTTCTGAAAGTCCAGGGAAAAGTTGGTAGAACTTTAGTTGCTGTTATCAGGAAGTCTCCTAGTTTGGCAAATCCATTTCCCACAGTAGCTACAGACTTTCCAGCATGATGTTTATCTAACACTGACTTTGCACACTTGGGTTCAGAGTACAGAAGACTTGCACTATGCTTTGGGAGTATAATTACAACACAAAGCTAGAGTTTTAAAGGTAAACAATAAAATTATGCAGTAAATATATGGGAGCTCTTTACAGTGGTATGGTGAATACCTACTAAGATACCAGCTACTCCACAGACTTACATGTATAAAGCCTCTCATTTTTTTCTCTGTTTCACATAGCTGACAATTTGTGTGATTACCAATATGAAAGGGAAAAAGAGATTATTAATAAAATAAATGAATGCTTGAAATTGCAAAAGTTAAACTCGTGAACGTTGAAGATGGACTATACATACACACATTCGCATAATACATACACATATGGATTTATTTGTATTTGAAAACTAGATTTACAATGATTTTCACTTATAATGAATATGTTGGTTCTGGCAGCTAGCATTGGATATGTGGAGAAAATTGATGGTTGAGCCACTTCAGGCAATCCTTATACGAATGCTCCTCCGAGAAATAAAAAAGTGAGTGCTTATTTATTTTCTGTGGCTGTTCTAATTCTCTTAGCATATGTAATGTTGTTTTGAAGGGCTTAGTTATAATAGCAAATGAATTTTTATGTAAATTAATTACATCTAAGTCAGATTTACTTTAATGAGAACTTTTTCTGAATGCTGAAAATTGTAGTGAATCTGAAAGCATTTGATTTCTTTGAAACGTTTTATCATACATATCATAGAATTTCAGAATTGAAAGGGGTCTCAAAGATTTAAATACTATAATTATAAGTTAAACTTATACCAAGAATACTTTTATTTTATCTGACAAATGGTCATCCTACCTATGCTTTGTCCTTCCATTATGGGCATGCCATTAATCAGTTTTTCTTTACATCAAGCCTAAATCTGCTTCTGCACCTTATACTGATTGCTCTTTGTTTTATCCTTAATTACCAAGGAAAACAAATCTGATTAAGCACAATACATTAATGTAGCAAAACCACAAAGTTTACATTCCCCCTCCCCCCCCCCATAATAACCTTGTGAGGCAGTTGGTACAGGGTTATCATCCTGCCTTATAGATGAAGAAATGAGACTCAGAGAGGGGAAATGACATGTCATGGGTCATTGGACTAGAACATTTCAGAGCAAAGATTCTCTTACCCATGTCTTCTGACTTGAAATTCCACTATACCATTTTGCCTCTAATTCCTGGAGATATGTAAAAGCAGCATTTAACTGCTTGACTTCTCCAGGGTAAGCCTTTCCAGTTTCATCCTTAGCCATAGCATTAGAAGTTTTATAGCTGAAAGGAGGAAACTGCTTAATCCAATTCCCTTGTTTTATAGAAAATGAAACTTGATATAGTTTAATCTGTTCTAACTAGATGACTGAGGTCCTTGTTCAGTCTTGTCTGATTCTTCATGACCCTGTGTACTGAGGCACCCCAATACTGTCCATATAATTTTCTTGACTAAAGATACTGGAGTGATTTGCCATTTCCTTGAATTAAGGCAGACAGAGGTTAACTGACTTGCCCTGGGGTTAAACAGCTAGTAATTGTCTGAGGTCAAATATGAATTTAGGTCTTTCTGACTCCAGGTTCAGTGCTTTATCCAGTGAACTCCCTACCTATCTCTAATTGAGGTTCTAGAGAAGGTGAATTAGGAGAATTAAGAGTTTTATGATCTGAGAATACTTTTGACATTATAGGGTTCTATGTATAGATTATATTAATTTAACCCCTAGTGAGGCACCATAATGACTGGCTTTGGAATCTTTTTGGGTTGAAATCTTAGCTCTCCTTTTTTTGTTGGTTGAGACATGTGACCTCTTTTAGCCTCTTTTATTATCTATAAAAAAGGAGGATGTTGAACTTGATAATTTATAAAGCCCCTTCCAGATTAATGTCATGAAAATTTGTAACATAACAGAGATAAAAACAAAATTGAAGCAATCCATGCTATCGAGGAACCTGCTTTCTATCAATCAGGAGTGACCACATATACATAAATAAGTATAAGCAAGGTGATTTTGGGAGGAGAGATCAAAAAAAAGGCTTCAGATAGAATGTTTTTCTTAAGCAGGGTTTTGAAGGTAGCAAAGGATTCCAAGAGTTCAGAGTGCATTCTGATGCTGAAGATAGCCATAACAAAGGCATGGAGATGATAAGAAATATCAGGTGTGAGGAATAGCTAAAAGGCCTGGTTGTCTGGATCATAAGGTATTCAAAGGGCAATAATGTATACTAAAATTATAAAGGTAAGTTAGGGCTTGATTGTGAAGAGCTTTAAAAGCTGAATACAGGGTGTCATTTATGATTTTATCTCTAGGAGTTTGAGTTGTGAATGGCCTGATCTGTACTTAAAGAAAAACATTTTGACAGTTGTGTGCAGGATTAATTGGAGAAGGAAGAAACTTGAGGCAGGGGTGCTATGACCATGTACATCGAGAGAATAGTAATACTGTGAGATATAATGTGGAAGTAGATATGACAAGAATTGGCAACTAATTAGATATGTGGGATAAAGGAAAATATAGACTTTTAGATACAGCCAAAGTTGCAAGCTTAGGTGATTGGAAGGATGGCAGTATTCAAGACAGAAATAAGATAGTTCTGAAATGAGAGTGAGTTTTGGGGAAAAAATGAGTTCCTGGGGCAGCTAAGTGGCTCAGTGGATAGAGAGCCAGGCTTGGAGCTAGGAAGTCCAAAGTTCAGATCTGGCCTTAAGATATTTCCTAGCAGTGTGACTCTGGGCAAGTCACTTAGCCCTGACTGCCTAGCCCTTATTGCTCTTTTGCCTTGAAATCAATACTTAATATCAATTCTAAGACAGATGAGAAAAGTTTTAAAAAAATGGAAAAGGAAAGATGAGTTCCATTTTGGCCATGTTTTGAGATACCTATAGAATTTAGAAATTGGACGTCAGTTCAATAGTGTCTTAAGTAAATTTAATAAAGATAGGTGAGGTATAGTCTTTGAACAAGATAACATGACACATATAATTGTTAACAAAGTAGGTCAAACTGGCAACCTCAGCAAAGCCAGCAACCCAAGAGACATACAGCAAAGAAGGGGTCTTGTTAGGAGTGGAGAAAAAAGTGATAGCTGATATGGTTGGGGCAGAAATATGATGATTGACTATACTGAGAAAGATGGGCTGGCATTCAGGTAAGGCTAATTATGCCCCTCTCTTACAATTAGGAAATGTGAATTGTTTTTTGAGAATCATCCACTTTGTATTGTTTTTGCTAGGGAATCACAGTCACCAGACTTGATATCTTTTTGGAAGAGAAAAATTCCCTTAACTACATAAAAACAAAAATGGAATGACATATCTTGGGGATAATAATTTTGTGAAACTTAACTATCAGATGTTCAGAAAGTATTCCAAGCATAACTGCCCTGAGAGATAACACCTTTTCTTTTAAACTAACTTTAAGCTAATTCAGAGAAAGCTGAATTCATGAGCTCAATTTTAGGATATAAATTTAGACAGATGCAGATTCCATCATAAAATTGATACAGCATAAAAGCAATTACATTGCAGAATCATTGCAGTAGAAAATATATCCAGTAGAAACTAGAGGTAATGTTAATTTTGATCTTTTCAATAAGTAATAGGAGAAGTAAGTTTTGAATTCAGGAGAGATTAGAGTTTGATATACAGAATTGTGGAAGTCATATTCATAGAGGTGATAACTATAGTTTTATCATGTGAACTGATGCGGTCTCCAAGTGAGAATCTGTAGAGACAGAGAGTCTTGGTGTATACTTATATTTAGGAACCATGTTGTGGAAAATCAGCAGTGAGAATGAGAATGAATGGTCAGACAAGAAAGAGAAGAGAATCAAGAGAGAGTAATGTCACAAAAACCTAGAGAAGAAATAGTGTGTAAGTTATGTGTGAAATATTCCAGAAGGGTCAAGAAGGATCATAACTAAGAAAAAGACATCAGATTTGACAATTAAAAAATCAAGGTAAGGAGAGAGCAGTTTCAGCTAAGTCATTAAATTGGCATCCATGTTGTAATTGATTGAGAAATAAGTAAAAGGAGAAGAGGATGCAGTAAGTATATACAGCTTTTTCTAGGAGTTTACCTGAAAAAGGGAGGAGAAATATAGGGTGATACATTGAAGAGATGGTAAGAGATTTTTTAAGGATAAAAAAGAACTGAGTGTGCTTGTAGGAAATGGGAAAGGAATCTGGATGGGAGTCATTGAAGATTAGAGAATGAACTGTGGGGACATTGTGGCAGGGAAAATAGGAGGGAATAGGATCAAGGGTTATATGTAGAAGAGGATCCTGTGGGAGAAATGTCATTTCTTCATCACAGACTAGAGTTAAAAAGAATAGAATGAGGGCTGTTAAAGAGTTTTGTGATATAGAGAAGGGAGGACTCACAGAAGATAATCTTTTATTTTTTCAGTAAAATATGAAGTATACTCTTAGTCAGATGGAGATAGAAGGGCTATATTCATGAAGAAAATATTTGGGACAGGAATGGGATAGATAATCCAAAGGAAAAGGATTGTTTTGTTGAGGTGGGGCCTTAGTTGAGTTTAGATAATGAAGATTTTTAGTGTACACAGTTGGCTCAATCATGGATTTTCTATCTGTTCCTTTAGCAGCATGGGATTTGAGTCTGTCTCTATGAGAATAATTTCACCTCTCTAAGCTTTTCCCCCTTATTATTAGTAAAGTGAAATTCTGTGCAGAGGAAGCAGATGAGAATATTCTGAAACTAGGAATACGCAAAGCATGAACATCATTAGAACAGGGAAGCAAAGGATTCAAGAATAGAGGATATTGTAGAGTGGAACTGGTTATCTTCAGAGTGGAGCCTGGGAAGGCAGGAAAATCAGTTAACAACAGTGTGAGAGCTTGGGAGAGTGAGTTTTGAAAGATGGAGAGATTTTTAGATCCTCAAAGGGACATTTGATCTATCCCTTTAATGTACAGATAAGGAAGATGAGGAGGCCCTGCAAGGTTAAGTGATTTATGTTGAAACAGTAAGTGTTAGAGGCATGATTCAGATGGAATTCCTCCGATTCTAAAATAAGAGCTCTTTTCACTAGACTATCCTGCCTCATTCCTCTCCTCTGTCTCTGGATCCAGAGGACTTAGATTAAAATCTAGTCTCTTTGCTTACTACTTGTTTGACTTCATGGCCCGCTATGTTCTCATCTCTAAAACAAGGAGATTGAATTAGTGTCTTTTGAGGTCTCCTCCAGCTCTAGATTGATTATCTTTTGACTCTTACTTATGCTTACAAATTCTTTCCTTCCAGTAGTATTATAAGCTCCTTGAAGATAGGGATTTTAAAAATAATTTTTCTCTTCATATCCATAGCACTTACTACAATGTGTCCCATGTTATTAACTTTCCTTGTGGAATTGAATTAACTTGCAGACATCCCTAATAAAATGTTTTATTAGAAATCCCATTTCTTATTAAATTTAATTTTAAAAAATTAACTGTAGTAGTATTTTCCAGAATTTTTCATTGCACTTATAAAAAATTTACATCATAAGTAATAGATTTTTCTGGAATACTCTGGGGGGAACTATTTCACTGGGAGAGTAGAAATACAGTATTAAAATGAGAAATACATGTTCTACATTTCTAATACCTTATCTACAAATAGATTTATGGGATTTCATCCAGAATACAGTTTTTAGAGACACAACGAAATACTTATAATGGAGGGTTATCTACAAAGCATGTGCACTAGTATAATTATTTTAGAGTAACTGTCATCTCTGCCAATTTGCTGATATAAAGTGAAATGTTAGAGTACTTTTGATTAATGATTTGGATCATTCTTTCATGTGGATCACTTAAAGATCAACGAGTCCTCAAAGATCATCTAGTCCAAAGTTTCCAAGCTCATTTGGCCACAAAACCTTCTTGGGATTGGAATATATTGAAAAGAATTCCAAGATGCTGTGATATAGGAAAGGGAAGGAAGTTGGGGTTCCAGAACAAATCAAGTTAGATCAGTATTAGAAGAACCAGGTAATTAAGCCCATTTATAAAATGAAAAATTTTGTGAAGTGCTTTTGGTACATAATTTTGCATTTAATATTTTAGAAGAAAAATGATCACTATTATAAATATTTTCTTACAGAACTTCTATTCATATAAGTCAAAAGACATCAGGGATCAATTTAAGAATTCCCATCTAGAATGAATGAATAAAACATTTATTAAGCTTACAAGGTGCAAAGCACATAATGAAATTTTTTAAAATGAGAGAAAAAAGAAAGCCTAAAGCGGGGAAATGGTTTTCCTAGTCAGAGATGATAGGACTCTTAGAGGTAACAGCTCAATTGCTTTGTTTGATAGATAAAGAAAGGTAAGCCCAGAAAGATGAAGAAACTTGTCTGTGGTTTGTGCCCAAGATGATCCAAATTTTTAATGGCAAAATCATTCTAGACTTCTGTCTCTCATTTAGTTCTCTTTCATTTCATCTTAGCACTGATCTGAACACTTGATGATTTTCAAAGTTTTTAAATAGAACTCATTTGGCCCTTAAAAACTATAAATTAGTTCAAGCATTATGAGAGATATTACATATAAAATTGTTATAAAATATATAATTATTATAATGTATACAACATAACATATAATTACAGCAAGTATTACATACATAATATAACAGATATTACCAGGCATACTTTATTATATCTTGAGTCCTTAGGGATTTCATATAATTGGATATTTTCATGTAAGCCAAAAAACAGTAAAATATCTCCCGCTACACCAAAAATTAGCTCAGAAGTTTGGTGGAACTCTATTTTTCATTTTGCAGCTTCTTTTGGGAGAGCATATTCTAAGTAATTAAAGACAAGTCTTTACTTTAGAGTCTTCTTGGCTTCTTACATGAATGGCTTGTCAAGGGACTTTGACAAAGATCTCATGGCCTTTGTATGGCTGTATACTTAAAAGAGTAGAAAGAGCAGAGCAGTCTTTATATATTTTGTAATTAAGTCTATAATCCTCATTGCCATTTTTCTTGAATTGGTATCTAACCCTTTAAAGCCAGCCTTCTTTCCGACTTCTCTATTTCTTTTTGAAGAACCATCTTTCCAGTCATGGTAGGTCACTATCTTGGAGAATGGGTCTTAACTTCTTCTCTCTTACCACTTTATTCCTGTTGTGTCCTTTGATTCTACCTTTGTAATGTTTATTCATCCTCTTCTTTGCATGCATAAAGTCACCACCCTAATTCACCATGCCTTCACATCTTCTTATCTGAACTGTTATAATTATATTCTAATTAGTATCCCTGCTTCTAGTATCCTTTCTGTTTTATGTTCCATAGAACTGTCAAAATAATCTTCTTAAAGCACAGATATGACTGTCACTTGCTTAAAAATCTTTTGTAGTACCAAATATAGAGGTATTTATCACCTACAGATAAAATGCAAACTAAATTGGTACTTAAAGCTTTTAACAACTTGGCTCTGGATAATATATATTACTTCTCTTCACATTAAAACTTTATAGTGTTTTGTGAACTTGGGACAAGCAATCATTTCAGTATTTTTTCATCTTGTAGCAGCAGTAGTTGTATGTTTTTACTCAACATGAGGCTGATTCAGAATGTTTGATCCTGACCAGATAAAATATAATTGAGTTGGATTCTCTACCTTTAGTTGGTTAGTTCTCTGTCAATTGAGTGCTGGATTTCATACAATATACACATACTTCACTGCTCTGCTTTCTTATATTTTTAATTCTGTCGTTTCTGAAAATGATATTTCCCCCAAGGGAACATGGAAAAGTTGTAGTTCTTAAAAGCAACATTTTAATGACTTTTTTTGTGTGTTTCTTCTAAAAAAACCTTTACTTTCTGAATCCATACTGAATATTGGTTCCAAGGAGAAGAGCAGTATGGGCTAGCAATGGAAGTTAAGTAACTTGACCAGGGTAACACAGCTAGGAAGTGTCTGAGAAAACTTTTGAACCCAGAACTTCACATCTCCAGGTCCTGGCTGTCTATCCACTGAGCCACCTAGCTGTCCCACTTCAGTGTCTATTAAAAATATTGTGTCAGGTGTTGTGATACAGTCAAGAGTTTCAAGGATAAATAGGAGCAGCCAGATGGTACAGAACAGTGTGCTGGACCTAAAGTCAAGAGGACATTAGGTCATCTCTGGCCTCAGACCCTTTCTGACTGTTTGACTCTGGGCAAGTCAATGTAATGTTTGCTATTATTATTTAAGCCCATAATCAAATAGGACTAGTCACATCAAAGTGCAAAGGAAATTAAGCAAAATTTTTCAAAGGGACCTAGCAACTGGAGAGATTTTTATTCATTCCTCTTCAGGGCATAACAGACTTCTTGAAATTCTGAAAACATTCAGAAAATTAGTTTTTAAAAAAAGAATAGCTGATGTTTTCTGTGAAGAAAAATATGCTTATATGAGAAAACAGTATAAAAATTGAAGTACTGAATGTTGGGAAAAAGTAATTTTTGTGGATGAAAGTCACTTATACCCCCTTAAGGTTATACTAAACCATTGTCAGAAATCCAGGTGAATCTGTAAGATATTAACACAACTCAGATGTTTGGGAAATATTTTTTACTTCCATTGAGCCTAGAAGTCTTGCCTCATTGAGGAAATGATGAAATCTGATAACTATATTAATATTCTGAGAAACAAAATTGTTCTGTAGTAACTTCTAATGGTAATAGACCACTGAAATATGACAGTTCTCCTAAGAAATGGAGATGAACATGACTCATTGGCCTGGGAATTCTTCTGATTTAAATTTCATTGAAAACCTGTGGTCTCTAATCAAGAGTAAACTTCAAAAAATGAACTTTGTATCAAAAATCTGCTTAAAATCCAATGTCATAAAAGTGGTTTCATGATGAAGAATTAAAGAATGTGTCAAAATCTTATTTGAAGCCAAATTGGATAAGTCAAATATTTGCAGTAAAAGGATATGTCAGAAGTTTTTAAAGTTATGAAGTTATAAGATTTATTGTGCAAATACACTTAATTATTTTACTGTATACTAGTTCTAGTTACTTTGCACACCAGTGTACAGAACAGCCAAACTAGCCACTTTGCCTTTTCTCATACATAAAACTCCCATTTCCTATCTCTGTGGCTTTGCAGAGTCTTTTCCCCATATGCTTCCTCCTCTCTTCTGTGTCTTATTAATCACCTTTATTCAGAATTTTGCTCAAACACAACCTTAAACAGGAAATCTTCATAAACCCCTCTAGTTGCTAGTGGTAGTTTCCTGCTGCCATTCTTCCCCCCATCCCCCTACTCATTTACTTGTATTTATTTTTATGTATCTGTATCTTCATATATTTCTCCCATGATCAAATATAAGCTCCTTATGTAGAAGCTATGTAATTTCTGTTTCTGTTTTCCCTAACCCTAGCACCTGGCAAATAATAGGCATTTAATATTTGTTACTTGATTGTCATAGGTTGGCTTAAATGCCAGTATCCTGTGTATTTGTGAATATGAACATACAGGATTTGAACTTCAAGCATAGAACACTTAACTAGATAATTATCTGATCCAAAGAAAATCATTTTTTGCTCCCATTTCCCTATCCTCATAAGACTTGTACTGTTCTGTAGAAAGTTATCACTAGTGAGTTTTTTTAATAGGTCACTTTAGACTGGAAGCCAAGAAGGCCTTCTAAATGGCAAAGAATAGTTTTCACTATACCTACATTTCCATATAAGGTTATAAACCTAATTTTGAGCATTTTGCTCCCTCTTTCTCCAAGATTTTGTCATCACCCTAACAATGATTGTTCATTTGGTTAGACTTAAGTCAGCTAGAATCAAATACTTTAAGCTGTGAATTCCAAGTGACACAGTCTTTTTTGCTTATTTTTATTTGTTATACTATTCTTGAGTAATTTGAAGTGGTAACTACTTCTGATAACTTCACATAGTAGAACTCCATGCCACATCTTCCACAGGAAGGCTGTTTGCAAGTAGGTAACTCTGTTAGACTGGGAAACATATAGCAGTTGCCTTCAGCCCTGACCACTTGATTTTAACATTAAATAATTTAATCCACATTAAACCGTTGGTCCAAGAGCTGTCTAACCCTTTTTAAAGACTGGCAAACAAAATTAGCTTTCTTGCTATTGGACAGCCTATTTATTTTCAGCTTCATATGCTAACAAGAAATTGCTTCTTTCCTTTCTGTATGAGGCCATTAAAACCTTATTTGGGGCATTAGCCAAGTAGTAAGAATAAACAGTGAAATGGCCAACTCAGTGAACTGCTAGCCTATAAATTCAATTGGAGGTGTAGTTACCTTGCACCCGCATTCATAGTAACATTTTGTAAAGATGGGTCCTCAAGAACTATATTATTTCATTCTTGGACTGATCTTTATTTCTTGAATAGAAATAGATATAGAAATAGAAAAAATGAGAATTATTCCCTGGCTTATTTGTTCTAAATTACATCCCCTTGAAAATAAAATTTCTACCACTCTTCAGACAGAGAAAAGAGGATATTTTGAACTAATGCCCAGTTTCTTCTCCAGATGAGAAATCTGCCTGTGTCACACTTTATAACTGAGTCTTTTCCTACTTAAACAAGTGGTACCAAGAGAAGGAAAATCTTTCATTCTTTTAGGGATTCTATTAAAGGCCTCTGACTTAAATTAATACAACTCTCAACTTTTAAGCTCTTAAGACACAATGTAAAATCCATATTTTGAAAATTCTATATATAGGAGATAATTTAAAGTTTTAGTGAATTTGCTTTTAAAAATCATTGGAATTCATTTATTTTTTAAACCTTTACCTTCTTTCTTAGAATTAATACTATGTATTGGTTCTTTCTTTTTTTTTTTTTAAACCCTTGACTTCTGTGTATTGGCTCATAGGTGGAAGAGTGGCAAGGGTGGGCAATGGGGGTCAAGTGACTTGCCCAGGGTCATACAGCTGGGAAGTGTCTGAGGCCATATTTGAACCTAGGACCTCCTGTCTCTAGGCCCAACTGTCAATCCACTGAGCTACCCAGTTGCCCCCCTATGTATTGGTTCTAAGTTGGAAGAGTGGTAAGGCTAGGCAGTGGGGGTTAAGTAACTCACCCGGGGTCACTCAGCAAAGAAGCATCTGAGACCCAGGGCCTTGTATCTCCAGGCCTGGCTGTTATTCACTAAGCCACCTTGCTAAATGCACAAAGGAAGAAATGGAAAGCATTTGTAGTGAACGGTAAAATGAAAAAGTAATAACATTCACTCTTGATGTAAATAGAGAGGTAGATTTTATTTATGTTAGCTTTGGAAAATTCCTGGAATATAGAACCACATATCTGTATTCCTTGAGAATCATGTGGAAAGACAGAGGGTTTTATTTTTTTGTTTTTTGTTTCTTTAGAATTGTTAAATATTTTTAAAGTTTTCCATCTTTTATTATCTCACAACTTTTACATACATTCTGAGCTCTAGATAGGTATGATTTTAGCTAAAAACTATCAATAACTCTCAATTTACAAACCAGTCATGGGGAGAGTTTCTAAAAACAATCCAATAGATTTTTTATTCATTAAATGCTTATATTCTGAGATACTGTTAACTCTTAGTTATTCTAATGTAGATGTTTGAATGTGAGAATTCAATGGCATATAGAATTTTGTTTATCGTTTTATTAACTATCAATTGCTATTTAACTTTGAACCTCAGTCATATGTGGCTTTTATGAAGATATTTTCTCTGCCTGTGTCTATTCCTCTATTAGTAGAGAATCACTTCTTCCACAATACAAAATCATTGTTGAACCTCTTGTCCTAATTACAAGTGTAAAGTCAACAAATTTCAGATTTCTTAGCTATCTAGCTAAGTTTAGACCCAATACCAGCCAGCATCATTCTTAAAAGGAACCTTGATCAATTATTAGAATTGGATTATTCTTACTCATTACAACACAATGACTCCAGCTACTTTACTGTGACTTGGATGTTTTTCCAACCTATCTCATGCCCTTTAGACTGCCTAAAGGATTGGATCTCTGTAGTGTACTGATTTTTACAGACATCTTCACCAATAAATGGATTCAGCTGGTACATGTGTAATTGAGATAGCTACAACTTGGTTTATAATCATCAAAAACAAATAAATGTGTCTAAATGGCCTAGGGATCAGAATAAGATCCTTAATTTTTTTTTAAATTTTATTTTCAAAAAGCTCTTACCTTCTATCCTAGAATCAATACTGTAGATTGCTTCCAAGGCTGAAGACTAGTAAGGGCTAAGGCAGTGGGGGTTAAAGTGACATCTTAAGATGTCAGATCTTATATCTGATCATACATCTAGGAAGTATCTGAAGCCATGTTTCCACCTAGACCTCCCACCTCTAGACCTGACTCTTAGTTCACTGAGCCACCTAGCCTCCCCAAGAACCTTTATAATTTAGAAAATGTTAGATAATACCTAAAAATAATACTACATTTTAAAAAAGACAAAATTCCCAGCATTGCTAATTTGCCCAATTAGAAAAGATGAGTTATCACCAGCATTTCAGAATATATATGAATGATTCTTAAGTTCACTTAATCAACATATATTTTATTCATGCTATTTACAAAGTACTATAGTTTGAGCAAACTCCTTTTAAAAAAATTGATGTTTTGCTAATGCCCATTTCAATTTGAAGCATCATTAATTAAACAGAAGATGAATTAGAGAAAAAGGTAATGGATTTGTGTTCAGAATACAAGATTCATTAACTACAAATGGATGGATACTAGACTCATAGGAGGCACTCAGTAAATGCATAAATAATCCTTGATTAAATGAACAGTGCTGTTAAGGTAATGCTAAATGATTAAGAAGCACTATTGGTAAATGAGAAAAATGTGGTAGTATAGATGAAAATATTTCTGTTCTGAAATCATAGCAGGTCCAGGTATTTGAAATAGAGTCAAATAAGCCCAAATAGTAGTGCTATAAATTTACAACATTCAGTATATAACTAGCAAAAGTATGATATGTCAAAGATTAGAATTGCTAGAGTCTTTGTGGAATTTCAGAGATGATTCTAGACTTAAATTTCAAAAATTATATGTGTTTGATTTGTGCTTTTTCCCCATGGCTGTCACATTCCTTATGACAATCCTCTAAGAGAAGTTGCCCTTGCTCCAAAGAAGTAGCGTTAAGCAAAGGAAAGTACTATTTCACTGCCATTCTTTTATAGGCAGAGATTTCTCAGTTGGGTATGTTTGACCAACTCCAATAAAGTAGAATAGGAGTTCTTTTTTTTAGTATATATGTTACTGCAAATACTTAACAGTTAATAGTGGATTTCCTCATTTAGTAATGATGTGTACCCTAAAAATGAATGTTACTGATTCATATGCTCTATGTGTGATGGGTAAAATTTGAAATAATTGAGGGAATTAAGATTTAAGCTTCTGAGCATGCAGTTTGTTAAGCACTGCATGCCAATTGAATAATGTATAGGGATCAGACCCTTCAGTTGGCACTGGACTCTGAATACAGGGGTAGATAAATTTTTATAGGTTAAAAAATAACAATTAACAAGATATAAATCAGGATATAAGATTAAGTAATCTAATTCCAAAGTGGAGCAGAGATTAGGGACTTAACCAAGTTGGGAGGGGAATGAGCTAGCATATGAACTTTCCTAAATGTGAAACATGATTTTATTCAATTCCCATGATGAGCAAGCAGAAGAATATACAGGAAAATGACACTTATGTCTCAAGATAGTTTTACAAGATAGTTTTGCTCACACAATTCTCCCCTTTGATCCATGGGAGAGACGCTGTCCCAGCTTCCTTCTTAAATCACTTTTCTATAAGCCAGATTTATAAAGTTTTTAATATGCTCTTCTTCACTATCAATATTGTTGAAGATGAGTCTTCCTGATTCCAAGCCCAATGCTTTATCCACTGTGCCACCATCAACATTAAAGCTTTTAAAAAAAATCCCTGGGAAGCATCTTCTCACATTTTGTACAACAGCTAAAACAAATCCTAAGAACAATAATAGTGATATCCCCAAAGGAGACAAACCTGGTCAAATAGATCCTGTAGGCCAACTTGGGGAGGTAGGTGGCATAGTGGGTAGAGTGCCAAGCCTGGAGTCAGGAATACTCATCTTCCTGAGTTCAAACCTGCTCTTAGACATATAGTAGCTCTGTGTGGGCAAGTTACTTAACCCTGTTAGTCTTCGTTGCCTCATCTTTAAAATGAACTGGTGGAGGAAATGACAAACTACTCAGGTATATTTGCAAAGAAAACCCCAAATGGGGTCATTAAAAGTTGGACATAACTAAAACAACTGCAAAAATAGGTCAATTAAGTCAGACTACTTATAAGTCAGACAAAATCACATCACTTAGAAGGTTCACAGTAGACTGATTTTGAGGGGAGATTTATGTCAGCGAGGTAACTTAAGAAAATTCAGCCAATATAAACATTGAAACAAAAGATCAAAGTAATATAATGGTGATCATCAATATTAAATAACATCATCTCCTTGTATCTATTCTTTTTTTAATATATATGTTACTGCAAATACTTAACAGTTAATAGTGGATTTCCTCACTTAGTAATGATGTGTACCCTAAAAATGAATGTTATTGATTCATATGTTCTATGTGTGATGGGTAAAATTTGAAATAATTGAGGGAATTAAGATTCAAGCTTCTGAGCATGCAGTTTATTAAGCACTGCATGCCAATTGAATAATGTATAGGGATCAGACCCTTCAGTTGGCACTGGACCCTGAATACAGGGGTAGATAAATTTTTATAGGTTAAAAAATAACAATTAACAAGATATAAATCAGGATATAATAACCCACTCCTAATTTTCATTTAATTAGTTTTTTATTTGAGTCCCATATGTCCAATGTAGTCATCTAATTCTTGAAAATATCCTCTCTTGAACATTCTGGAATAAGCCTCATCCTTGGGGCTGAATGAAGGGAACTCTGCCTCTCTAGTTCCAGATCACTTTTTGAGATTCCTAGATAAATCTCCTGAAATCTTCCGGTAGCAAGACTTAATACAATTTAGTATGTCTAGCTAAACTTGGTTTGGTTTTCCAAACCTTAAACTTCAGAGAATTTCAGTTTTAATATATCATGTGCTATTTTTTCTTTACCTAAACCTTGTATCTGATATAAGAATCTAATAAAAAAATAAAATTCATAAGGGCCTTATTTGTAAAATATAGCTTTCTCACTTTTAAAACTATTAGGTACTTAAAAATGGGAAAATCACTTTATTTACAATTATCAGTGCAATTTTATATGTAAAATTCTTAATCCAGTTTGTTACAAATTTGGTATAAGTTTCACTTTAGAAACTTTTGAAAGACAATTACATACATATGTACATATCCTACTTCTTAGAGAAAACAGTCTAATCCTCTTGCTTTCTTGAAATTTACTTATCTATTTAATTAGAAAACTTTTTTACATCTTATTTGTCTAATTCCCCCTTTAGGAATATATTCTTCCTGTGTCATAATTGATCATAAATAACTCAGAAGTTGCAGTAATAATCTGTTAATATAGTTAGGATTTCAATAACAGAATTTTATAGTTCTCAGCTATTTATGGAAATTTACTACAAGAGGAAAAGAAGGGACCTGATTTTAACAATGTAAAGATTGTTCCTTCAAGGGCTCAGATTGACCTGCCATACCATAACAAAGAAAGAACTCCCTTAACCCTGTGTGATTCTAGGCATAAGTCATATTTAACATCCAATCATGTAACAAAGCTCCATATTTTTCTCAGAGTACATCATCAGGCTCAGAATTAACCAGATGGGAATATTTCCTATTCAGAAGAAAATAGCACCAATGGGGAAACCCAATAAAGAGGATTCTACCTTAGTTCATGATAAGGCCATCACTTCAGTTTTTCCCAGAGATAGACACCCACCTATAGTAGTTCTCAGACTACAGCACATGTCATTTTCTCCTCTTAATGTTTTCCTTCTAACTTTAATGGACCCTTCTCAGACATCTTTTTCAGCTCTAAATCCTTCCCTCCAGAAAAGAGAGAGCAATGGTTAAATTTGTTAGTCTGAAATAAAGAGGATTTCTGAAGTAGCAACTACAAAGGTCTTTAGTCAAGGCAGAGGAATTGTAATTTGGGATCACCACATGACTGTAAGTTGCAGAAGGCAAAGGAAATGACAGGAGTGATAAAAAGGGGAAGTAAGGGGAAGGAGTTATTAATATTTGATCATATCAAGGGCTATAGATATCATTAAGGACTGATCATATCAAGGTTCTAGATGCAGTAAGTCTCTAGAGATATCATAAGACCTGTTCTAGCTATGAGGTCAGTGAGGTCAAAGTAGCTGCTTGGTAACTGCATTTAACATTCTTCTAACTCCCTTTGGTCAAGAAGAGTTCTGTCGTCACTGACCAAAAGTGGTATCAAGGATGAACCCGATGACTTTGCCTGTGTCTGATGACTTGGGGCAATGGTCTCTACCACTATTGCCATCTGTTTATTTTTCCTGGTCATATGGAGCTTGTCATCACCTGTAGTAGGCAGGATTGTCCCTCTTTAGATGTAACAGATGGATTTTTCCGGGTCAAGATGGCAGCAGAGTAAAAAGCAGCTGCCTGACCTCTCCTAACTCACACATATAGGACTCCTCAAGAAGACATAAAAACAAATCCAGATGAATGAAGGGACCTCACAACAGGGTGCAGCATTGAAGGTATGTGGAATCTGGGCATTTCCATGCTATAAGGGGGTGAAATAGCTCTCTCACTAAAACATGACCTGAGCAACCCCCTCCACCCCCCCACACCACCTACAGTGCCAAAGCCAGCGCACAAGAGTTAGAGCAAGTTTGGGGCACCCATTAAGTAATTGGCAGCTACCTGGGGTCACCAGGGCCTGCTCCTGAGAGAAGCAAGACTTAAGACCCCAAGAGGCTAAAGAACGCGCAGACTTTGAACACAGACACTGAACACAGGCGCGGATGTGGATCCTGAGCGCAGGCACAGACCTTGGGTGGGGATCCAGCGCAGAGGGGTGCACAACTGTGGAAGCAGCGCCCTGAGACTGTTAAAGGAGCTTCGGGCAGAGGAACAAGCAAGGGGACCACCAGGAGGCTTGACCCTGAGACATCAGGAGACTAAAGAGCTCAGACAGACCCTGGGCGTGAGGATAAAGCTGAGAGGGCACTGGGCTAAAAATGGCAAGTCAGACTCAGGAACCCCAGAAGAGAAAGATCATGAAGAAGAAATCTTTTAACACTCAACAACTTTTACACAGATAAAATCCAGACAACAGCAAACAGCAGAGGAGAACAAACAAATAATCATATCCAAACCTTCCCAAAACAATGAAAGCTGGTCACAAGCTCTTGAAGAGTTCAAATCTGAGATGATGAAAAAGATGGAAGAGATCTGGCAAGAAAATAACAGTTTAAAAGGCAGATTTTCGCAATTGGCAAAGGAAAACCAGTCTCTAAAAGCTAGAATTGGTCATTTCGAAAAAGATGCCCCCAAATTAAAAGAATAATAAGCAAATTGGAGACCAAAAACAAATAGCTGGAAAACAGGATAGACCAAATGGAAAAGGAAAATCAAACATTATAGCAGAAAACCAGACTCTAAAGACAAGAATCGGGCAATTAGAAGCCAATGATCTCTCAAGACAGCAAGAACAAAAAAAACTAAGTAAAAAGACTGATAAAATAGAAGGAAACATGAAATATCTCAATGAGAAATTGACAGATTAAGAAAATAGGTCTAGAAGAGACAATTTGAGAATCATTGGTCTTCCTGAAAAAGCAGAAATTAATAGAAATTTGGACTCCATACTAAAAGAAATAATTCAGCAAAACTGCCCTGAATTTCTACAAGAGGGCAATATAGACATTCAAAGGATCCATAGATCACCCTCTACACTAGACCCTGAAAAGACAACCCTCAGGAATATAATAGCCAAATTCAAGAGCTTCCAAGTAAAAGAAAAAATCTTACAAGAAGCCAGAAAGAGACAATTCAGATATCAAGGAGCACCAATCAGGATCACATAGATGTGACAGATGTTACATCTAAACACAGTAGTCAACTCCTTTTAGTTTTGCAGTAGAAGGATTGTTTAGGAGGACTTTGTAGGGTCCCTTCTAGCTAGACTACAGGGTGTTCTTGCATTCTAAACTCTTTGGCTGCAGCTTCTCAACAGTCTTCCTGTCTGACTGCATTTTGCCCTTAGAAATCTTCCAAGGGGGGACAGCTAGGTGGCTCAGTGCATAGACAGGCTTAGAGACAAGAAGTCCTATTCAAATCTGTCCTCCAGTATTTCCTAGCAATGTGACCCTAGTCAAGTCACTTAACCCCAATTGCTTGGTTCTTAATGCTCTTCTGCCTTTTAATTGATAGTATTGCATCTAAGACAGAAGGTAAAGATTTAAAAAAGAAAAAAATCTTCCAAGGAAGCAGAATAACAAGCAACGCTAGACATTATACAAGACAAAGATTTTTCTGAGCATTTTACAAAGAAATAAAAATACAGACAAAACTTATTTCTTATTGAAAGTCTAATATCAAAGCCTTTAATTGGTTATAATTAAAAGTCCCCTTTCAGACCATATTTGGGACCCATTTAGATTTTTTGAATAGTTTGAGAGTTACTCCCTCTACCCCATGTAGGGGAAGCTGTATCTGTTTCCAGATCAATACAAACTTCCCTAAAGAGGTTATTTCTAGGCCAAAAGAAATTTTTCCATCAGGAAAACCATTTGGTGTTTTATTATTGTTGGAACCCATCAGTTCCTTAAAGGGTAGAGGCAAACTGTGTATCCAGTAGCAAAGGGGTAAACCTTTAACTTGGAAGAGATTGAGGAGAATTCTGTCTGACTTCTGGCAGTCTTCTGAGAAGTCCCATGTCCAGCTACTCAAGGGAGTTTTTCTGAAAACCTGGCATTGGGGTTTAAGTCTTATCTAGACCTGGCTGACTTCAGTAAAAACTGTGATGGGTGAAATCTGAAATAAGTGAGAAAATGAAGGTCCACGCTTCTGACCATATTAATTTATTAAGTAATGCATACAAATTGCATAATAAATCAAGACCAGGCCCCTCAGCTGGCACTGGTTCCTGAATACATAGGGAAACAAATTTTTATGCATTAAAAGAAAGCAATTAACGATATAAAACAGGGTACAAGATTGATTTCCAATTCTGATTTCCAATTAGAAGAAAGTTTAGCAACTTTCTGAGTTGGAAGGGGGATTGAGCAGGTGAACTTTACTTAGAATGTCACTTAATTCCCACGATTAGCAAGCAGGTGGAATTTATAGGAAAATTAAATTTAAAGTCAAGAATGGAGTTAATTTTACAAGATGGAATAAGTTTGGGCCACACAGTTCCCCAAATTCTCTCAAATGGTAAATGGAACTATAATACTTCAATTTCTATACAGTATTGCTTTATTGTTAAAAAAACATTATCTTATTTGATCCTCATAATAGCCCTGTTGTCAGGTTGTCTTATGTCCATTTCACAGATAAGGAAACTGAAATTTAGAGAGGTTGTGACTTGCTAAGAGAGGTTGATGATGTGTCTAAAGTGCAGTTTTAACTGAGGTCTTCCTTACTGTCTTATGCCTTATCCACTATATTGCTTTTTGTGTGGTAGATCTTATATCTAAATTCCATAATCTAATATATGGGATTAATTTTCAACCCATTTTTAAGAAACTTAAAACTAACAGAGAGGAGGTTTTGTTAGGTGAGGTTTAACTGCAGGCAAAGATTAAGATATCCTCTAGCATAATGGAAAGAATGCTGTTTTGGGATTCAGATAAATTGGGTTCAAATTCTGGCTTTTCTATTTTATGCCTCTTTGAAGTGCTTTACCTCTCTGTGTCTTAGTTTCCTCATCTGTTAAATTAGTGTTGAATTAGTTGAGCTCAAAAGTCCCTTCTAGTTATAAATCCTATAAACTTTTCGAAGAAGAGATGAATGCAAGTAGGCTGTTTTCAAACATTCAGCCAAGTAATTTCTTGCTTTTATCTCAAATGTCAAGCCAGTGATTTGGTAACTTTGGTCGTTGTTTCTTTGTTTCTCAGAATACAGGAGCCTTTGGAGAGAGAGTGATTAGGAAAAGGCATACCTTTTTATGAAGAGGGAACATTCCTTAATCATTGTTGCTCAAAATTTTTTCATTGGAAATGACATATGAATGAAGCAATTTTAATATTATCTTTGAAGTTTATTTTATTATTTTTTTTTTTAGTTTTTTTTAAACCCTTGTACTTCGGTGTATTGTCTCATAGGTGGAAGAGTGGTAAGGGTAGGCAATGGGGGTCAAGTGACTTGCCCAGGGTCACACAGCTGGGAAGTGGCTGAGGCCGGGTTTGAACCTAGATCTCCCGTCTCTAGGCCTGACTCTCACTCCACTGAGCTACCCAGCTGCCCCTGAAGTTTATTTTTTAACCCTATTACTAAACATTATGTTTGACTGGCATATATCTTAATCTCTGTGTGCCTCAGGTAATACCCAAGGTCACCCATGATTTCGTCCTGATGGATGAAAAATGGGTTGATTTGTTTTCTGGTGTTTTTTCAGATTTATTTGAAATCTTTTATAAATCGCAGTAAGAAAGATGTGGTTGTTAGCTTTTAATGCTTTAAATTGGAAAGACCACCTTTTGTAAGATGTTTCAGAAGTTTAATTTTCACCACCATTATGTATGTAAACTGGTATCTTTCGAGATGGTATCATTTCATTATGTTTTTTTGCTTTTTTGCCTTGTAAATTTGATATGTACTTCATGTAAAGACAATATTTTTTCCCAGAACCTTGGAACAACAACAACAATAAATTAACAAGCAAATATTATGTACATCATGGTAACTAAAAATAATCTCAAACTGGAGTCATCTATTATATTTGTTTTTCTTTGAGATTTAGTACCCAAACTTTGTCTTGCTTACTGTCTTGTTAAACTTTTTACTTTTACAGTTAACATTAATGAACATATTACCAAAAATATTTCTTGACTGAGTAGAAAGCTAAGGAAATGAAGTGACACCAGTTATTTTACTAGCATCCGTTATGTAAATTATATTTTAAAAAAAATCTGATAAATTTGAGGCCAGGAACAATTTCATTTTAGTCTTTTTTTTCCCCCAGTACCTAACACATAGCATTGGGTATATAATAAAGTTGGTTGTTGATTGAATTGTACACAGCAAACATAGTAAAGGAAGCAGGTTTGCTATGTTTATTTACCTACCACTCTAACTTTTCTTCCATATTTTCATCTTTTTTTGCAATATGGTTTGAGAAATGCTCCCATAGGTGTTTCAGAATGATTGCTATAGTCTGTTAAAAGGCAAAAGGCACATGAATTACTTAAAAATGTATGAGGTAACAATTTACAATTAAATTAAAATGACCTTTTGGTCCCTAAAGTTATTTATTTTCATGTGCTTCTTATAGAGCAATCAGTTAAAAGTAATGCCAGATAATGATCTAGAAAGGGTGCTTTATTTTGACTTAAGCAGATAATATCCTTACTTTTGTAGTCAGACTGTGAACAAGGATCAAGCACTTACTGTGTGCCAGATATATGACTGGAATATAAAGAATGGCAGAAATACAACCCTGCTTTCCTAAGAACTTGCCTTTTAATTGGGGGCAGCATGGAGGGATGGGAGGAGATGACAATACGCCAACAACCAAGTAAATAAAAATATATGTGGTGGGGCAGCTAGGTGTGCCTATGGATAGAGAGCCAGGCCTGGAGGTGGGAGGCCCTTGGTTCATATATGGCCTCAGACACTTCCTAGCCAGGTGACCCTGGGAAAATCACTTAAAACCCTGTTCTGTCTTGGAACCAATTCTTAGTGTGTGTGGGTATGGGTGTGTATATATATATATTTGCCTTCTGTTTCAGGATTAATTATATAATCATATGCATAAAATATATAATAATTATTATTAATATATAAAACTATATAAACAAGCATAGTTTAAATGGGAGGTAATCAGTTGAGGTGGGGGAGTGGTATTCCAAGTATGGGAGATAGGCAGTGAAAGAACACTCCTTACTATATATAGTTCGATTTCAATAACATTTCATTTCTAGTTTTCAGAGAAACTGAGAGGAGAAAGGGAAATAGGTAAAATATAATTGAGAATAATTTTTTTCTTATACTGATAATGTAATTTTTTGGTAAATGAAGATAGACTAATCTGAATACTTTACCTTGGAATCTTTAAATGATTTGAATAATTTTATTCTTTTATTTGTACTTTATTGGAATGAGTATGTAAATGAAATTAACATAAAAAAAACTCCCCATGAAATTTGGAGCAATCAAGTCAAGTCACTAAGTGAATTCTTATAGCACAACACAGTGCTTGAAAACATAGTAAGCCCCTTAATAAAATGCTTGTTCTCTCCCTCTTTTAGCAGTATGTTTTTTATCTCATTTTTTAAATTCTTCCTATATTTCTCTATTCATCTTTTAAAATGCATCTCAGATGCAGCCTCTGGAAAATCTTCCCTGATTCTATTTCTATTTGGTAATAATCTTTCTTCTCAGACTTCATATGGCACTTTGTCTTATAAATCTCAAATGTAGTTATTTTGTGTTTGTGTTGGTATCTTATTCCTCCACTAAAGTGCTCATAAAGAGCTTACACTCCAATGGGGAAGATGACATGTGTGTATCTGTGCATACAAGATGGAGTAGATAGAAGATAGCCTTAGATACAGAGGTAGTATGCTGTAACTGTGAAAACATAGAAAAGGCCTCTTCTAATTAGGTGTCACTTATATGAGTACTTAATAAACATTCATTATCTGGTAATTATTCAGGTGCCCTTTTTTGTGATAACCAGTTATATATAGATTGTTTATGTTTTATTAGTCATAATTATGTTATATTAGTTATTACTAACATTAACATTAGTTATGTTAGTCATAGTTGGCTAGGGTTAGATGACTGGATTTGCTAGATGTAATACCTTTTTTTCTTTAACAAAAAATTTTAAGCTTTCCTTTTGTGTAATTGACTTCCTACTCAGCCCTAGTGCTCTGTATATATTTAGAAATACCAACAACAGGATGAAGAGATTTTTTTGTCTTGAGAATTGTTATAAATATACTAGTGTTATGAGGAGCTGAAGCTGAGTGTGTGTGGGTGATACTTATGTGTAACACTTAAATTGTGGTAGTGAAACACAAAGGGCCCCACAAAATGATTGTAGTGAATGTGCTGAACTCAACTTCAGAATAACAGTGTCCCAGACCAGCCAGCTAAAGTGAAGAATCTGTGGTTGCAATTGTACAAACACTTTGACTGACTAATCTAGCCTAGAAAGGATAAGGCTAGAGTTTGACTTTGGATTATGTTCTGCTATGGCAGATGTTATTCTCCTTTCCCTCAAATGTCCTAGGGATATGACCACTAAGCTTTAAGATAAAGTGACTCAAGTCTAGGTAAGCTCAAAGATTTAATGTTATCAGTCTTAGGAGGGAGCAGGGTATTAACTGGGGAAGGAGGGAAACAGGAGATTCCTAATCTAAGCTAATGTTGAAAGATGGTACTTGAAGTGGAGGTAATCAGGATTGTCAATTATCAATTGCTGATAGCTAGCTGAGTTCAACCAAAATCAGGTTGTTTAGCTGAGAGATGTTGTTGCTTGTTCTTGCAGTATGAATCAGGAACAGGTATTTGATATAAAGTATCATAGGATTTGAGACTATAATTGGTTAGTGCAGGTGGCTAATGATTCAAGTTGTAAGAGGGAAAATTTAGTTATTATATAGATATATGTATTTAAGGTGTGGCTGCCAGGAATCAATAATTCATATTGATTCCATATTTAAATAGACCCAAGTCAGGATGGGTTTTATGGTAGTTTATTTACAATTAGGAAGGTAAAAGGTAGAGAAATAGAGAGAGAGTCTGGAAAGGCCAGGGTAAGCCAAGGAAGTCAGCCTAACTTACCCACATGACAATTCAGAGGAGAAGCTGCCTGAGGTCTCTGCTGAGATCCTTCAGCACCAAGTTCAAAGAGGGAACTCCCTCAACAGGAAGTTACCAAAATACTTGAAGAGATAGTGTCTTTCGTCACTTCCTGTGGGTCCACCTCTAATTCAAGTGGACAAATGGCAGCCTCTACACTGATTTGGACTGCCATAGGGCAGTCCCTTGTTCTTGATTTGTTACTTATTGTCACGTGTGGATAATTCATCTTCCCTCCCCACTAAGGGGGGTGGGGAAGACATATTATCTCTGGCGGCTAGAGTTTTAACTATGAATGGGCTTGAGCTAATTCCATTTACACAAAGTTGACCTATGGACAATCCAAACCAAACCAAAACCTCCCACTCCCAAAACCCAATCTCCAGATTGAGATGAGATTTCAGTTCAAATCCTTCCTTATATATCTGAGCTTCTAACTGTCTTGGTACATGGCACCTCCTGCCAGTCTCAGCTCATTTCATGTTCTAAACAGACAACTGTCCATCATCTTGCTCCGTGTTGATTTGCAAAATATCATCACGGAATAAAGAATATATACATCTGTATCCTCTAAGACAGGAAACCAGTTATACAGAAGTCTCTGTTCCACCTTCTGAACTCATTGGTTCCCTTTAAGACCCAATCAAAATACCATCTTTTTTAAGAAACTGCTACTTTTAATCTTGGAATCAATATTTTGGATTGGTCCAAAGGCAAAAGAGTGGTAAGAGCTAGACAACAGGGGTTAAGTGACTTACCCAGGGTTACACAGTGAGGAAATGTCTGAGATCATATTTGAACATGAACCAACTAACTCCTCCTAATCTATCTTTCACTGGAAGCCTTTCCTGTTTCCTTAGTTCTGTTGCCTTTCTTCTATTAATTATTTCCTATTTATCCTTTATATAGCTTGCTTTGTGTGTGTGTGTTGTGTGTGTGTGTGTGTGTGTGTGTGTGTATGTTTGCATGTTGTTATTGTAGTTACTGCTATCTCAGGATGATTTTATAATTGTCATTCTTCTAAATATGATTCCAATTTTTTTTTCTACGAACTTTCACACACTACTCTCAGGGTAATTTAATATACTATTCATACCATTCCTTTCAATTTATCCATTAAATACTTACAATAACTATAACTTTTTCCTATAACTATAACAATAACTGCTAACTTTTTCCCAAAGCAGCTTCAAATTGAAATTTACATTATATATAACTTTGAAAACACAAAATGTAAACATTTAAAACTCTAATAATAAAATATTTACAAATATTTTATGTGGAACATCCTCTATGCTCACTATTTTTTGCAAGACCATATTAATTTATTTGTTTGATAAGTTACTAGTTGAAAGATGTCTAACATAACCATATAAAAACTTAATTTCTTTATTGAACTTTTTTCTGAAAAGCAATTTGCCATATTTGGCATAACACTTGACAAACACAATCTTAAGTCTATAATCAAGTTTATTTCTGTATTTTCATTTAAAATAGTAAAGTGAAGATACTTCTTTGTACTACATGTGATAGGGAAAGGCAGATTTTACAAGCTTTTTTGCTGAGAAGTGGAAAATTTTTTTTAATGTTTTGCCATCTACCCAGTCAAAGAAAATAGCTAACTGCTTATGATATACAACAGAACTCTGTTGACTAATGATGAATATTATATTAAGTGATGAACATATTTAGAGTTTATTTGTTTATGTTCTCTTGTTTTTAACTATATATATATGTTTGTATGTATGTATGCATGTGCATATGTGTATATATCTATATCTCTATATCCTTTGAAAGGAAAAGATTCTCTTTAGATATGATCTTTTTCTCTCCTACCACTGGCATACCAGCTACTTTCTCATAAAAATTACTGAATCACTAACCAGTGTTGTCAACCAGTTTATTTGCCAGTCTCCCAGAGAGAAGCATAATAACACAAGTAGACGTTAAGTTTAAATTAGAAAATGTTCTTAATATTGCAATGAGAACCATTATAAGGTTTATTTCTGCAAAGCGTTTGTAATTGTCCAAGATGGTTTTAGTATGGTTTGTAATGTGCAGTTATCATGCTTTTCAAATAGCCTTATATTTGGACAGTTAGGATGCAAACATTTATAATGTTTTGATCATGTGAAGATATAGCTGATGAGATATGATTATAGCATAATGGGAAAATGAGGAAAACACTCTAGTACCATGTGCAGAACTCAAATGGTAGTATGCACATGCATCTGACCATCCATTGGGAATTTGTTTGCACTTGAATGTTGAACCCTTAAGACAGTTTGGAAACAATTTGGTGACAGGTTGACAAACTGCAAGAACACATGGCATGATCATGACTGTTTCAAATTTTCTGCAGAAACAAGCATAAAAATGCTTCAAATGCACATGTTTATTATCACAAGGGAAATATGTATTTTTGATGTTACTGGATAATTATTTATTGCTTAAATCTTAGTGAGATTATAAGTATGAACCCTTTGAACCACTGTTAAAAATCCCCAAGGAGTTCAAGAATCACTAAAAGGAAACCACCATTCTAAAGCATAGTACTTAATCTGCCTTATTTTTAGTCTACTTTAGTGATTTAATCTAATAAACCTTCTCTAGAGATTTAATTAGTACTTTTGAAGAAAAGGTTTTCTAAAATATAACTTTAATTTATGAAAGTATATAGGGACTGCTAGGTGGCTCGGTGGACAGAGAGCCAGGCCTGGAGAGGGAGGGTCCTACCTAGCATTAAAGCTGACCTCAGACACTTCCTGCCTGTGTGATCCTTAGCAAGCCCCATAACCCCAATTACCTAGTCCTTAACCACTCTTAACTCAAACTTAGCCAGAAGGTAAAGGTTTTAAAAAAGAAAGAAAGAAAGTATGTACATAAATATATATTTATACATGTTTTATCACAATATGAGAGAATTTTTTTAAATTTTCCTGCCTTTTGTGGGGGGTGGTATTAAAATCATCTACTGTTCAAAAGAATAGACTGATAATAAATATATTTTTTTGGTTTTTCCTAAGTAATAAGCCCATGTATCCTCCAGTAACTACAGAAGGTGTAGAATAATATTAACAATTTTCCTCTGAGGCCATTTAGAAATTTCTAAAACACTAAAATTCTGAGGGCCATCAAGACGAAATAAGCCTTAAATTCAGAAACTACGTAATCATAAGAATATACCTTCATACATATATGAAAGTCTTTAAATTACCCCTCAGGAAATACAGACTGCACATAAAGAACTCAATATTTCATTTATAGTTAATACAGTTTTCTTATTCCATCAAATCCTACTTTTGTCCCAGAGTTCTATAATGTCCTCTAGTATCAATTATAATATTACTCAGTGGTTTGGACTCAGCCCAGAAAGGAATTGAATTTGGGGCTGTTAAGAGTGACTCACTTCCCACAAAAGTTATTGTCAACTTTCTCTTCCTTCCTCAAACTCCCCTCAACACTTCCTCCTCCTAATCTTAGTTGACAATTTTTACCTCTTAATGCAGTACTAAGAAAATTGAGGCCTTAGAAGGTGGTGCTTAAACTTAATCTAGAAGGAAAAGAGGGAATCCAAAAGGGATAGGTAAGGAAGGAGTGCATTTCACGACCTGGGGCTACTAGTTCAAGGTCATGGAGATGGGTGAGAATATCATTTGGAGAATGGAGATGACTGTTTACCTGGATTAAAGAGTATGGGAAAGGGAGTAATATCCAATGAGACTGAAAAGTTCGGTTTGAATCAGATTGTGAAGGATTATACAAATTAAACAAGGGAATTTATATTTTATCTTGAAGGCTATAGGAAACTACTGGAGTTTATTGAGCAAGGGAGTGTGATATGATTAGATCTGTACTTGGGAAAATTACTTTGATGGTGTATATTGGATTGATTGGAGTGGTGAGATATTTGAGGCAAGAAGACCATCTAGGCCTGCGTTGGCCAACCAATGGCACACATGCCAGAGAGGGAGGCTCCCCTCCCCCTCTCTACTGCACCTGAGGACATTTTTCACATCACTGTCCTCTGTGCCCTGCAGCCCAGTGGGAGAGCTTCCCTCTTTCCCTGCAGTGTAAGGGTTGCAATTTGGGCACTTGGTCTCCAAAAGGTTCACCAACACTGATCTAGGCTGTTGCAATTATATATAGAAGTGGTGATAAGGGCCTGAACTAAAGAGGTAGCTGTGTGAGTAGAAGAAAGGGATTGGACCTGAGAGAGATTGTGGAGGTAGAAAATGGTAAGATTTGGCAACTTGAATGTACATGTGAAATGAGGGAGTCTGAGACGTCTAGAGAAAGGCTAAGATTATTCACTTAGAGATTAGAAGGATGGAAGTGCTTCTTATAGAAATAAGGAAGTTTGAAAGAGGAGAGAATTTGGGAAGAAAGATGATGAGTTCAGTTTTGGACAGTGTTTGAATTTGATATATTTCTAAAACATCCAGTTTGAAATGTCCATTAAGCAATTGTTGAGGCAGTACCATGGCAGAATATATAGATCTGAGAGTCATTTGTGTAGAGATAATAACCAAACCCATGGGAGCTAATAAGATTACCAAGAGAATTATTATAAAGATATGAGAAAAGAGGGCCCTGGACAAAGCCTAAGTGAACACTGAGCTAAGAGGAGATTATATGATATGGAAGATGAACCTACAAAGGAGCCTTTGTCAGTAGTGCAGTAAGTAGATTGAGAAGGATGAGGGCTGAGGAAAGACCCATCAAATTGGGTAATTGAAATTGTGGTCACTTTAGAGAAAGCTATTCAATTTGAGGGATGAAGTCAGAAACCAAATTAGAAGAGCTGAGAAGAAATAGAGAGAGCAAATGTAAATAGCTTATTTTAGGTGTTTGGCTGAGAAAAGAAGAGACCTAGGACAGTAGCCTCAGTATATGGTACAGCTTAGTGAAGGTATTTTTAAGAATGGTGGAGAGGGCAAACATATTTGAAGGAAATGGGAAAGGAACTACTAGTTGGGGAAAGGTGGAAGATTCAAGAGGGAAGAAGAATGTTTGAGGTTGAGGGGAAGATTGAAAAATGAAATCAAGGTCAAATGTAGGAGGCTTGGCCTTAACAAGAAGAAAGGTCACCCCATTGTCATAGAGTAGGGAATGATGCCAGAGTTTTAAGATGAAGAGAAAGGATGAAGATAGAACTCCCTTAGAATGGGTTCAGTTTTCTTAAAGTAAAAGCCAAGGTCATTAACTTAGAGAAGGAATAGATATGTAGGAGGCCTGAGAAGGTAAAGAAGGTTTAGAGTAGCTACTGAGGGAAGTGAGATAAGAAGAGTATTACTTTGCTTTAGTCAAGACTTAGTTGACATTACAAAACAGAATTATATAATGTACTCCGTCAGTACAATTGTGTGACTTCTTCCAGCTCCATTGACATGAATAGCAGCAGATGTTGAAAATAATCGAGGTGGGGTAGCTGGGTAGCTCAGTGGATTGAGAGTCAGGCCTAGAGACAGGAGGTCCTAGGTTCAAATCCAGCCTCAGACACTTCCCAGCTGGGTGACCCTGGGCAAGTCACTTGACCCCCCCATTGCCCACCCTTACCATTCTTCCACCAAGGTGCTAATACACAGAAGTTAAGGGTTTTAAAAAAAGGGGGGGGGGAAATAATCCAGGTATGAAAGACAAGGAGACAAGTAGCCTTTGTGGAGTTGAAATGGCTATAGGATATTGGAGAAAGGAAAGTAGCATCAGAGTAGGGATGCCTATCTCCTAAAGCTAAAATTCCTTCCCTTCTTATCTCTGACTCCTGCCTTCATTTAAATCTCAGCTAAAGTCTCACCTTCTACAGGAGTCCTTTCCCACTCCTCCTTAATCTTATTGTCACCCCCTGTTGATTATCTTCAGTTTCTCCTGTATGTTTTGTTTGTAAGTATAGTTACTTTCATGTTGTTTCTCTTATTGGACTGGGAGCTCTTTAAGAAAAAGAACTATCTGCCTTTCTTTGCATAACCAGTGCTTATTATAGTGCCTGGCACAGAGCAGACACTTAAAATGGCTAGTTGACTAGTAGTTTTGAAAACAAATAGGTTTGTTTGAGGAATGGAAGTACTGGGAGAAGTGAGATAATAGGAAGTTGTAGTCAGATAGATGAAGGTCATATTTCTTGATTAAGGAATAGAACACTTGTAGGTAATGGTAAATCCAGGATGTAACCACTCTTGTGTTTGGCACAATCTAAACTTTGGTACAGTTTTTAAAACTGGCTATAGGATTTATGGAAAACCAGAAATTGGAAGGTTAGAGAATGTAAGCAATCGTCAATATGAATTTGAAAGTTACTTAATATAAGAGCAGGAATTGGGGAGAAGAGAAAGAAGGTGAGCTCGGTGAACTTCATTAAAAATAAGGAAGAATGATATCTGCACTGTGTGGAAAATTTTAATTATATTAATTTTAAAGGAGAAGTTGCTGAGTGATGGCAGTAAATGGAGATCAGAAGTAGCAGCCCAAGATAAATAAATATACTAATGGACTTGTTTAATTGATTATCCACCCATCTTGGTATAATGATCTTGACAGAAGATAGTCTTCCTTTGTTTAGTTTCATGTTTTAATTGGACCAAATTCTTTTGAGTGAATATGGATCTCTTTTAGAAGGCTGTGTTCTAATTTGATGCAATTAGCACAAGGTCATCTGGAAACAGTTGCATCTGCAGGACCTCCCAACTGTGCTAATCTAGGGTGAATCTCTTCCCTTTTGACTGCATTGGATATTTTCCTTGGCACATGTATGGCCGTGAGCGTATGTTTGGTCAGCACATTCCTGAGTTTTTATCATTGCCTGATAATATTACTAGTTAGTATTCAAAGAGCATTGAACAGTTTTCTTTGTTGTTAAATATTTCAGTGGTCCTTATATGATTTTTAACATAGGAGTGATAGTAGGAGAACCTTTGAGACATCAATTCTACTGAGTCAAAGCCTTTTTATAATTCAACAAACAAGTGAAATGGGATCTTGTGTTTGATATTAGTTCTAGGAGTGTAAAAATAAGATTTATTATAGTATGCCATTTATGAAAGATGTATGACTTCTCAAAACTTAATAAAGGATGACATTATTCCTAGTCTTATTTTCATGAAGATTCTGTAGAATTGGGAAAGTAGCTTTATAGTTTAATAGTTATTGATATTTTCTTAGGGTGGTATTTTTTTATAATTAGCATAATTAGGAGTGGGAAGGAGAATAAACCGCTGATAATTTGCTCAGTGCTTTGCTTCATTTCACATATGTAGCTATAAACTGAGAATCTAGTACATAAAAGAACAGAATATTCTGCTTAAATGTACAAGAACAAGACTAAAGAGAAAATTACCAATGATGAGTTGTTTCATAAGTTTATTAAAAGTTTCTTGGGAGTGGGAGTGCGTGGAGCTAAGTGGCTCAGTGGATTTGAGAAGCAGGCTTAGGGATGGGAGGTCCTGGAGTCAAATATGACCTTATATACTTCCTAGCAGTATGACCCTGGGCAAATCACTTAATCCCCATTGCCTAGCTATTATTGCCCTTCTACCTTGGAACCAACATACAGTATTCATTCTAAGATGGAAAGTAAGAGTTTAAAAAGAACAAGTCTATTAAGGAATTATAGTAATATGATCTATATTATGTATAGTAATAGAATATGATATAGTAATGTGAAAAGATGTGACCATTCTTTCAAAGAAGAAAATTCTAAAACATCCAGGGCTGGTGTTAAAAATTTAAGTAAAGATAAGGTAGATTTCAAATAATGTTACCTTGACCAGAAGGTAGTCCAACAGAATCTAGGTCACAGAATCCTGAGCTGGAGTCCAGTCTTATCTCTGAATTGCTCAGGATCCTGAGAAAACCACTTAAAATCTTTGCTCCCACTTTCATAGAAGTTACAGATAACCTCATTTTTACTTATTTGGTTAAATCATAATGATTAATATTTTACAAATGTAAAGAATTATAAAAGTTTTAGTTGTAATTCTTACTATCTTTTATAATAGAGGAACAAACAAATGATTTTGAATTTCTACCTTTATGCCTTTATGGAAAAGGGGAAGACAGGGAGCATCTAGGTGGCTCAGTGGACTGAGAGCCAGAGGTCCTAGGTTCAAATCTGGCTTCAGATACTTCCTGACTTTGTGACTGTGGGCAAGTCACTTAACCCCCATTTCCTAGTCCTTACCACTCTTCTGCCTTGCAACCAATAGACAGTATTGATTCCAAGAAGGAAGGTAAGAGGTAAGGGTTTAACCAAAAAAGAGAGACAGAGACAGAGAGATACACAGATACACAGATACACAGGAAGGCATGTAGGCAAACAAGCAGGCAAGCAAGTCCCCCTGACATTGCTGCTTTTGGGGTAGAAATATTAGTGCAGTAGGGAAAATCTGGGAAATTAGATGACCTGAGTTTAAATCCCAGCCCTTCTGCCTGTGTGACTGGGGGCAAATCACTTAAATATTCCTGGACCTCAATGCCTCTTATGTAAAATTGAGGCATTGGACTAGATGATCTCTAAAAATTCCTTTCAAATTTAAATCAATATTTCTGTAATCCTAAGGACAAAGATTCAGCTTGCTTTATTTGTGCTGACAAATATACTACACATGACTAAGTAAAAAAAATATTTTTTAAAACCCTTTAAAATTAATGGATTCCTAGATACTTGTTAGTGTTTATTCACTTGAGTTAAGCTTGTAACTTGTCTCATCATTCTCAGTAGTTCTCTTATAATTTTTATAAAGTTATATATTTAAACAACTGACACAGAATACTTGGTGCTTATTTTCTTAATTGAATTAGAAAAGTGTCATAGGCAGTCTCAGACTTTGATGTATTTTTTAAAGTTATTTGGATTCTCATGAGTATTTTGTGCTGTTGCTTATTTTAGTGATCGCTGTGGGGAAGACCCAAATCAAAAAGTAATCCATGGGGTTATTAACTCCTTTGTTCATGTTGAACAGTATAAGAAAAAATTCCCCTTAAAGGTAAAAGACAACTCATTCTTTTTAAAAGAAATTCTGAGAACTTTAATTTTAAAAACTCATTCTTGTTTTTGCTAATATTCTTTTTATTATTCTATTTAGTTTTATCAGGAAATTTTTGAGTTGTCTTTTCTGACTGAAACAGGGGAGTATTATAAACAAGAAGCTTCAAATTTGTTACAAGAATCAAACTGTTCACAATATATGGAAAAGGTAAGAAATAAAAGTATGTTCTATTGAAGATATACTTATGTCATAAATAAGTTATTACTACAGATGCAACAATTTTAAAAAGGTTTTTTTTTTTGCTTGAGAATAAACATTTTATTTTATTGTTACTCAGAGTTTAAGTTAGTATTTCATAGCTCTGACTTACCAATAACATTTTTTCACTGAAAAAATTTTCCTTTGTCAATGTTGATTCTTTGGGGGCAAATTTTAATAATTTGATTAAGTTGTTATTAAGTTATATAAATAACTAAAAGTCAGATTCTTTACCAAAGGAAACTGTCTGCTCATTTGTAGCATAAAAGCAGTGTAAGAGTTTTGTTTTAAATACAAATAAAAGGAAAGAGGAAATAATATTACCTTCCAGAAGAAGACTTTATTTTGAGTTTGTCAAATTCTTGGAGAACTGAAATAAAAGTGGCTATTAAAAACTAGAGTTTTTTTTTTTTAGTTGATCTTAGAGACTTTTTTGATATTTATCTACTCAGTAAGGGTTTGTGTAACTTTTCATAATGTTGTAAGTGTTGTACTCATTTACAAATTTCATAATACTAATTGAGTGATTATGTGTAGAGTTTTAAATTACTATTTCTTTTGTAGACATGTAAATATTGCATAAAATAATCCTTTATGCAAATAATAAAGGGATTTCACATTTAATTTAAAGAAAAACTATGTAGTATGACTCATTATATAGTTTCATAATCAAGTGAGCACTAGACTAAGAGTCAGAGATAAGGCTGAATTCTAGTCTTGGCTTTACTGCTGTCAAACTGTGATAATCTTGAACAAGCCATTGAGGCAGCTGTTATAGTTGTTAGGGAGAGGAGTTTCAGCGAAACATAAATGGGATTGTAGACAAAATTGCAAAGGCAGCAAAAGTTATATTTGGCTTCCTCATTCTTTGTTTTTTGTACATTTATTATGCATCATTAAATCTTTCTCCAATGATTCTCTGATTCAAACTTCCCTTCCTGCGTGTGCCTTATTTTTCACATTTACACAGTCTTTGCAATTTTTGCCTTTGGAAGCTATGGGCCTCTCCTTGTTTTAAAGACCTTATTTTCATTAAAGGGGGAATTGTTTCCCCTTGTAAAGACCAAGAAGTTGCCAGGGATAGGCTTAGGGTGCCCTTCTATGACCTTTTTGTATGCTGTTTCCCCATTTCTTTGTATTTCTTCTCCTCATGTCACCCAGTAATGTTCTGAGTGTAATGCATACCATATCCACATTGGAGCATTTGAAGCTATATAACCTAGCCTAGGCTTGAGTGTTTTTCAGTAGTATGATCCTTATGGTAGCCCAAGATATAGTCATGTGCCCATTTTTGTCAAGAAGAATAATATGAGATGCTTAGTCAAATGCTTTCTTATTATCTAGCTAAACAATATATCTACAGAATATCCCCAATATATCAATTTATTATTCTTATTTTTTTAAAAATAGAAGATAGTCTGGCATGATGTTTTAAAAAATTAAGTTGCCATTTGTTTTTTTCTAAGTGATATTATATTTTTTTATTCATTTGTTACTTTTTTTTAAAGTTCTTTTGTTGCCATTGTTTTTATGTTGCAGTTATTCCTAGCCTTGTATATCTTTGTACACCAAAGAAAAACATTGTACAAAGCCAACCTACAGAATGATCAAATCTTACAGTGTATCTCACCTTCCATAGCCATAGTTCTCCTCCTCTTCAGTGAAAGGAGAGATAGGGGTATTTGTTGTTTATATCACTGTGACTTATTCTTTGTTTTTGTTGTCGTTTATTCTCAACTTCAATATTTTATATACAGCTTACTTTCCTTTTTAAATTATAAATTCATCATGTAACTTTCAGTTATTTTACTGATCTGTGATTCCTTTTGGTGTTTTTTGTTTTCTTCTGTACATTTGAAAGGTAATTCTACAATCATTTTTTACCTTTTAAATCTTTGTCTATCTTTTTTTTTTCCTTATATATCTTGAGTCTATCATTTCTCATTCAGGAGATAGGTAGCCTGCTTCATTATAGTTCTTCTGGAATTGTGGTTGGTCATGGCATTGATCAAAGTTTTTAAGTGTTCAGAGTTGTTTTTTTAATGTATAAATTTTTCTCTTGGTTCTACTCATTTCACTTTGCATCCGTTTGCATAAATATTCACAGGTTTTACTTACTTTTACTTTCATATGCCATAATTTGGTTTAGTCATTCCTTAATTGACATCTCCATGATCTATTCTATAAATCCTAGCTGACTCTTTGTGATCAATATTTTTGTTTTCTTACGTTCATGACCATTGGTTTTTTTTAGTACTCTAAGATATAATTATTCTAGATTTGGGGCTTAAACTTATCAAAAGTAGCTAGTCACTCTTTTATTGTCCCCCTATCTGTTAGGTATTACTTTCCAATTAGCTTTGTTCTATCCTTGGCAGTCCAGATTTTTCTCTGTGGTCTGTTATCATCAATCCATTTAAACAGAGTAGAAGTCTTAGCCCTTTGAACCTTCTCTTTTGCCTAAAATAGTAAAAGCAGAAGAACAGAAGCAATTTAATTGTCCTTAAAATATACCTGGACTTTCAGTTACATGGGGTTTTTCCTCCTAGAAAGCATTTAAGCCTACTATAATTATATAGCTTCAAATGTTCCTGAGTGGTTATGATAAATAAGAATAGAATAAATAAATAAGTCCTTTGGAATACTTGTTGATCACTTTGTTGAGCTGAGTTAATGAATCTTTCAAAACTGTATTGCTGGTTTGGGGAAGGGGGGGGAATGTGATTTAGCCCTTACCTTCCATCATTGAATCAATACTTTGTATTGGTTCCAAGACATAATAGTGGTAAGGGATAGACAACAGGTTAAGTGATTTGCCCAGGCCACAAAACTAGGAATTGTCTGAGGCCAGATTTGAACCCAGGACTCTCCCGTCTCTAGACCTGATTCTCAATCCACTGAATCACCTTGCTGCTCACCTGTATTGCTGTTACTGTATAAATTGTTTTCCTGGTTCTGCTGATTTCATTGCATCAGTTATAATTCTTCCCAACTTTTTATGAAACCATTACTACCATCATTTCTTATAGCACAATAGGATTTTATGATATTCAGATTCTATAATTTGTTAAGCCATTTCCCCAGTTGATCAGCATCTCCTCATTTTTCAGTTCTTTACCACCACAAAAAGTGCTGCTATAAATAAATATTTTTGTGCATATGTATCCTTCCCTTTTCATTTGTTCTGTGGGGGTATAGACCTATGATTGAGATCACTGGATCAACGGGTATGCACAGTTTGCCCTTTGAGCATAATATTCCCTTTGGGTATAATTCCAAATTGCTTTCCAGTTTACACCTCTTTGTACAGCACATTAATGAACCTATTTTCCTATATCCCCTCTAGTATTTAGCATTCTCCTTTTCTTTCATCTTGGCCAGTCTAGTAGACCTAAAAATGTACATTAGAGTTGTTTTAATTTGCATTCCTCTAGTTAGTGATTTAGAGCATTTTAATGTGACTATTAGTAGCTTTGATTTCTTTCTTGGCATGTCATTCTCAAGAGTTTCCATCTTTTGTGTTGAATTTTCTTGTGGAATTTTAGTTCATGAGATCTTATCTACCTTTTCTTCTGAAATAAATTGGTTTCTCTGTAACATGGATATATGAATGATCTCTAAATGCTCTATCACTATACAAATCTCCCATTTTTCTTCTTTATACATTCATGTTACCAATCTCATGGCAAAATTGCCATTTGCCAGACATAACCCTTTATTCTCCTTTTCTGCCTTCCATGCCTTTTCTTATCTCCATATTTACCAATTAAAATCCCACACCCTTTTTAAGACCTTGTTCAAATTTCTTTTTTGTACAAAAGTTTTTACTTATTCCCCACCTTCCACAAACCTATCTCCTTCCTTTTTTTTGTCTTGAGGCATTCTTTACTCCTGTACTCAACAACTTCTGTCTTAAATTAAACTGTTTATATCTTATCACTTCTACTGGGTTAAAAGTTTCCTATAGGAAACTTATATAAGTTGTCTTTGGTATGGTACAAAGAATGTAGGACTTGAAGGTTAACTTTATGACCTTTGGCAAAGCACTTATCCACTCAGAACCTCAGTTTCCACATCTATAAAATAGGAGTACTAATAAAACACTCATAGGTTTTTATCTAGAAAGTGTTATAAACCTTAATGTCATGTATGAATGTGAGCTATTTCTATTTTCATAATTGAGATTTGTCAGGTACTAGTTCTCATTATGATCATAACTTGTTATTAGATAAAAAGTGAATTAAAGTTAGTTTTCATATTCTATATCCCTTTTCCATTTTATTTGAATAGTTAATGGTGTTTTCTCACCTTCATTTCACTCCACCACTCTTAATTTATGTTTTTCCTCATAAAACAAAGGTCAGTTTCTGTAGTTCTTACTATACAATATATTTCTTTAGGTCCTAGGTAGATTAAAAGATGAAGAAATGCGATGTAGAAAATATTTACATCCAAGTTCATATAATAAAGTGATTCATGAATGTCAGCAGCGGATGGTGGCAGACCATTTACAGTTTCTGCATGCAGAATGTCACAATATTATCCGACAAGAGAAAAGAAGTGGTAAGTCATACCCAAAAAAAATCTCAAGTAAAAATTAGCAAACCAAAATTATTGGGTTTTTGTTGCTGTTTCTAGAATTTAATGTTAATATAGCTCATCACTTTTAACTTCTTAAGTCATACATTTGGAAAATGTTCTTCAGCATATTATATGAATATTTTTGCAGATTTTATAGGAAATATAATGTTTTATATTGAGGACATTTCAAAAAGTGCATTTTAAAAACACTTCTTTAAAAAACTAGGAATTAATACATTTGACTTTTTTTTTAACAGACATGGCAAATATGTACACCTTGCTTCGTGCTGTGTCAAGTGGTTTACCTCATATGATTCAAGAATTGCAGAACCATATTCATGATGAGGGTCTCAGAGCAACTGGTAATCTTTCTCAGGAAAATGTGAGTTTGGATATATGGTCTTGGAAAGCTGTTCTTTTGATCATATTTGTCATCAACTTTTAATTTGCTTCCATGTATACTTTCTTCCTCATCTTACTGTTTTTCTTATCATTGTCATATGATAGTTTTATGCAAATTATATAAAGCATATTTAGATCAATGATTTTGTGCCTTTTATAGGATTTTTTTATAAACATTGTTGATCCAGGCTTCTTAATAACATTAATTTGGATTTCTCAAACTTGTAGAAGTAGGGTTAGAATTTAACTAATAGAGAAAAAAAAAAAAAAAGAATGAAAAGAGAACAAAGATCTCACTGTCAATGGTAACTGTTTTGTGATCCCTTATAACATCACAGTGGTCTTTTTTTTTTTCTGTATAGGCAACTAATAGTATTAGAATTGTAATTTTACTTTATGCTCTCAATTTAGGTAAGAGTGGTATCCTAAAAAATTATATTGAGGTTTAGGCTATTGTAGAAATTACACCTACACTTTCTTTTAAGATTTTCTTTTGTTTGAGTTGCTTACTATTAGTTGATAGCCCAGTTTCTAGAACCTAAGCTCCCATGGTTACCAGGTTTTTGTCTATAGTAATACTGCCCTTTCTCTCACACTTGACTTCTAATCAGTTGTCTCAATACTTTTTTTTTTTTTAATCAAGGTTGATTAGGTAGGCTGCCTTCCTCTATTGGAATAGGAAATCTTTCCTTATTTGGTTATTGAACAATCCCTGTTGATGGTGGAAACATGGAACTTTTTTTTCTTTCTCTCAGAAAGGATCATTATAAACCAGAAGTTCTTGGGTCAGTTTGTAAGCACATTTCAAATTCATCATGACCTTTATGGCTTACACCTGATGTACATATTTAATTAAGAATGGATGCATTCTTGTGTGACTAATGACTACCCTAACTCCCAAATCAGGTACCCAGTTCCCACAGCTACGACCAGTTATTAACTATTCCTAGTTTCTGGAAACTTTGATCCTTAGATAGGGAGAAATCTCAGAATCTATTGCTTGGTTGACTTAGCATCTAATCAGTCTCACTCTGACTTTTTATCTCATTTTGCTAACCAGCCTCTTTGTAGACCACAATTCTAATGTCATTTTAAATAATTTTCCCTCTTATTTCCCTGTGTCTCAGTTCTTTCCCTGCTTTCTTTCCCACCATCCATATTTCTCCAGTGCCTTTGGTTTAGTCTCTAATATTTGCTGTCAGACTTTCTTAGCAAACTCAGCTACCTTTCTTTCTCCTATTTCCTGCTGCCAGATTTCTCTCATGCTACAACTACCTGCCTGCCTGACAAAATTTCCATTTACCAAGACTTTTTCATTTTCCCTATAGGCAGACTCCTAATGCTATTTTTGGCCACTATTTTTTAGCCATCTTCTTATTTCTTAGGGGATGATCAGTGGAAACTCCACTCACAGGATGGTGATACGTAAGAGTTGCCCTTGGTTGATAGATTAAGAATTAGACTTCTAGTCCCAGCTCTGCACTCTTCCCCTACACGATTCATTCTTCTAAGAATGTCAGTTTTCTCATCTGTAAAATGATGTGGTTGGATGAGATAATCTCCAAAAATCCCTTTTACCCTAATCTTTTGTGATTCTGTAATTCTTTGCTTACTAAATCCTGCCAGATGTTAAGATTGTCATCAATCCTGTGTTTAGCCCATCTAACCTATAACATATCCCTGGTTTATATAGTAAGGAGTCGCCATATAAATGGTCATCTGCCTATCAATGGCTTGACTTTCCCTTTCATGGTCATCTTTTTATTGCCTTCTCTGTGGAAATGAGAGCTCTTTTCCCATTCTCTTTATGCTTTTCTTTTTCTTGAGTTGAATGTCTAGTTTTTACAAAGGGGAATTTCTGCCTCTTAAAGATAGTCAATTTCTGGATTTATTCAGAAAATCATTATTCCACTTATGGTCAAACTTTCCATTTACTTCTGGGCTTTCTTTTTCTTGATACCTATTCCACCCTTGCCTCCATTATATCAACAAGGATACAGCAGTAATAAAGCAAGCATTCATTAAGCAGTTCTTATGTGCCAGTTGTTTCTGTTTTGAGCGCTATGGATATGAAGGGAAAACATAGGCTGTACCCTCAAAGACCTCCCTCTGACAAGGAGCTCACATTCTATTAAGTTCTCCTTTGTATACTTACTGAATATTTGGGTCAACAAGAAACAATCTTTAGTCAGAAAATCTTCCTCTAGGATCTCAGGCAGAAGTTCTTGTTTTTTGTGTTGTGGCCCCCTTTATCAATCTGGTAAAGGCTTTGGACCATTTTACATGCATAAAGTAAGAGACATGGTATTACAAAGTAAAAGAGTTTATTGAAATGGAGTTATAAAAACACTTTAAAAAATTCAGCTCTTTGAATGTTGCTATAATTCAGCAAACGAATTCACCTGGTATCTTCTTATACCTCCTAAGCTGTAGACATTCTTTTATTTAGACGAAACTTAGTGTCATCTCCTTAGTGTGATATAATTGAGTGATTTAGTTTTGTTCAGAAATTTTAATACTTCTTACCCTCGATCTGTGGGAAATGGAGTCTTAGGACCAGGCTTGCATTTCAGCCTTGCCTCCTATTGTCTGTATGACCTCAGACAAATCTCTTAACCCTTTCTAACTCATTTTCATCTGTAAAATTATAGGATTAGACATTATGGCCAATATTTGTAAAGCCAACTATCAATACATATTTTTTAAGTGCTTACTATGTGCTAGGCACTATACAAGTCCTGGGGATATGAATAGGGGGAAAAAAAACAGTCCCTGCTGTTGAGGAGCTTACAATCTAATGAAGGGAATCAACACACAAAAGAAAGTTGAAAAGCAGGAGGGTGATGATAGGAATAGGATGGTGCTGAAAAGGAGTGAGAAGAGTGACCTTCTCTTATTTCTAATTTGGGATCAAGCTTGTCCAGAAATATTTTTGATAATTCTACGTTCAACTATAAGACAGAAATGCTATCCACCAATAGTAGTGTATAGAAACCCAAAAGTATGACAAGTAATGATAAAGAAAAAAAGGAATTCCATAAGGAGTTAAATGAAGTTATTAGGGCAGCACATGCTGCTTCTGATAATCTATTAGATGTGACTACTACAAGATTATGATAAAAAAAGGTATAAACATCAACATAGAATATAAAGGGAATGAACTGGAAAACTATATGTCCCCTCCTTCTTTTACTCATTATGGATATCTAAGCATAACCTAAAAATTACTAATACTGCCAGAAAAGACAAATAAAGACAAATAACCATTTTAAACATTTTTCAAAATACATAAGATTTACTTTGACAGCATGAATGAATAGGACTGAATGATGAACTATAACACTTTTCATGTTCTAAATTTTGATAGGAAGAAAGGAAGGGAGAAAGGAATTATTAAACACATAGTATATACAGGCACTATGCTAAGTACTTTATAAATATTATTTTGTTTTATTCTCAACAACTGTGTGCAGCAGTAGGTACTACTATTACATCTCTTTTATCTGAGGAAAATGAGGGAAACTTAATTTTTTTTTGCCCATAGAAATACAGATATTAAGAGTTCTAGATTAGATATGAATTCTGATCTTCCTGACCATAAGCCTAATACCTGAACTACTATGCCATCTAGTTGCTACTTAATATAATCAGTATGTCTCAGGATGGAATCCAGAGCAGTGGGATGATCTGAAGTTCTTTGGGAGGTCAGGGGCATAAGCATTTTGCAAATGTATTGCAGTCTCTTGAAGTTTTTAGGCAAAGGAACAAAAAAGTCACCATAACAAAATATAACAAAATACTTAAAATAGGCAGGCCTAGTTCACATATGCACATAGGAAAGAGATGAGTCCAACTTTTGGGCTACCAGTCCTATATCATGGACAGGGAAATTAAAGCAGAAAAGGAACAAATATGGCTACAACCTTTTTGAATTTAGTCATGTTGCTATTTAATTGTTTTGAGTTCTCTCTGATTCTTGGTAACCCCTTTTGGGATTTTCTTGGCAAAGGTCCTAGAGAAGTTTGCCATGCCCTTCTCCAGCTCATTTTACAGATGAGAAAATTAAGATCAAAAGTGTAAGAGACTTGTCTAGGGTCACACAACCATTAAGTATCTGAGGCCAGATTTGATCATAGGTCTTCTTGATATCAGAACCAGTGTTCTATACACTGATCCACCTAGCTGCCCTATAGCATTCCCTTGTTACTACTTGAGTTACTGAATTCTTCACAAAGCATAGTTCCTTAGAGAGAAACAAAAGTTAGACCTTTAACTCACTTCTCAAAACATGTGGGAACTCCCTACCAAACTAAACTAAAATGAATGGTAGATATAAAGTAGCAGCATTCCTAAGTTCATATTTATAGTTGGGATAAATTCTCCTATAATTTAAGGGACAGGAACATACATTTATTAAATGTCTACTATATGTTGGGCTCTGTCAACATATAGTAAAGCTAAAATATAGTAAAGCTAACAGAGCCTAACATATAATAAAACTAAATGCTTTACAAATACTGGTCATCATGGATGATATTGTCTCAGTGCCCACTTTATACTTCTTAAGATTCTCCAGCAGCACTCACTTGGATTTCTTTGACTTTTCCACCACCCTAATCCTATCATCACCCTCCTGCTTTTCAGCTTTCTTTTGTGTGTTGATTCCCTTCATTAGATTTTAAGCTCCTCAACAGCAGGGTCTGGTTTTTTTTTTTTTTTTTTTGCTATTCATATCCCTAGGACTTATATAATGCCTAGCACATAGTAAGCACTTAAAAATATGTATTGATAATTGACTTTACAAATATTGGTCATTATGTCTAATCCTATAATTTTACAGATGAAAATGAGCTAGAAAGGTTAAGTGATTTGTCCGAGGTCATATAGACAATAGGAGACAAGGTTGAAATTCAAGCCTGGTCCTAAGACTATAAGGTATGCAGGTATGGAACAGATTTTTTTAAAAAAAGGAACTTATCAGTTTTACTGATTGTTTTCTTTTTTTCTTTTTCTTTTTTTTTTTTTTTTTTTTTTTTACTGTAGGAAATGGCTTTCTAGAAGGAAGGGGGAGAATTAGATAGAAATTTTAGGTCTATAAAAACAAAAGGTATCAATAAAAATTCATTTTTAAAAATGATTCAGTACATGTAGAAATTTATCTGTAATGGATTAACAGCTAACTTTGTCCCCTTGAATATTGGTGTTTAATACATTACCACATGCTATCTTGACAACTGGTGTAAGGATCACTAAAATCATAGCTTTTTAATAATTTGTCCAAGCAATTAAGTTGCTTGCTTTGTTCTAGGAGCAGTGCTATGGAAGGCTCTAAGAAGCAATCTAGTTCAACTCACATATTTAAATCTATCAACAAATATTTGCCTAGTGCTTGCTGTGTGAAAAACACTATGTGTGTATATGGGGAAACAATCCCATATGACATATAGCTAGTTAATCACAAAGCTGATAGAATAACTATGGTCTATTGAATTATAGTCTGATATTCTTGCCACTAGGCTCTGCTATTAGTTCTTATTATTTTCCAGCATCCTCAAGAATTCTTAATTATCAATGGTCAGTATTGATTTTTTTAGTCCTTGCAAAGACATGTATTTTGTCAGATATAAATAGATTGTTGAAAATGCCTCTTTGGAGAAATTTTCAAGTGCTTCTCAAATATTTTAATATATTGTCAGCTATGCATATAAATAAAAATTGCTGAGCTAGTTTCTTTGGGTTTTCACCTAGTATATTTTTATAATAGCTTGCTTTGGAAATTTTACTCTTTAAATTAATTGACATGGAGTCAACATAATTTAATTTATATTTTAAAATCTCATTGTTTGATTTACATTGAATATTTATAGATGCCAACTCAATTTGTGGAGTCAGTTTTGGAGGTGCATGGTAAATTTGCCCAGCTTATCAACACTGTTTTGAATGGTGATCAACACTTCATGAGTGCCCTGGATAAGGTAATTTTTATAATATATGAAACAAGTTGTATAATTTCATCATCTATAATACTCAGAATTATGCATTAGTGTTCCTATAGTGTTATAGCTAGATGGTGTCATTGGTGTGATATTTTGAGTAAAATAATGATGTTGATATAGTAAGTAGTATTGAGATTACTTGGCCTAAATCAGTCATGGAAATTAACAAGTGAAAATGTTTCGAAATGGAATCTTTTTTAATTTTAATAAATAGGAATTAATTCATATTGGTTTTGAGTTAAAAATTCATAGTTTCTCTAAATAATTATTCCTCTGAATCTTGATAAATTGATCTTTTGGCAGCTTCTTTGATTTTTCTTTGCATTTTCAGGCTCATTGTATAATAGTTATAAATAAATAAGTTTCAGTTCAATATATAGACATTTGGTCATTTATGCATAGATTTATCTACCTTCGAAATGACCAAATACTATATTTAATGGGATGAAAATCATTGACATTTCCATAGCACTTTCCAATTTTAAAACTCTTTGGAGCAAGTAGTATTATCCACATTTTGTAGATGAGGAAACTGAGGGTCAGATAAGTTCAATGATTTGTTAATGGTCAAGACATTTCAACATTAGGTCATGCTAAACCTCCTCTTCAGTAAATCTTTGTGGAAGGGTATAGATTTTAGATATAATTTAATTAGTTTTTAGTGATTTATAATGTTTATGGAATTCCCATGGATTTGTGGCTAGAAAAGCTAAGTTGCAATGATTTTGAGTGAATAATTAAAATTTGGTTTTTACTAGGCGTTGATTAGGTATATAAAAACATAAAAATCATGTATGTATATATAAAACTTTTCTTTCTGGTGTTTGTTGACTGATTTGATTCTAAAGCACTGTGTAGTCCCTGTAAGATTGTAGTCAGACTATCAGACAACAAGGATTTATTAAGCATTTTCTATGTGGCAGGCACTGGGATATAAATGCAAATAATAAAACAAGCCTTATCTCAGTCATCTTACATTCTAATAACTCACAAGATCCTAGAGGTGACCCTTTAGGGAATCTTTTAATTATATTACACACTGCTACTCACAGAGTTCCAATCATTCTACTTCTCATTTAAACTGACTATTAATGATCATTCCTTTAATTCTTAAGCAGAAACATTTACTAAGAAAAGAAAAATAATAAGCATAACAGGCTACTTACAAACATGAGTCACACTTTCTTATCAATATATGAAGTATCTTTGGTGGGAGGGGAATGAGACACCAACTTAGAGAAGCCTAACCTTGAGATACATGAGTAGTAGGAGAAAGCATATGCCTGGGACAATGTATGGCTCTGGAAGGTAGGTTTTGGTACTCTTGGTTCTTTAGGAAACAACTGCTAGACTTATTTTCTTTTGCCCCTCTTTTGGATCTCTTGACTTTGCCACCAGAGAGCTCTACTCAGCTCTCTTAACAAACAGGAGCTCCTTGGCTGCATGCTAGGGCAATGTTAGCCTATTTCAGTGAAGAGTGATTCCCTAAAATTTGTGATTTGCAAAGCTATTCAGGAGCAGTCTCCAAGTCAAAGGGGGTTTCTTCTTCTCAAGCCATAAAGGCAGAAATGGGCAATCTTAGTTTCATTGCTGGGGGGTTTTACCTTTTCTCAAGCTGTAGATAGCCAACCTTATGTGAGCTCTTCACACAGTAGAGCATTCTTATTGCTCTAGTCATTAAAACTTCCTTCCAAATGAACCATGAAGCCTCTTTGCCCTTGTCAGCTGGACTCAGCCCAAAGACCCTACTTTCAGGACTGTCCTTTCTCTGCTTTTCTGCTTGTGTGAACTTCTTGGTTCTGTGGTCTAGAATGCTTTTTAACATTGGGTTTGACCTGCTGATTCCTTGACCTCTTCTGTCTTTCTTGCTTAGCCCCAGAAACTCTTCCCATGTAGTCACTTTACTTTAGCTTAAAGTAAGAAGCCCAAATTCCACATTTCTGTCAAGTATGATACAGTCAGTATAGAATTTTACCATTGTCTCCAAACAGTTCTTTGATACATAGTTTATTAGATATAAACTTCAAGACCTTAAACACAGTTATGTAAAATAGCTGCTAGGAAGCAATGTACTACCACAGCTATCATTACCATCAGTAATTACTTTTGTCTCTGAAAAGCTGCCTTCACAATATATGATGTCTCAAATACTTTTCCTCTGATCGTCTGGTTTTCTTCACTAGTCTGTAAACATTTGTTAAGCACCTAGAATGTGCTAGGCACTGTGCTAAGCCCTAGGGATACAAATCTAATTGGAGAAAACAACAGGGAAAAAGCTGAGGAAGAGACAGACAGACAGACTGACGGGAGGGGAGCGTTGCCATGGGGTCATATTTATGATGGATGTATGTACAGAAGACTGTAACTAAGTGTGAGAGGTGGCTGGCCTTGGGAGTTCTCCTTAAACGGAGACTTAGGGAAGAATTCCTTGTTCCAATCTGTAATCAGAGGAGGGAAAGAGTACTGAGAATACTGATAAGGCAGGCATACCAAGAGTATTGTAGCCTTGAAGAACAATGTGGTCTCCTGGGGCATGATCATGATGGAGTCCTTGGAAAGGAATGGAGACAAGTGAGACTTCAAATCTTCTTAGAACTTAACTATGCTTTTCCTCAAACTATTTTTCTTTGTATTTCTCACAAGATTTTCCCCTTTCAGTGAATAAAATATCTATCTAAGAAAGGGGCTGCGCCTTGCTTAAGTATAGTCAGAATAAATATAAAAAGAATAAATACAAATAAATATAACATAGAGACACTAGTACTTGGGATCAGCAAAGTTTTCTTGTAGAAGGGAGTGTTGAAGCCAAAACTTGAAGGAGGAGATGAATCTCGTGAGGCAGCAGTCAGGCTTAGAGGACAGAGAGCACACGTGTGGGAGAGGGAGCATCCTGAGTAAAGAACAGTGAGAGGGCCGGTTGGTCAGATTGTAGAGGGGTGAAGGGCAGTCCAAAAGCTAGGCAGGGGTCTCAGTTGTGTACGGCTTTGAAAACTAAAGAGGAGTTAACATTTTCTTTTAAAGATATTGAGGGTGGGGGAGGGGGGAGCATCTGGGTAACTCGGTGTATTGAGAGCCAGGCCTAGAGATGGGAAATCCTAGGTTCAAATCTGGCCTCAGACACTTCCCAACTGTGTGACCCTGGGCAAGTCACTTAACCCCCATTGCCTAATTCTTACCACTCTTCTGCCTTGGAACCAGTATACAGTATTGATTCTAAGACAGAAGGTAAGGGTTTAAAAAAAAATAAAGATAATTGGAAGGTACTGGACATGGAGTTACTTGGTGAAGTTCAAGACAGATAATTTGGCAGCAACATATAGGGTATAATGGAGTAGGGAAAGAACTGAGGCAGAAGACCATTTCTGAGGCTACTGCAGCAGTCCAGATGAGACCATGAAGGCCTTACCTAAGGTTGGAGCTGTGTAAGTGGAGAGAAGATTTGGGATGCAAGAGATGCTATAAAGGTAGACTGGATTTTGATATCCAATTGGATTTGTAGGGTGATGAAGAGTGAGGAGTCAAGGATAATGTTGAAATTCTAAAGAAATGTTGAGAAAATGGCAGGGACTTTTACAGAAATAGGGAAAGTTTTGCTTAAATTTTATTTTTTTAATTAAGCATTTATTTTTCTCTTGCCTACCCTCACCCCATGAGAAAGAGAAAGAAAAACAAAATCTTTTTAAGGAATACTTAGGCAAAACATTTTTCCCATTGATCATGTCTAAAAATGAATGTGTCATTCTGGGTTTTGAATATTATCTCTCAGTCAAATAGCATTATTCTTCATCTTTTTTTCCCCCCTCTGGAATCTTGGTTGGTCACTACATTCAATGTTCAGAGTTCTCAAGTCTTTCAGAGTTGTTTTTCTTTACAGTATTAGTTATTTTAATTGCAGCCTAATTGCTCTCACAACTTCCAGATTTTCACATCTCCAATCAGTCCTTCACATAGCTGCCAAAATAATCTTCCCAGGACATAAGTCTTTTTTGCTCAACTGCTCAAAATTCTTCAGTGGTATCCTGTTGCCTAGGGATTAAAATATAAATTTCCTAGCCTGACATTTAAGATCATTTGCAAACCACCACTTACCTTCAACCAGTGAACTCCTTTTATCTTATGACTGTAGATTTCTAATTGTTCCTCAGTTCATCATGTTTTTTCCATACCTTCATTCTTTAGCAGAGGCAGTCTTAATGAAAATAAACTTCTTACACATCTCTGGCTATTGAAATTTTTAATATCTTTTTTAATATCTTTCAAAGTCATAGCAAGTTGTAGAATTGTAATTTTAACCAATCAGCCACTAAGCAAATATTTATTTAGTATACTAGGGATACACGTACAAAGAATGAAACAATTCCTACTTACCGTGAGCTTACATTATAATAGGGAGACTGTAAGTACATATAGAATATACAACATCAATATAGAGTTAATTAGCTATATGCAAAGTCATTAAATGCAGGACAGTTCATGATGAAGACTCTGGGATTAGGAAAGATCTTCTGCAGAAGGTGGTTTGTGTGCTGCGTCTTCAAGGAAGAGGAATCGTTTGGGAAGTGACACTAAGGAGGAGTATATTCCAGACACTGAGAACAGACAATACAAAGGCACATGGACATGGGATGCCATGAATGAGGAGCAAAGAGGAATTCACTTTGACTGAATCAAAGAGTACAGGAGAGGGAGTAATGTCCAGTGAAGCTACAAATACTCCAACTCAGTTTGGATTTGGGCTGTGGAGGACTTTAGAATAAAGCTCAACAGCAGACTTTATATTTGATCCTGGAGACAATAGGCAAGCATGAGAGTTGATTGAGTACAGGTTTCATATGATCAGCTCTGTGCTTAAAAGGAAAATGACTGGCACCAGTGTGTAGGATGGACTAGAGTGGAGAGAGTTTGAGGCAGGCGGACCAATTAGGATACTGCTGCAGTAATCAAGGTGAGTGATTGGGAGGGCCTCAACTACAATGTAGATGCTATATAGATGAGAGAAGAGATCAGATATGAGAGGTGTGAAGGTAGAAACAGCAAGATTTGACAGCCAAGTGCATATGTCAGATAAAGGAGAGTGTGAAGTCTGGGACAATGCTGAGATACTGAATCTGGATGCTAAAAGGGTATTGGTGCTTTTAAGATGAATAAGGAAGTTTGTAAGAGAGAGGGGTTTAGGGGAAAGATGATGAGTTCATTTTTAGACCTGTTGAGGTTAAGATGTCTCTGGTGAAAAGTCCAATAAGCAGCTGGTAATGTCGTGCCTGAAATTAATAAGAGACTGGGATTGGATATTTAATTCTGGGAGGAATCTGAATGGGGATGATAGTTAAACCTGTGGGAGCTGATATAATTACCAAAAGGTTAGAACTCTACCCTCTAACTTAAAGTCTAGTGCTCTTTCCATAACACAATGGTGGCTCTGCCTTAGATTGTGCACTATTTTGTCATCTTTTACATTTTTTATTAATGAAAGCTAATCAAAGTATACATTACATGAATTTTACAATTTCTTTGATGTTTCTTTACGTGTTAATATTTGGGGATAGTGCCATTTAATCAAAGGATTATTAAAAGGAAAACTTGATAACAATTGCATTTAAAATGAACATTAATTTTTTTCACTCTTATTCTTTATTTCCATATAGGCTTTGACATCAGTAGTAAACTATAAAGAACCCAAAGCTATTTGTAAAGCACCTGAACTGGTAAGGAGGATAATATTTCATTTTGCCTAAAGCTAACATCGTGAAAAAATAAAAAATTAGTTACTATTAGAAAATATTAAGTCTTGCCCCCCAATCATTTTAGCTTTTTGAGATAAAGTAATTAAGTCACATATTAAGAATGGAGGCCAGAACCTATGATCCCCTTTAATCTGGTGTTCAGAGGAGATGGATTTTTATATTTGTGCACATTTATGCTACTATACAATATTCACAAAAAGAAATTTAAAGTGCCAAATTTTCAAAGTAATCCCAACTACCTTTGAATCAGTTTTTTGCATACTTCCATAAGCATAATAAACTTAGTTCAGTATATTTAATTTTAAATATTTTAGTTATTTAAGATATGAGAAATTTATATATTCTTCGATTTACTTTTAAAATATATATGTTTTGGGAAAGTGAAGTACCTGTTTTTCTGACTGACTTCATATTGAATCCTTTATGATGACCTTATAGTTGAATATGTATCTTTCTCATGGAGTTATTTATGAGTGAGATTTGGTATAGTGCTTTACTTAATTGAACTGAATAATAAATAATTTATTTTAAATTTTTTTTGAGCTGGCTAAGTACTGTGACAACTTATTAAAAAAATCAGCAAAAGGAATGACTGAAAATGAAGTGGAAGACAAGCTCACCAGCTTCATTACCGTTTTCAAATATATTGATGATAAGGATGTTTTTCAAAAGGTGAGTAATGATTTTAATAGATAAAAAGTTGTCATAGTTGTTTTTGTCATTTTAAAAATATGCAAGGATTTGAAGTTACCATGCAATAACTCCTTCTTTTCCTTCCAACAGTTTTATGCCAGAATGTTGGCCAAGCGCTTAATTCATGGCCTATCTATGTCTATGGATTCTGAAGAAGCCATGATCAATAAATTAAAGGTAATGTAAAAGCCATTCTTTTTGAACTATATAACAGTATTATATTAATAATTTTGTATGATTTCTAAATCTTTTATGAATGAAAAGCTAAATTTACAAAACAAACTTTAGATGTGTATTCACTTTATTAGAAGACATCTACAATCTATTTTTAAAAATTCATAAAAATTCTCTGAAATCGTACCCTTTGCAATTCAGTTAATGTACTTTTCCATCTGTTGCATAATCATCAACACTGCTATTTAAAATGAATGTCTTTAGTTACTCACTTTTTGTTTGTAATGTGTCTGAAAAAAAAATTTTAAATCCTTACCTTTCCTCTTAGAATCAATTCTATGTATTGGTTCTAAGGCAGAAGAACATTAAGGGCTGGACAATGGGGGTTAAATGACTTGCACAGCTAGGACGGGTCTGAGGTCAGATTTGAACCTGGGACCTCCTGTCTCTCAACCTGGTTCTCAATCCACTGAGCCACCTACCTGCCCCTCCTGAAATTTTTAAAAACAAAATTAAATATATTGATTTACAAACTATTTTTATTAGGATAGAAAGAATGACTTTAAAAATAGGAATTATTTCATTCTTTGAATTTATACTATAGTACAGTGAGCATACAGTAGACACTTAATAAGTGTTTTGCTCATTGATTAGTGGTGGATATTTCATATTTAGAATTAGTCAGAATACTTTACTGTAATATAAAAGAGTTAGAAGTAGTATTAATGTGCTCTCCTTGGTATGAAAATACTGTCAGTCCCTCAAAGTGTTCAGTTTTTGTTCACTTTAGGGAACTAAGGAGCATACTTAGACATTCATTCTCATATCATTCCTTTTTACACTTTGACATCTCTCCCTTAAATTAGGATACCAGTATATGGCCTCATGGTAATTTAGAAATTTCTTGGATTTAGAGTAATTTAAAGCACATTGCTTTTCACAGCATATATGTCTTAGTTACAAACTATTTAATAATTCCGTTATATGTTATGTTCCCCAAGAGTGCTATCAAAAAAAATTGAGCTCTCTGTTAAAAAGAATTTTTTTATAGTAACTTTATCAGTAATTATAACTACTTGCAATCTAGATATCCAAGAACAGAAGAATAATTAAATAAAACTTATGTTATGGGATTTCATAATGCAATTAAGATTGGCAGGTGTGAAGAATATCAAGAAACATTGAAAGACATTTATGAAATGGGCAAAGCAAAAAAAGCAAAGCCAGTATGAGAGAGTAAAAACAAGCTATGACTGAGATAAAAAGTGAATGGAAATGTGTACAAGGATTTTGATGGAGCCAGAAAGGGAGTGACTAAAATAGGTGGTTATACACTGAAATTCATTAATTTAAATTTAAATAGTTGTAAAGCAAGTTGTAAAATGCTAGTTACTTGGTTGCATAATTGTTTAATATTAAGATCATAATAAATTATGTAAAGAATTAAAATGTTATGTACTCTGGCTTTAAAGAAGCATATGCCTAATAAACTTTTTTTAATTGCTCAGTTTAGTTATATCTAACTTCAGTTCATTTCAATAACACATTTATTATTGTGTTATATGCTACGGAACATTTATTTATCTCCAGTAACTGGCATTGTTGTCAGTAATGAATGATAGACTGATATATTTTTTTCAAAAAGTATTTAGTCATCTATTTCCTTTTTTTTATTATATCCCATATCAATTTTATTAGATTATCAGACAAAATGGTGTTTGAGAAGTAACGTTATGTTTTGAAAATTAAGAGTATTGTGATTTGAAAGTAACTAGGGTAGCATTTCAGAGTGGGTGTTTATTAAAGTCATACCAGTCATCCTTATGAACTGACATTTTCTTATTAATCCTGCTCTTCTTTCCATGTTGAATCATATGTTTTAAATCTATTATAGCAAGCCTGTGGATATGAGTTTACAAGCAAACTCCATCGAATGTATACAGACATGAATGTCAGTGCTGATCTCAACAACAAATTCAACAATTTTATAAAAAACCAGGACACTGTAATTGATTTAGGAATTAGTTTTCAAATATATGTTCTACAGGTATGAATAGAATATTTTCTCAATACACTGTATTAATTTGAATATTGTGAATGATTGAATGAGTGAAAGTGTATTTATTAAGCATTTTCTGTATGTGGAGCATTGTACTAGGCCTTGGGGATACAAATTTTAGAGTACTAGATATTTCCCTACTCTCAAGGAGTTAATATTCAAATTAGGAAAGATTTTACATATATAAAGTTATATTATAGTTATAGAGTAGATGGAAAAATCTGGTAGTATTGCAGTGCAGATGGCAGTGGCTAGGAAATCTTAGATGACTAAGCAGGTCAGATGGCAGTGCCCAACAGAAATCAGGAAAGTATAATAGGAGGGCAAAGGTTAAAGCCTAGTGGTCTTCAGTCTTATCAAAAAGATTGTATTTGATGACCCCCTTCTCATCTAAGCAGTATGAGAGGCAGAGAGACAGATACTGCAGGCATTTTAGAATGTGGAATAAAAAGTGCCTTTTTCATTGTCTATTCATATTAGACCCTCTGGTATCCAAGAGCAGTTATGGTGCAAAAGAGACTAACTAGTTTAACATCCACAGTGTATTTTTTATTTTTAATTTATGTGATCTTGATTAGAATGTATTATGTTGGGTCAGATTTTAGTGTTTACATTATGTGGGAGAAATGTTTTATGATATTAAGTAATATTCTGACTTACTCTCAGGCTTCAGAAGGAGACAATTTTGGTAGCAAATTTATTTTTACATTTACTATAATAGTAGATTACAAACTTTATTCAACTTTAAAGATGATTTTTTTTTCTTTAGGCTGGTGCATGGCCACTTACTCAGTCTCCTTCCTCTACATTTGCCATCCCTCAGGAACTGGAAAAAAGTGTACAGATGGTAGGTTAGCCGGAAGTTTTAATTATTCATATGTTCAGAGTTACTACTCTTTTAACTTATTAAATATACAGGTGCTTTTTTATAAAATTCTTCTAATAGTTGAACTGTCTTCTGGGAAAAAAGATGAATCATGATGACTTGTTTCAAAGCTGGGGAAGAAAAAAAAAAAAATATATATATATATATATAAATAAAAACCCTTCCTTTTCCATCTTAGAATTAATAATGCCGTGTATTGGTTCCAAGGTAGAAGAGTGGTAAGGGTAGGCAATGGGGGTTAAGTGACTTGCTCAGGGTCACACAGCTGGGAAGTGTCTGAGGCCAGACTTGAACCTAGAACCTCCCATCTCTGGGCCTGACTCTCAATCCACTGAGCTACCTGGCTGCCCTCTAAAACTGGAATATTCTTTTTTTTCTTTTTTAGTAACGTGAGTAAAAAAACAGCACAAACAACTTCTTCTGAGACATTTCCTTAATATAACTACATTGTAATATCCATGTTTTGTAACTCTGAATTTAGCATCAAAAGCTCTAAAAAACAAACCATTGAAAATACTCCTCTGAAATAATCTTTTTTTGCTAGGATATGTAACATTAACATTGCATGTCGAGCATTTAATTTTACATTGCTGCTATTAAATCAAAAATCTGTTGAATATAAGAATATTTTACAAATTGCAACTCATGTTTGCCTTACTTTCTATTCTTCAGTTAGATAATCTAGACCAGTGATGGGCAAACTACTGGCCCACACAACATTCTTCCTAATCTGACAAATACAATGAGTAGGATACAATACATTGAAACTTCAAAGAGTTGCCTTAGAAACAGACTGACAGATGAGCATTTCCTTTCCTTTGGCCCCCTCTTTAAAAAGTTTTCCCATCACTGATCTAGACAATTTTGGGGCCTCAATTTTTCCTATTTTTGGTTATTGTATTGCATGTGTTTTAATTTTGGATAAGTAGATATTGAGAAAGGTAAAAATGTTTTCTTTTAATAAATCAGAGCTTTTAAAATGTTTAAATTGTTTTTAATTTCAGTTGAGTAAAACTGCTTAAGCTTGGTACCTGAATGATACATCTTGATTCCTAATTTACTTCTATCATTGAGTGGATCTATTGGACCCTCAAAGTAATGGGTAGGATCTTGCTTGTGGGCGAATTTTGTTTGGGGATAGGATGGGCATACTGCAGTGCTGGGTCCTGCTGAGACTGTTAGTTCCCTTCAGTGCCCTGTGAAAAACTCATTTACTTAAGTCTTAGTCATTTGCAGCCTGCTTTATAGAGGGAGTTCCACCCTTGGAGCTCCCACACATTGATAGAATACATTATATTAATATAAGCATAGTCATTTTAAAGAAATAAGCCATATGCTAAACTGGAAACTTCCCCAAGTATACACCAAAGGAAATATTTAGTTTAAGTGTATGGATGTTATAATGCTGCAACCTTTTAAAATGATTTTAACAATAATTTAATTTTTCAAAAATATCAGAGCTATAGTCTCAAAATAGACCCTAACCCTAAAATACCGGAAATAAAATTAATTTTGAATTATTACAATTTTGCCTATGCTAAAAATTTATGATAATCACACACTTGAAATATTTAATAGACTTTTAAATTTGTCAGCATAATAACATCTAAAATTAGAAATTGTCCAATTTAAATTTACTGTGGCTCATTAACTTTTTAATAAAACAGTCAGTTCTCTATGCTGTTCTTATTGAAATGTTAGTTTTTAAGTGTACACATTTTATGGAACAGTGATAGAGAACAATAATTGCACTAATGGCTCCTAATGTTTTCCTCTTCAACCAAAAATTAAATATCAATGAGATTTTGTTATTCAGAAGCCTAAAATGGATTTAAAATAATTGTTATTGTACCTATTTCAATTTCACATATGGTAATGATTGTTCAAATGAATACAGAAACAGTCCTTTAACCCAGCCTGGCAACTCTGGAAAAACACAAAGAACTTGATCTTGATGATGGCAGCTTCTTCCATAGATGGTAGTTGTTTATTGTTGGGGGATTTTTTTGAGGGCTATCACGTGGTAGCAGAGGGAGAAAGTTACTAGTAATAGTAAGTACTTTGTGTTAGAAAAAAGGCTAGACCATGAAATATCTCTACTTTCTTGTCTGTCTTGTCTATCTAACTATAAATAGTATTTTCTTCCATTGATTGTGTTTCATGGTGATGTTGGCAACTACTTTTCTTGAGATCGTTTATTTGCCCTTCTAACCCTATGTGTGTTGTGTCCCCCATTCCAATATAAAACTTTGTAAGGGTAGAGACTTTGTTAGTTGTGCATTTATACATTTATGCATATAGTGCTATATACATTCAAGTAGAAAAGTTCATTGCTAATGTTTGGATTTTATTTTTTTGAGGAACATTGTTGTCTTGCATTCTTTATTAAAAGTGAAATACGTCCACGGTCATGATAAGTTATATATTTAGTGATACCATGTGATTTGGAATGCTAGACATAAGACAGGATTCAAATGTGGTATTTTAGATTTTAAAATATTCTTAGGGAAAGAATATTCCTAATTAAAAATACTAAGAAAAAATACTCATAAAAGTATTTATAGATATCATAAGAGAAGTTTAAATAAATGGTGAGAGTACAGCCAAGTTCTGTTCTTAGACCTGACAGAGAGGAAAAATAGAAGCAGGAATCTTAAGCCTTCTCATGAACTGAGCCTAGGACTTTAGACAAGTCCCTCGTTTTGTTGATTCACTTATCTTGATTAGCATTAAGCTAGTTCTGCCATGGAGCAGCTCTGTAAAAGTGAGCCAGGGATTAGTGGTTTATATCATCAGATCAGATTGTCAGTGAGGAAAGTATCTCATGAACAATTTGCTATTTACTTTTTTGGAAAAAATATTTTAACCAAATAAGGGTAGCTACAATGGTATTGTAATTTTTTTAAAGCCCAATTTTGCTTTTAATTTTAAAATTAAGTCTAATGGCTAAGTTCATTTCAACAAGCTTTAATTAGGTATCTTCCATATGTTAATCACTGGGCTAGGAACTAATAGGGGAGGCAGAGATGAAAAAGACATGATACCTACTCTCAAGAGCCTAACAGTGTAGTGGGAGAAATAAGACATACATATAAAAACACAGAATAGAATATACTTCCAAAAATTCATGAGAAATTAGAAAGTCTATAAGCATTCTCCAAATGCAAGATTTATTTTTGACTTGGAGGAATTATAACTGTGGCATGATAGTGCTTTTACAAATCAGTAAACTGGAAGAAAGAGTTCATTCTGCAACCATTTATTAGAGTCTTGCTTTGTACAAAGTTCTGTGCTGGTGCCAAAGAAGATAGATAATTAAGAAACATTCTTTGCTTACATGGCGACTTCAGTTATCTGGATATCTGCTGGGAATCTCTTAATGGAAAGCATTTAACAAATCCTTGACTTAACTTCCATACTTTTTTATACCTTAGAAAGTAAAGAGAATGAGAGTATCTTTCACTCTACTTAATTTTGGCCACCTGGATCTTTAGGGAGAAAGTGATCATATTATAAGGCATTAGATCCTTCTCACCCTACTCTTGAAGAAAACATCAGAAATTTCAGAAAAATTATAGATATGGGCCTCTAGGCATATTGTTCTGGATTCAAAAAAAGAATGTTCAGAGTGATTGAAAGACTGAAAAAAAATGATGCTATGATCAGAAATACTAATGAAGAAGAAGAGGGAGTGTGGTCATCTGGAGAAGCAGAGATGCATACAGAATTAACTTTCTGATGAGTTCAGGAGTTCAAGTCTTAAAAGCATGAAAGATTAAAGTCGAAGAAGGTCACAGAAATCAGACAGGTGTGTGTGTGTGTGTGTGTGTGTGTGTGTGTGTGTGTGTGTGTGTGTGTGTGTGTGTGTGTTTTAATACTATAGGGGTAGTGGGGCAGCTGGGTAGCTCAGTGGAGTGAGAGTCAGGCCTAGAGACAGGAGGTCCTAGGTTCAAACCCGGCCTCAGCCACTTCCCAGCTGTATGACCCTCGGCAAGTCACTTGACCCCCATTGCCCACCCTTACCAATCTTCCACCTATGAGACAATACACCGAAGTACGAGGGTTTAAAAAAAAAATACTATAGGGGTAGTTAGGTGGCTTAGTGGATCAAGAGCCAAAACCTAGAGACAAAAGGTCCTGGAGTCAAAATCTGGCCTCAGACACTTCCTAACTCTATAACTCACTTGACCCCAGTTGCCTAAGACTTACTGCTCTTCTGCCTTGTAACTGATAGCATCAATCCTAAGACAGAAAGTAAGGGTTTTAAAAAAAATGCTGTGGAATTTCTTAGGAGCAAAAACCATAAATAAGTGATAGACCCACTTTCTTGAGATAAATACTATAATAATATTAACAGAAAACAAAGAGAAAATAAAACTCCTTAATTCCTTCTAACAGCTTCTGTCTTCTTTGTCCAGGAAAAAAAGGTATTTAGGCTAAAAAGAGTATTAACAAATATTAAAAGTTTGAAATAATGGGAAGTTCCAGATATATTTGAGCTGAAAGTAAGAATACACTTGTCTTCTTTAAATGAGTTCAAATTTCCATCCAGGTCCAGATCCTTTATATCTCAAGGTACTAAAAGCGTTTACAAACATGGTCACTTAGCTACTGCCTATAATCTTTGAAGGATTATGAAGAATGGCAGAGGAGTGAAAAGATTGATTATGGTCTTAATTTTAAAACAGCAAATAAAAGTATATTCTGAAAACCTAACTAGTCAGCTTGAAATCAATCTACATCAAAATTCTAAACATAGTGAGTTTTTAGACACTGAGACAAATCATGCCAAGCTAACCTCATTTTCTTTTTTGATGGAGTTAATAAATTTTCTCAAGGGAAAATTGTAAAAATGTGTATTTGGATGTCAGAAAGTATTTAAAAAAAGAAAAAAGATGTTCCTTTGAACAAGATGGAGAAATATGGACCAGAACACAAATAGCACAATCAAGAAAAGTCTTAACTTATTAACTTTATTCATAGTTGATTAATGAATTTGAGTCACCTGAAAGAAGATCTGTAATGTTGATTCATTTAGGCTTTATCACTTACTCAGTCCTGTTCATCATTTAAAAAAAAAACAAACACCCATACCTTCTGCATTAAAATTGATACTGTGTATTGGTTCCAAGGCAGAAGAGTAGTAAGGGCTAGAATAGACAGTGGTTAAGTTACTTGCCTAGGGTCACACAGATAGGAAGTGTCTGAGATCTCTAGGCCTGGCTCTCAATCCACTGAGCCACCTAGCTGCCCCTCCTACTCATCATTTTTATGAAAGATAACATAGAAAACAACACAAATATGGGGGAGACAGTAAATCCTTTCCTTGATATTCAGAATGAAAACAAAAGTCCTGACAGGTTAGAACATTGTACTGAAACAAGATGAAAGGTTATGGAATAAATATGAAGTTCAGCAGAAAAATCAATCACACAAATGTGGGACTGAAGTTTACTTTGCTAGATTGTAGACCATGTTGGGGGGGAAACAACCACCACCTGGCAATTTTAGTAAATTGTTACTTAATTCAGCAATTTGTTGTGGCAGTGCGAAAAAACTAGTGCAGTAAATTAAATATCTAAAAGCAAAGTATTTGAGGCAAGGAAAGTGATAGTCTCATTGTAGTCTATCTTTGTTAGGCCACTTCTGGAGTATTTTGTTTAATAAGGTTCATGTTGCATGAGGATCACTGACAAACAGTAGTACACTCAAAGAAGGGAAATGGGACTTTTAAACATATCACATTAGGTAGAGTGGAAAGAACTAAAGATATTTAGCCTAAAGAATAGAACTTGGACTCATGGTAGATATGTCAGTTACTTGGTCAACAAACATTTATTAAAAGCTCTTACCGTATGCCAGACACATTTCTAATCCTGTGGAACCTAATGAAAGGCAAAAAAATGCCCCCAATGAGCTCATATTTTAAAAGGAATTCATTTTTGATTCTGGAAGGGGAAAAAAGCATTTTAAAAGCATCAACCATGTACCAGACACCTTGCTAAGCCCTTTATAAATATCTCATTTGATTTTCATAACAACCCTGGGAGGCAGATGCTGCTATTATTGACATTTCATATTTAGGGGAAACTGAGGCAGACAGCAGCTAAGTGTCTTGCCCAGGATCACACAACTGATAAGTCTGAGGTTGAATTTGAAATCTTATTTTCCTGACCTTAGGCCCAGGTCTTTCTCCATTGTACCACATGGTCAGACTTTTTTAGAAAAAATCACATTAGCAGCTTAATAGAGGATGGCCTAGAGTGGGAATAAACTTGAGATAGGGAGTCTAGTTAGAAAGATATTGCAGTAGTCTAAGTGGAATGTGAAAAGAGCCTACACTATGGTTGTAGCTAAGTGAGTAGAGTGAATGTATTTATATGAGAAATTTTGTAGAAATAGAGATAATGTTTTTTCAACTGTTTAATATGGTATTAGTGAGCATGAGGCAGTAAAGATGACAGGGGTTGCAAACCGGGGTGATGTGGCAGGATGATGATGCCCTTTTCACATCAATGAGGAAGTGGAGAAGAAAAGGAAAGTGTTCTGTTTTGGACATAATGTGTTTGAGTTGCCTGTAGGATATCTAGTTTGATATTTCCAAAAGACAGTTGGTGATTGTAACTAAAACTCAGGAGAGAGACTGAGGCTGAGAATTATCTATATAGAGAAGACAATTTAAACCAATAACAACTGACAAGATCACCAAGTAAAATAGTCTAAGGCAGCCCAGGACATAACCTTAGAAGATTTCTATATTAATTGCTGTGAGGTAGATGAAGATCCAGTAAAGGAGACTAAGAAGGAAATGTCAGATAGGTAGGAGGAATGCCAGGAGGAAACAGTGTAATGAAAACAGAGAGGAAAAAAGTATTTAGGAGATGGTAAATAGTGTCAAAGGATACAATAAGGTCAAAAAGGGTAGAATTGAGAGAAGGCCATTACATCTGGCAATTAAGAAATTACTAGTAACTTTGCAGAGAAGGGCAATTTCAATTCAATGATGCCATCAGAATCCAGATATCTTCAATTATTTGAAGTCTGTCATTTGGGAATAGCATTATATTACATAGGTCCAAAGAGTCAATCTATGTAGTTAATAAAGCCTAGAACTAGAATAAATGGATATTATGGAAGATCTAGTTTTACTTCCTAGCAGTTGGAGCTGTATGTAAACAGAATATGCTACTTTGAAGAATAATTGAGTTCCCCTCTACCATAAGTATTTGAATAAAACCAGTAGAGATTGGATAGTCATCTCTTAGAGATATTGTAGAGGAAATTCCTTCATGGACAAGAGATTTTCTATATTTTTTTTTATCATTCAAAAGACTACGTACTCAGTCATCTAACAGACATTAGATTTAAAAAAATTTTTTTTAGATAACATTCATTCCGGATAATTTTTAATATTTTAACATAAATCTGCTTTGGAGTACAAACATCATTATTTAAGTTTTCATCATTTATGTCTGTTGGTTCGTAAGCTGCAGTTATCTTCATAAAGGCTTGTTTACTTACACTAATGAACACTACATGTCAAGGGGACAAAAGTTCTATGAAAAGATTTTCAATAATAATTTTATATTCCTGTAATTTTTATTTATTTGCATTTTGAGACAAATCATTACCCTTTTGAGCATTGGTTTCTTCCTTTATAAAAGAAGGGAGTTGATGGTCTCTAATGTTCCTTTCAGTTTTACATTTTTTATCTAATATTGATAACCTCTACCTGTTTTCATTAAACATCACTAGAGGGAGCCTTTCCTTTTTGCACAGTAGAATAGTAACTCATTGAAATGAAATGAAAAACAGCATTTGTATTTATTTGTCTCATGAAAATTGATGGCTTTACCTATACTAATTTTTATTTTTGAAATTTTGATCTTGGAGCTGATTCGCAGTTATATTTACTTTAAAATGATCCAGTTCTTTGCCACCACAAAGAGAGTTGCTATAAATATTTTGCAACATACAGGTTCTTTTCCTTTTCCCCCCTCATCTCCCTGGGAAATAGATCCAGCAATGATATTGCTCAGTTCAAGGGTATATACATCCCCACTTTTCCACATCCCCTCCGGCATTTGTCATTTTTCCCTTTTGTCATTTTACCCAATTTGAAGGGTATGAGATGTTTGGACTTTTGATAAAGAATGCTTTGTTTTGCTAAGACTTTAATTTAAGATATTTAGAACTGTTGATGTTCAGCTTAAACATGTGTCTATTTATAATATGATACAATAAAAATCCTTAGTTGAAAGGTTACAGCTTAACTTCATCAGTACCCCATGGCATTTCTTAATGTATCATACAGTCTTAGGCAGTCTTGCAAATCTAGTGATTGAAAGAAGATTGCCATTTTGGAATCCATTTTCCATTTGTTGTAGAGTAGATGAGGTAGGCATACTAATTGTTGACTTAGGGTAGGAGATAGAAAATGCTGCCTTAGCCAAGGGGTTGTGGAACTGAAGGACTTTGAGCTGCACATGTCCACTGTGCGGTAGACTTACTACTAGATACTTGTCAGTAGCATACAGTCAACTGACCCTCATGCCATGTAGTATTTCTCATTGGCAGGAGAAAGTAGAGTTCAACAGTAGGAGCAGTTTTAGGAAAACGTATAATCTTGGTGATCCAATTCTTGGAGAGGGCAGTGTATTCCTGCTTTTGTAATGCTTTTTGAAAATGCAGATACTTGGCACATTGTGCACTATAGAGATTCCCAGATTGAATTTATTACCTCATTCATGTTCAAATAATGTTGATTATGTCATTGAATGTAATCCTAATTTCATGATTTTTAGTAAAATAATAAAGGTGAAATTTTAATTTTGTTTTCAGAAATTCCTTATATTTCTGTTTCAGTTGGATTATCAGATGCCATCCCATTAAAAATGTGTACTTGCATATTTTAAATTATGATCAAGCTGATTTCAATAAGAAATATTAAAATGTCAGTGTAAATTTAAAACCTACATTCTTGTACTGCTAAAGTTGGTATTTAAGGGATGTGTGATTTTATTGATTTGTATTAAGTAATCCACCAAGAAGATGATAATCTCTCTGCATTAATAGCTGATTAAGAATCCGAAACCAAACCTTACCTTCTGTCTTAGAATCAATATTATGTAATGACTCTAAGGCAAAAGAGCCGTGAGGGCTAGGCAGTGGGGGTTAAGTGACTTGCCCAGGGTCACACAGGTAGGAGGCCACATTTGAACCCAGAACTGCCTGGCTCTCAAACTACTGAACCACCTAGCTACCCCCTCAATAGATGTTTTTATGTTTTTTTATAAGTTGTCTCCTGCCCCCCCCCCCAAAAAAACCCAACTATGGCAATCCTTCAAGTCATAGAATCAGACACCAACGGTAGAAATAAATATATGTAAACTTTCTAAAATTGTATTGATTTGTACATTATTTTAAAAGCTGACCGATAAATACAAAGTAATGGGAACTTAATTACACCAGAAATATTTTAGATTTTTGTGAAGTCATCAACTATGTAGCTTCTGAATTGTAGGAATAACAGATTTTAAGACGCTAATAGCAGAATGAAAATAAGCTTGTTATATCTGTAACTTATAGTCCCCAAAACTAATTTGAAAATTTATTTTATTTTACAGTTTGAATTATTTTACAGTCAGCATTTCAGTGGAAGGAAGCTTACGTGGTTACATTATCTTTGTACAGGTAAAGTACAAATTATTTCTAGCATAATAAACTCAAAAAAATCTCTCAGTTAGAAGGGACCTCTGAGACCACTTAGTTCAACCTGTACCTGAACATCTGCTACAATATAAAGTAGTTCTACAAACTTTACTTGAATACCTTTGGGGAGAGGGAGCCTCCTGAGGCGTCCCATTCTACTTTGGGGTAGTTCTGATTATTCAGATTTTTTCACTTCTAACCTAAATTTGGCTCTTTGAATCTTCTTTCTATTGCTCTTAGCTCAACTCTAGAGCCAATAGAACAAGTCTAATCATTTTTCATAATAGCCCTTCAGATATTTAAAGAGAGCATAGGTCTGTCCTAAGTTTTCTGGCATCATACTAATCACTCCCACTTCTTTCAGCCCTCTTGGTTTCTTCATGATCTCTAGTTCTTTCATTGCCTAGGTCATATTTCCCTAGACAGACTATAGTTTGTTATTATTGCATCATTGGCCATTATCAAACATTTTTCCTAGAGGGGACAGCTGACTGGCTCAGTGGATTAAGAGCCAGGCCTAGAATCAGGAAGCCCCGGGTTCAATCTGACCTCAGACACGCCTTAGCTGTGTGACCCTGGGCAAGTGACTTATCCCCCATTGCCTAGATCAGCATGGCGAACCTTTTAGAGATGGAATGCTGGCCCCCCCAGCCCGAGTGCTGTGCCTGCCCCCTCTCAACTGAGTACCACTTCCACCCACCCCCCAGACCATGCTGCACCCTCCCCTGACCCCCACCTCCCCAGCTCACATACCCCTCCCGTCTCCCCCTTACCCCAGGTAGGGGAGGAAGGAAGCACTCCCATTGACTGCTTGGCAGTGGGGGAAGTGAGGAATGTCTCAGGCACGTGGAAAGGGGGAGCAGAACATCATCACTGAGTCTCTCAGCCTTTCTAGTAACAAACTAGCAAGTGATTGCAGGCTTGCCCACAGAGAGGGCTCTGGGTGCCTTTTTGGCATGTGTGCCATAGGTTTGCCATCACAGGTCTCAACCTTAACTCTCTTCTGCCTTGGAACCAGTACATAGTACTAATTCCAAGATGGGAGGTAATGAGGGGGAGGGGGATCCTAGATTTTATTGTCAGCCAGTAAATTGCCCATGATTTTGGTATAAAGAGTAGATGCTTCACTTTTGTAGTGATATTTTCATATCTTATTATGATTTCCAAATTTTCTTCTTTTAATTATCTTTTAAAATTCCTTTAAATGGACAGAAAGCTCTCTCTTACCTCTCTTCTCCCCCACAAAATCTTTATAACAAATATTCAAAGTCATTCAAAATAAATTCCCACATTTATCAGGTCCAAATCTTTATATCTCAGTGGCATACCATTGGTTAATGATGAAGGGTTTCCCCTTCAATTATGTAGTGAATCAGTAATGAAATTTAAGGACAAATAGAATCAGCAAGCAGTTATAATTAATGACTGTGTGCCAGGCACTGTGCTGAGCACTAGGGATACAGAGACACAGAAAAGTAGCCCCTGCCTTCGGGGACGGAGCCGAGCCTTCTGCCTTCATCAGGATTGGGAAATTGCCGAGCAGGAGTCCCTGAGGGAGCAGCCTGGAGCTCGCTCTTGAGCAGGGGGTCCCTGCTGGTGCTTTAGAAAGCCACCCGTTAAGGCCTCCATGTTGGATTGTGGTTTGGTTTGGTTTGTCAGATATTTCCTGAATACATTTTAACCTGATTCCAGCCATGTGTGTTGAACACCTCTGCCCCAGAGTATGAGTGGTTAAGTGACCTTTCTAGGATGACACAGCCATTATGTGCCAGAGGAGGCCCCTGAACCCAGACCCTCCTAGTTCTGAGGCCGCGTGGCCTTGTGCAGCCGAACAGGCCAGGATGGCCTGACACCAGGCAGTGCAGTACCTGAATCTCCCACTAGGTGGCACTCTCCCTAAACTAACAACCCAAGCAGCCTACTGCTTCCTGGTGCTGTGCCAAGGGGAAGAAAGGGATGTTATTGAGCCTGGAGAAAATAGGGCCTCCGTCACTGGTAGTTTTGAGCTTCCCTCGCCCTTCCTCTGTGCTCAGGCTCACTAGCCCTCCCTGTCCTCTCCCAACAAGCCAGCCTTACCTTTCCCCAGCACTGGATTACCAGGGATGGTGCAGAGTTCGGAGCTCCTGCATGGGGGCATCCATGCGCTGCTCCCTCTTCTTGCCCGCCCTGCCTCATCTTCCCCCGTGGCCGGGGAGTCCTGCAGTGACAGACGCCTCCACCCCCCCACCCCCAGGAAGGGAATGGGGAGAGCCGCCTCCTCCCTGGCGGAGGACAACCTGTGCCGTAGCAGCAAGGGCTGGGAGGAGCTCAGCGAAGGCGCCGTCTTTCCTGGCTATTCCTCTGCCAAGCTGGGCTCACGGGAGCTGCCAGTGGATCCCAGCAGATAGTATACATGGCTTCCCTGGTTCCTAAGCAAAGCCCCACAGGGTGCGTTCAGCAAAGTCAACCATCAGTGAGTGTCTGAAGCAGGATTCAAACTCATGGCTTCCAGACTCCAAGTTCGGCAGTCTGTCCTTTGAAACTGCCATTTCTCACATGCCTTATGTTTGATACAAAAGGTTCTAACTTTTTTTAACCCTTAAAATGTGCTCACCATTTCATTTGTGTGTGGTATTATAATGGCCTGACAGAGTTATCGCATCTTTCAAAAGTCTTTGGCTAGCTCTAGCTTTGGAAGTAACAGAAAATGTTAGGTAACCAAATATATTTGTATTAGCATATAATTTATAGCTGTTCCTACTCTCTGTCATTCCTTCTAGCCACCAGTGGCATATATATGGACAGTAATACCAGTAACTATTCAGATTGACTGTGTGTTTCATATTTTCTGCTTATCTCTCTAAACCATCATGGGTTGTTCCTTAACTTCAGAATGCTATTAACAATATTTTAGGTAAAGCATATTTTGACATAGGTGTGCGGTACATTGAATTTAGTCCTCCAGTACTAAATTATGGCACCCTGACAATACCAATATGAATTTGCTAAAATTTACCTGGACAAGTTTGCATTAGATATAAAATCAACATTCTTTGCTGTCTTTTTAAGACTATACTTCACTTAATCATCATTGCAGTAAATTTTTCATATTGATACTAAAATGTTTTTTTATTTGCCTTATTTGTATCTTAAAGTTATACATTTCATTATTTCAATAATACATTTCAAGTTCCAATATGTTTTATCTTTTTTTCCAAGAAGTTAGGTGTCCTGTTTTTGTAACACTGTGGAGCTTGCAGAGGAAATGACTGCTATTCTTATTAAATGATTATTGATTTTTGACATTTTTTATCTATGATTCCACATGTTTAATAACCATCAGGTGTTATTATTGTTTTATTTTTAAACTTCATCATACATTTTAAAACTCATTTTGAGATTGAGCACTAAGGCATAAAGAATTCAAGTTCCTGGCCTCATGAATTTACATTTTTAATTTAATTCAATAAACATTTGTTGAGCTATAATTATGTACAAGATACTGTGCTAAATGCTGTGACAGATTCAGTAACATTAGATATTCTTATACTACCTCAATATTTAACATATTCAATATATACACAAAAGATGTGTAAGTTATATCATTGTGGAACATAAAGGCTTTAAGATGTCAAAGCAATAAGTGTACATATTTCTTTAAGAAACCACAAGACATTGCATGCATGTTTTGTGATGATATAAGCTTAACATAGAGACAAACTTAAGAATAGTGAGTACTTTTTTGCATGGATACAGGAACCACTTTAGAGAATAACCAACTAGAAGCAGAATTTTTCAAATTTGTTTTTTCTTCACAGTGTCATTTAATTTCGTTTTGTAACATAATTCTAGCCCAGCAATAAATTAGCTAATAGTATGTGTACTGAAAAGCCTTTTCTTGGTTCAGCCTAATTTGCTTTTCTCTCCCTTGAGTACAGTGTGGTATGCTCTAACTCACTGGTCTTAGCACTCAATGAGAAGAAAAGTACCTTAATTAGTATTCTCATTACTACTTTCCATTTGCACTAAGTTTGTTCTTATTATAGATTTTATGCTCCTATTTAAATAGCTATGTTATAAGGGAAAATTGGAAAGAGCAGCAAACAGTTTTCAGTATAGTCTGAAAATAAAATGTATTGGGATCAGCCATTAATTTGAAAGGGAAAACTAGAAAGGAGAACATAGACATCTTCTTTTTCTGTCATCATATTCTATTATGGGACTCGATTTCTGTATATGCTGCATACATAATATCCAAGCTGAGGGTGGGGGGAGGGGAGAGAGGAGGAAAAGGTCCAAACTCTGACAAACTGTAGATGGATTTATTAGATGACATTTACATAGACCTCTTAGTCATTGCTTATTTTGAACCACTTGGGGGCACTAGAACAACTTGCAGGTTTTAAACCACAGGTGAGAGTGATTGTAGCATCAATGGCACATGCTCCTGAGGCTTAGTTAGTTTTAAAGTACTTGGGACCATTCCAGTACCTTTTTTTTTTTTTGTCACATTTAATCAATTATGGGCTGTCTGTAATGATTCATTAAGTTTATAGTAAGTCACATAAATAAGACAAGGCCCAGAATAGGACCATAAGTCTCTGAGATAATCTAATCCTACTGCCTAATTTTACAAGTGAGAAACCTAAGGCCATAAATATAGTGAAAAAATTTGCTAAAAGTCACTCAATGGCAGAGTTGGATTTTGAACTTGAATGCTCTGAATCCAAATCCAATGATTTTTCTTCTACACCTTTTCTTGGAAACCTTCTATCTAGTTCATTGACCTAAATGGTATCTTGAGCTCATTCCAGTTTAGAAGTATACTCCCAGAGCATTGATTGCCCAAGAACTAGTCTGGGTCTAGAGATTAAAAGGGAAAAAGCGCTTTATAATAATGTCCTGGCATCTTTATGACTTACCATTATCTTTTTTTTTTTTGCATTAGCCAAAATGTAAATCTTCATATCACATTTTGCTATAACTTATATGATTCTTCCTCCCCAAATATCCCTGAATAGGAGGCTCTCATGGCCCTAGGCAACTCTCTAAAACTGTTAAGTTGCCAGACAGTTGCTGATCTGCATTGGAAGAATGTCCCTACACCAGTGAAATCATAGGCCTGGATCCCTCCAAAAAGTAATAAGAAGAAAATCATCACTAATTTGATGAGATGCTCTGGAACAACACTTTTGATATTCCAAGGGATATTTTACATAAATTGTTCATTCATGGTAAAAAGCAAACTTTACATGTTGCCATAGAAGAAAAGCCTTTATACCATCTTAAGTGTGTTTTATAAATTATTTTGAACCACTCTTTTGGAATGTTTGATAGTATCTGATATTTGATGATCCTTGGGTGGAGTGGGGATGGGAGAATACTATTGGAACAACTTAGCCAAATCATTATTTCCCCATTCAAGGAGAAATAACTAAAACCCTAAGTTATCATCAGTTGATTTGGGAGCACTTGTTACTTCATAACATTGATCATTTTTATCCTAAATGTAGGTGAAGTTAAAATGAATTATTTGTCCAAACCCTATGTGGCCATGGTGACAACATACCAAATGGCAGTACTACTGGCTTTTAACAATAGTGAAACCGTCAGTTTCAAAGAGCTTCATGACATCACACAGATGAATGAAAAGGAATTAGCGAAAACGATCAAATCATTACTTGATGTGAAAATGATTAACCATGATTCAGAAAAGGTATGTAATATGATAATCAAATAATTTGTGAATCTAGACCACATTTCCTATTTATGTCATTCATGTCTTGTCTTTAAGAAAGCTGGGAAATTTGAATTCTTTAAAGATATATACTAATTATGATTTCTTTATAACGTTTTTACAATTTTTATAGCATAAGGCTTTAATTTCCCTACAAAGATTGATTAGTATTTGTACATTTCATTCATATGATATATTTATTTTGCACACCCCTTTATTCTGTTATTTTATTGGTGCTGTTAAACATTTTATTAATTTGTACATTTTTAGGTGCAAACAGGTTGTTTTATCCAAAACTGTCCACGTAGACATTCCTAAAAGTCAGTAAACTAAATTATGCAATAACAAAAACAACAACAAATTATAGTAGTAGTGAGTAAGAGTGCTGAATTTGGACTCAAGAAGGCCTGAGTTCAAATCCTTGTTCAAACACTTACTAGCTATGTAAAGATGGGCAAATCACTCACCCTTCTCAGTCTGTTTCCTCATTTTAAAAATGGGAATAATAGCACCTACTTCACATGGTCGTTGTGAGGACCAAATGAGGTAATGTATGTAAAACACATTGTAAATCTTGAGGCTTTACATAAATGCTAAGTTTCATATTCCAGTTAAATTTTAGAGACATTTTAGAGCATGATCAGAAATCTCTGTATTTCCAGTTTTGTGTACCTCTACTTAAAACTTACTTCAGTGCATCATAACTCATCATAATTTAAATGCCATGAAAGTATGCAATTTAAAGAAATCATATTAGCTTTTTAAGAGAAATTGCTTTTATGAGATAGTAATCTTTTACTAATCTATCTTTTCTGTAAGAAAAGTATCTACCAAAGTTCTGCATGATTGTTTCATCATGCCATTGAGATGCCCCAGTGTTCATAGAGACTATGTGATTTGAGTACAAACTAGACATTATCCTGCTGGAATGGTCTTGAGTATGGACCAAAGTCAAAGACCCTCATAGATAATTTTGGAGAGAATTATTACTTGAAATTTGGCCAGCAGATAATACATTTGGGATGACATATACCTGCAAAAACTATTTCCTGAATCATATAGGAGTTGCAATTTATGTGGGGAGTAAAAGTACCCTCCCTGTTATATAATAAATTGACTTTATAAGCCAAATTTAATTTGTAATTCTAAGGAAATGGATTTTGTTATATGGCAAAGAGAGATAGGCTAGTGTGTTCAGATAACTTACAAGTAATTTAAATTTGTAGTATAACCTAGGGTACCTTTTTTTGATTTCAAAAAATAGATATTTAAACTAAGTGTAGTATAGATTGTGTCTCAGAGCTTAGAAGGAAATTTATATTACCAGTACTCCATTCTTATGATAAAGTTGAAAGCTGAAAAGTTAGCTTTTCCTCTTGATGCATTTTACTGAGGTCCAGAATATGGTGATGACAATTTGTATCTCAAATAATTATACCTCTATATATGATACACATTCTGTGATTAGAATTTTATTTTCCATAATCATGCTGGAAAGTGACACTTAACTTCACAACTTTATCACAGTGTCAGATATTCTACACCACTAGAAATAAAATTATGAGTTGTTTCGTCTGAAATGTTAGGTTATTACTGCAGCCTTGGAACAGTATGTAAATATGGATTTTTAGTTTGCATATTAAGCACTTAAATATGATTCCAACAGTAGCTAGGCAGCACTTCTAGACTCTTAATGAGGAAATTCCATCTGGAAATGCTTGTTTTCCATTTTGGCAAAAGTTTGGCTACCTCATCTTCACTTTTTTAGACTTTAAAGGGCAAATAGCATTCTTAAGTTGGTTTAATGACTTTTATCTGAGAAGTGATAGCTTGCTTCTGCTTTTAACCTGTTGAAAAAATGTGATGGCTGTCACCAGTGGAAAGCAGAGAGCATGATGAAGAAAAAAATTCATTATGGGAAGAACCAAATGAAAGTAGAATGTGGTGTTGAGTACTTATGGGAATATTAGCTTTCCCATGTGGTGGTGACTATTATTTATATATATTTTCTCATTGTAATTATTAACACTTTTTAATACAGTATTCCAGATAGTTATGAAAATAGGTATTTAATGGTTTGTGTGTATATCAAGAGTCTAAAAAATGTCTTCTATCTAAAATCCAAACACTGGTTTAAAAATGAAATGAAAGAATCAGCTGGAGGGAAATGAGATTTAAACTAAGACATTAGTATCTTGAACTGTTTAGTTTTAGCTTTAAAAAAAAAACAGTTTTGTCAAACCTCCTAAATTCACATGTTAGTATAATAAGGTGTAAATGAAGAAGCTTAAATAAACTTGATGATGGAAGAGTTAAAGACATTTCTTAGCTATTATGTTTAATTTTTCTGTTTTTTAACCATGATTTTCATACAATGATATTTATAAATTACCTTCTTTCTAAATATAGGAGGACATAGATGCAGAATCTACTTTTTCATTAAATATGAATTTTAGCAGTAAAAGAACAAAATTTAAAATTACCACGTCAATGCAAAAAGACACACCACAGGCAAGTATTTTTAAACTTTTTTCAACTTATCTATTAATGTTGGCCTTAGCAAATGAAACCATAAGCCATAAGGCATAACATTTTTTGATTTATACTCTTAAAATTCATGATATGTTTAGCACATCTTTTTGGTACAATTTATTTTTATTAACCTTATAGTTTAATCTACAGGTGGGAGATACAACAGTCTTTTTTTGCAATATAGTTTCAGAAAATATCATCTGAAATAAATGCTTAATTTTTTGTTATATTAAGTTAAAAATACTTAGTTTTCTTATGCATTCTTTCAGGAAATTCTTGCTTTTTTAAAGTATAATTTCATAATTCATCTTCCTTGCCTTTTAACATATATATAATTTTATGACTCAGTTCTTTCCAAAAAGTTGTCATCTTTTATATATATATATATATATATATATATATAAATGTTCTTTAATCTCTAGTGGTGGTGACCGCTAGGTAGCTCAGTGGATTAAGAGACAGGAGGTCCTAGGTTCCAGTGTCCCCTCAGAAACTTCCTAGTTGTTTGACTCTGAGCCCCCATTGGTTAGCCCCTACCACTCTTCTGTTTTGGAACCAAAATACAGTATTGATTCCAAGGTAAGGTAAGGGTTTTTTTAAAAAATCTCTAGTAGTTACATTTTTGCTTTAGATAAAAAAGCATTTTCTCGAATTGCCATCTATAAAATCCTGTTGTTTGGGCCCTGAAAACTTTAAAGATTCTATTTCTTTCCTTACCATTGATTCATGATTTGCTGCTTATAAACAAACTGTTCAGAAAACTCATGAGATCTTAGATAGCTTGCCATTACCACCACTTAGTTCCTCCAAAGTGAGCCTATTATTATACAATATCTGGCTATGAGAAAATTGAATTCAATTGTTATAGATGACTGCTTCTCAAACCAAGGCCCTACTTTTGGATTGTTATGGAACTGCCTAAGGGTCATGGAGCTAGACCCTTATCTGATGTAGCCTGGTGATGCTGTCACTAGAGCACTGGAACCAGGCTCAGTCCTACCTCTGACACTTACTTGCTATGTAAACCCTTCAAGTCACCTAACCCTCTCTCATATAAATTTCCTCATTTAGAATGGGGATAATCATAGTACCTCCTGATGAGATCGAGTGGAAAATTATCTGCCACCTTGCCTATTTTGCAGTTTTTGTGAGGATAAAATGAGATGATATTTTTAATGCACTTTTCAAACCTTAAAGAAAATCTTAAATAACTAAATGCTAGTTATTGTTATTATCAAGTACAACAATAATAATATGCAACCACTTGGAACCCTTCTTAATCCCCATTAGAATGTGAATTTCTTGAGAGCAGGAACTGTTTTTGCCTTTCTTTGAATCTTAAAGTGCTAGCACTTTGCCTGGCACTGATCTCCATTATGGTTAGGTTGCCTGCCACCTGTTCTTTATAACATTCCATCACTCACATCTCTGTACCTTTCTATACCTGGTCTCCCCTATCCAAAAACACTCCCTTCCCCTCAGGTTCTATAAGAGTTCTTTATTAATCTCTGCCTCTCTTGCTCATATACATGTTGTATCTGTAAAAATAAGATGCTAGGAGACCCTTTTAGGTAAAGATCTGACTTTATTGTGATAGAGAAATCACAGGGCCAGAAGTCTGCAGGTTTAATCCCAGTTCAAAACCTTGAACCTCATCTTGCAAAACCCACACTTTTGTAGTTTCATTTCTGTCCCCAATTCCCCTGCAAGAGGTCTTGGAGACCATTTCTGGACCCATTAGTCCTCCAGACCCCAATTAGTCTTGGATGACGTTCTTTTCTCTGTAACTCCTACATGAACTAGTTTGTTTATAGAGTACAGTGTAGAATGGATTAACACACTTATGATTAACATAGTAACTTGCCTAAGATTAATATAACACTTAAAATTACTCTAACAATATACACACTTTAAATTCTAACTCAGGTATTATCCTGGAACTACATTTTTAATCTGGTGACATTCTTATAATTCTAAGAGTCACACTCCAAGCATTGATTAAACTATCAATTATAGATTGTCTGGTTACATATCTCTTTAGTTGAATGTAAACTCCCTGAGGTCACTATTTCCTTCTGATTGTTATATCTCTAGCATAGTACCTCGCATATAGCATGTGTTTAGTAAATGTGTGGAATCAAATTAGATTGGATGGAGCCACTAGCAGGAAGTTGGAAAATTACTCTTCTTTTTGATAAAATACAGCATTTGAGAAAACATTCTTTTAAAAAGAGGAAACATTTTCTAATGGATAATTTGACAGTCTCAAAGTCAAGAAGACCTAGAGTCAGGTTCTACCCTGACACGTGCCATGGACTGGTCACTTTCAGTGCACAGACATATTTATATCACTGTAAGTTATAGCAGTTACAGATTCACATTGAGGGAATTTCCACATTGTTAGTTATCTACATTGGTGCCTCCAGTCTTCTCTACATCACACCCCAAAAGAAAAAACAATCCTCTTAATAGCTCTCAAATTTGAACTCTAGAAACATAGCATTTTTTATAATGAGAGACCTACAGCATGGACCATGTTGAGAGGCATGCAGTAACTACTTGATAATTATTTTTCATTAATTTAAATTTTGAATTACAATTAAATACATGTTTGAATATTTATTGGCTTTACATGGATTATCATCATTTTTTCCTGATGATATAGGAAATGGAGCAGACCAGAAGTGCTGTAGATGAAGACAGAAAAATGTATCTTCAAGCTGCTATAGTCCGCATCATGAAAGCTCGAAAAGTGTTGCGGCATAATGCTCTTATTCAGGAGGTAAAGCAAAATGGAAGTCTTTAATATAAGATTGTTATAATGTCATAAATTCATTTTCAGTATTACTTGGCTATGGTGTAATATGACTGAATCAATTAGATTTTCTTTAAAATAATATTTCAGGAGTGTCATGAAATGCTTCATTATTATCGTAATGAGAATAACTTTCTGTTCACAAATGCTCATTCTGAATAATCTAGATTGACTATACTCATAGTCTTTGATTTCACCAAATTATTGAATGGTCCTTTGATTATTTAAGGAGGGCTAGGCCTATGAAGCCCATTATATTAGACTAAATGTAAGATTTTTGTGATAGTCATAAATAATTTTTTAATCCCACTTGTTCCACCTAATCTTCCTTTCTATACGTCTTTCTACCTCTTAACATCAAAATAACAAAGTATTGCATTTATAATCATTTTGGTTTTATTTATGTGAAATTTAATTTAGAATAAATTTTATATTTGTTTAAATGTCTGCCTCTTAACTGGGAACTGTTATTATCACTGAATGCATAACTCTTTGTCCAAAATTAACTCCCTAAATATGAAGAGGGGACCATATAGAAGATAGGGCCTCCCACCCCCATTATATTGCTTTTTAGACTTTAAATGAGCTTTTTTTGTAATAGGCATTAAAAATTGGTTTGACTTGGTGTTATTTAATTTCTGAGGTTAGAAACATTAGAAACAGTAATTATTTGAAAATAAAATGTGTTTTGGTCAGGAACAGATTTTCATGAAATAAATTTAAAATTTTGAGATGTATGTTAATATGATTCACTATTTAATACGAACTTGAAATCTCTTTTTCTCTTCCATAGGTTATTAGTCAGTCAAGAGCTCGATTTAATCCGAGCATTAGCATGATTAAGAAGTGCATTGAAGTTCTGATAGACAAACAGTACATTGAAAGAAGCCAAGCATCAGCAGATGAATATAGCTATGTGGCATGATGATGCCGGCTGCCTGCAGGTGTGCTTTTAAGAAGATCCTAACTCACTATTTGGTGTGTTCCTGTGGGAAGAAGCAGGCTTGTGCCTCTATAGTTGGTCACTTGGCAGCCTCTATTTTTCTGCTGTTTACAACATCACCAGTGCCACGTCATGAGCGTCAATGAAAATGCCTATAGATATTTCAAGCTCATGTCATTATGACATTTCTTAAAACTTTACTAAATGAATGAGTGAAGTATTGCTGAAATGTGGAAATTTGGTTGGGTACCATGCTTTTTTTTTCTCCTCACGTTTGCAGTTGATGTGTTTTTTTTAATGTATCTTAAAGGACATAAAGTAAAAAACCTAAATATTGTAATATGACAGATAACCTAATAATTGTATCTACATTAAAATGACAAACATGATATTGCTGCTTGTCGAATAAAAAAATAAAGAAATTAAATGCCTTTTTATGTTAATGACTGCCAGGTTGATTATGGATTAGTTTATAAAATGGCCATGATCCCTCAGTGTTTAATAGTGTATCATTATATTTAAATTACTTAACTCACTTCTACTATGTGTTCAGACTCTATCATTAAAAAATTCTAGGGGGCAGTTGGGTGGTTCATTAGAGATGGGAGGTCCTAGTTTTAAATCTGGCCTCTGAAACTTCCTAACTCTGTGACCCTGGGCAAGTCACTTAATCCCCATTGCCTAGCCCTTACTGCTCTTCTGCCTTGGAACCAATACACAGTATTGATTCTAAGACAGCAGGTAAAGGTTAAAAAAAATCCCAGAGTTCTACTTCATAAGTATTTAAAAGGATACAATGAAAATAAAGTATATGTTTTATTTTAGTTGATTTGAAAAACATTTAGTGAAGTTTATTATATATCATATATATTGTACCAGCTAGGTAGCCCTGAATTAAGGGGCTTTAATCCCATCAGGAGGGTCTGGTGATTTCCAAAACCATAGAACCAAAGTTGAGTGGTTTAGGTAGTCACCATAACATAGCAGAGACAAACTTCATTTGTTCAAGCATTTTTGCGTCCATAAAGATCAGTATTAACACAAATCAATATCTTCCGTTTATTCTTTCTACTTTCCTTTTTACCTTCTATTCTCCAGAATTGTTTAATATTCTTACAATGTGCTTTTTTCCTTTAACACTTCAGTGGCATAAGTTCATGCTCATATTTCATGGGTGTGTTTTAGAATATGTGACATATAGGGCCTTTTTCCAATATGCTGTGTCGTGTTTTAATACCAGATGCTACTTCTATGTCAAGACATGAATTTCCATCCACCTACATGGATTTTGTTTTGTTGCATATAATGCAATACTGACTAACAACTACATTGGAATTCCTGAGCTTTTTAAGTCCATGCATTTCATCTTAAAAGGTTAGTTTCAGATCATACAATTTAAGTTTCCTTTAATAAATTTTAATTTTACCTTATAATCTGGCTTCCCTCCAACATTAAAAAGAGACTAATAAGCAAATTAGATATTGCCATATATTCTTTGATATAATTAGAAACCACCACTGTTTATTCATTTTTCCTATATAATTATAGGTAGTCTCTTTTTTCTGGGAGGTTAGAGTTCCCTCTTAAACTTCAGTCCTTCCTTGATGCTATTCTTAGCTTATTTTCTAGGTTTTTACTAGTTTTAGTTCTTGGAGGATGATGTGATGGGCTGAGGGCTGAGAGTCTCTTCCCCTGCTGATTCAATTGACCCTTGAGATCCTGATAGCTCAAAGACTTGCCTTAGTCTTAGCTGTAAGCTTCTGGTCTTATTTTGATCTTGATCAGGTCAGGAAGTACTTAAATTGTAGCCTTTGGCTTAATAAGGCACACCTTTGATTGCCCTGTCCTGGAACTCTTGCCCTGAGCTTTAGGCAAAAAGGGTGGGGTTGGGGGTGGGGGAGTACTATCAGCTACCCCAAACTCTGAACCATTTCCTCATCCCAAGCCCAGACTGGGAGTCCTTGCTTCACTCTGGCCCCACCGTGGATCAGCCCACTTCAGGCCAGACTGCACTAGGCTGGGGCTCTGGACTTCTCCACAGGTTTGAAATTTCAAGGGATATGGATTAGCCTGGACTGCTATTTGCCTTGGCAGGATCTCAGGATCTGGATGTTGGCTTGGGAATAAATTCCAAAATTCCAAATCTGGGTCAGCAGATTGCTCTACCCTCCTTGCTACAGCCTCTTGCTGGCTCTGCTCTCCTCTCACCCTAGTGTCCCAGATGTTCTCTGCCTAGCTTTTGGGTTTTTCTATTCTGGAAAGTTGTTTCACTCCTGTATTTGTTTTGTGGCAATATTTTAATATTGGTTCAAGAGAATTCTCGTGTCTCAGAACTACTCTGATTTATTCTGCCATCTTGGTTCCACTCTGAGAAGTCCACCACCATTGTTTACTGAGATAATTCATTGGCTAGTTTTTCTAAATGGATTCCTCTATAATTACCATATTTACAGCTTTGTCTCATAAAACAAAAGGAAAGTTGTTCATTTTATCTGATCCCCTTCTCATTTTACATTAGAAAACTGAAGTTCCGAGCAGTGGAAGTCAAACCACAATCCTGAAGTAGATTCAAGACTACAACTCCATTCTCCACCTCCAGTCTCCAACACATTACATTTCCAGCTTGGATTGCTTAATTTTTTAAATGTTTGCTGTTACAAACTGTTGTGGAAAGAGTTTAATGGGAAAATAAATCTTTATTTAGAAATCATACAAAAGGCAAAATTTTTCCTAATGTAGAGAAATGTTTAGCCAAAATTTCATCACCTTCTATAGTGAGACAATTAAGTGGTTGTAGTACAGGGCCTGGAGTGAGGAAGGCCTGAGTTCAAAAGTAGCCTTTTACTACCTTTGTGGCTCTGGGCAAGTATTTATTCTCTGTCTGCCTCAGTTTCCTCAACTATAAAATGAAGATAATGCCTACTTCACAGTGCTGTTGTGAGGATCAAATGAGATAATATTAGTAAAGCACTTGGCACACTCTCTGGGATATTGTTGGTGCTTAATAAAGGCTTGTTTGCTTCCACCCTTTCTTCTGCATTTCTGTGCCCAGAACAGGTATTGAACAAATACTTATCAAGTGAAGGATTGTTGCTTATGAAGTTAGAGGGAAATAGGCTTGATAAGTTAAAAGCAGTGTTTAATTTCAACACACACCCTTCCCCAAGAAAAGTAAAGGTAAGAGTTGCAGCCTTGTCAAATTGGGTTAGGGGCAACTGAAGTCATCATTGGCAGATGGGTATAAAATACAGTTCAGTGCAATAACCTGACTGCTTCCAAACCTGAATGGCACTATTGTGTAACCCTAGAAAGTGCTCATGGACAAAAAAAGACAAACTGGGAGGAAATGAAGGGATTTTAAGTGCTCTGTGTTTTAGGTACAATCTCAAAAGGTTTTCCATTAATAACAAGGCAGTAAGTATATGTGTTTTCTAAGCTAGATGTTATCTGACTTGTAAGCAAAGAATTTATTCTGCATCTTTGTTATAATACTTTCATTACTACTAGAGTTGCTCTTTTACTTTAAATTTTAGTCCTGAGTTTTGTGAACTTCTTAATATAAACCAAGAATAGCTTTTTAAATTTAATAGTCACTTCCCATATATTGGTTTTTATAGGAATTCTCTGATGCTATGGAATTTTACTTCAAGAAATTCAGCTTTAAATAGTATATATCTGTTATCATAATGTCTTTTGTTGAGAGTTATAAGTTCAAATTATCTCTTCCCTCTTTTTAGCCACTATACTGAAAAATATTTGTTGGATCAATTAAAAAAAATTTTTTTGAGGTTGATAACCTTATTCTATTTTTTATTTATTTTTATTTTTTGGGCTGGAGTGCTTTTATTTGTTAGAAAAATTTTTTCCATGGTTACATGATTCATGTTCTTGCTCTCTCCCCACCAATCCCCTACACCCCATAGCCAATGCTCATTTCCACTGGTTTCTTCATGTGTCATCGATCAAGACCCATTTCCATATTATTGATAATTGCTCTAGGGTGGTTGTTTAGAGTCTACATCGTGTCCTCATCGACCCATGTGTTCAGGCAGTTGTTTTTCTTTTGTGTTTCCACTCTTGTAGTTCTTCCTCTGAATGTGGGTAGCGTTCTTTTCCATAAATCCCTCAGAACTTTCCTGGGTCATTGCATTGCTGCTAGTATAGAAGTCCATTACATTCAATTTTACCACAGTGTATCAGTCTCTGTGTACAATGTTCTTTTGGCTCTACTCCTTTCACTCTGCATCAATTCCTGGAGGTCATTCCAGTTCACATGGAATTTCTCCAGTTTATTATTCCTTTGAGCACAATAGTATTCCATCACCAACAGATACCACAATTTGTTCAGCCATTCCCCAATTGACAGGCATGCTCTCGTTTTCCAGTTTTTTGCCACCACAAAGAGCGTGGCTATAAATATTTTTGTCAATTCTTTTTCCTTATCTCTTTGGGGTACAAACCCAGCAATGGCATGGCTGGATCAAAGGGCCGGCAACTTTTAGTGCTCTTTGGGTATAGTTCCAAATTGCCATTCAGAATGATTGGATCAATTTACAACTCCACCAGCAGTGCATGAATGTCCCAATTTTGCCACATCCCCTCCAGCATTCATTACTCTCCCCTGCTGTCATTTTAGCCAATCTGCTGGGTGTAAGGTGGTATCTCAGAGTTGTTTTGATTTGCATTTCTCTTAATTATTAGGGATTTAGAACACTTTCTCATATGCTTATTGATAGTTTTGATTTCTTTATCTCAAAATTGCCTATTCATGTCCCTTGCCCATTTATTGATTGGGGAATGGCTTGATTTTTTTGTACAATTGATTTAGCTCCTTGTATATTTGAGTAATTAGACCTTTGACAGAGTTTTTTGTTATAAAAATTTTTTCCTAGTTTGTTGATTCCCTTCTAATTTTGATTGCATTAGATTTGTTTGTACAAAACCTTTTTAATTTAATATAATCAAAATTGGTTATTTTATATTTTGCAATTTTTTTTCTTGCTTAGTTTAAAAATCTTTCTTTCCCAGAGATCTGACAAGTATACTCTTCTGTGTATTCCTAATTTTCTTATAGTTTCCTTCTTTATGTTCAAGTCATTCACCCACTCTGAATTTATCTTGGTGTAGGGTGAGAGATATTGATCTAAACCTAATCTCTCCCATATTGTTTTCCAAATTTCCCAGCAGTTTTTGTCAAATAGTGGATTTTTGTCCCAAAAGTTGGGCTCTTTAGGTTTATCATACACTGTCTTGCCGACATCACTTACCCCAAGTCTATTCCATTGATCCTCCCTTCTGTCTCTTATCCAGTAGCATGTTGTTTTGATGACCACTGCTTTTAGAACAGTTTAAGATCTGGTACTGCTAGACCACCTTCCTTCATGTTTGTTTTTTTTCATTATTTCCCTTTATATTCTTAATCTTTTGTTCTTCCAAATGAACTTTGTTATAGTTTTTTCTAATTCAGTAAAAAAGTTTTTTGATAGTTTAATAGGTATGGCACTAAATAAGTAAATTAATTTGGGCAGAATGGTCATTTTTATTATGTTAGCTCGTCCTACCCAAGAGCAATCAATGTTTTTCCAATTGTTTAGATCTGGTTTTAATTGTTTGTAAAGTGTTTTGTAGTTGTGTTCATATAATTCCTGTGTTTGTTTTAGTAGATAGGTTCCTAAGTATTATATATTGTCTAGGGTGATTTTAAATGGCGTTTCTCTAACTCTTGCTGCTATGATGTGTTAGAAATATATAGAAATACTGATGATTAATGTGCATTTATTTTGTATCCTGCAACTTTGCTAAAGTTGTTGATTGTTTCTACTAGCTTTTTACTTGATTCTCTAGGATTTTTTAAGTAGACCATATCATCTGCAAAGAATGATAGCTTAGTCTCCTCATTGCCTATTTTCATACCTTCAATTTCTTTTTCTTCTCTAATTGCTAGTGCTAGTGTTTCTAGTACAATGTTAAATAATAGAGGTGATAATGGGCATCCTTGTTTCATGCCTGATCCAGGAAGTGAAAAGAGAGCAAATGAAATAGAAGAAGAGGAGGAAGCTCCAGTGAATTGGACACAGGTTTTGGAAGATCTCAAAATTCAATTAACTCAAGAACTTCAGGAACTCAAAAAGCAATCAAGAGAGGCTGAAGACAATTTGAAAAAGGAAATACATGAACTAAAACAAGAAAATAAGCTATTAAAAAACAGAATTGACCAGCTTGAAAACAAGTAAAGAAGGCAAAAAAATGAACTACAAAGAAAATCAGACCAGAAGAAGAAAGGTGACGAAAAAGCCAGGGATGAAATTCAGTCTTTAAAAAATAGACCTCAACAACTAGAAGCAAATGACTTCACAAGGCAGCAAGAATATATAAAACAAAATTTTAAAAAATGAAAAATTTGAGGAGAATATGAAACACTTCATTGATAAAACCAAAAATCTGGAGAACAAATCTCGAAGAGACAATTTAAGAATTATTGGTTTACCAGAAGATCATGACAAAATAAAATGTTTAGGCATCATCCTACAGGAAATTATCCAAGAAAACTGCCCTGAAAGAAGAAAACTTCTAGAACAAGAGGAAAAAGTAGAAATTGAAAGAATCCACAGATCACCTCCTACATTTAATCCACAACTGACAACTTCCAGGAATATTATAGCCAAATTCAAAAACTACCAGACCAAGGAAAAAATATTACTAGCTGCTAAAAAGAAGTCATTTAGATATCAGGGAACCACAGTTAGGATAGCACAGGATCTGGCTGCATGTACATTGAAGGACCAGAAGGCACAGAACATAATATTCCAGAAAGTAAGAGAACTGCGTCTACAACCAAGAATCAACTATCCAGCAAAACTGACTATACTTTTGCAAGGGAAAATATGGTCATTCAATAAAATTGAGGACTTCCAAGAATTCATAAAGAAAAAACCAGACTTAAACAGAGAGTTTGCTGCCCAAACACAGAACTCAAGAGAATCACTATAAGGTAATTAAGAGAGCGGGAGGAAAAAAAGTCTTTAAGGGACCCAATAAGTTCAATTGATTTGTATCCCTAGAAAAAAAGAAGATATTGGCAAATATTAAAAATTGTTATTATCAACAGGGTAACTAGAAGTTTACTTAGAGGGGACTGTGACACTATATAGGATGAAATGTCAAGATATGTATGTTTATATATATATACACAAAACTAGAGGGGAAAAATAATATTAAGAAAAATGGGAAAACAAACAAAATGGAGTAAATTTCTATAAATATTTTAAATGAAGGGAAATATATGGTTTATAGATTTTAGAAAAAATAAGATGTGATTCCTCAACTGCTTTTGGGAATCTTTGAGGAATCATGGGGAACAGGAGAAGTATGAAACTGAAGGCAGGCAAACATCAACATTTTCAGAAAGGGGAAGAAGCTAGGTACTTTAAACTAATCCACTGAGCTTGATTCTAGCTTTCTAGGCTTTCATACTTTGGGTAGATGTTGGACCAGATGGCATGAGTTCCTTACCCTGAGTTTCTATGAATATATTCTGGTTTGCTACTCATTTATTTTTTAGAACTTTTACGTTCTCTCTTAGAATCCATATTAAGTATCAGTTTCAAGACAGAAGAGAAGGAGTAGATAATGGGGGTTAAATGACTTGCCTAGGATCACACAGCTAGGAAGGGTCAGGTCAAATTTAACCCAGGACCTCCTGCCTTTAGTCTTGGTTCTCTATCCACTGAGCCTACTAGGTTCCCCACTACTTATAATTTTATTGTTGTCCTTGAGTCATGGGCTTTGAAAGGAGGTATCAAAATAAGGCAGCTAGGTAGCACAGTGGATAGAGTGCCAGTCCTGGTTCAAATATGGCCCCAGAGACTTCCTAGCTGTGTGACCCTGGGCAAATCACTTAATCATAATTGCATAACCCTTGCGCTCATCTGACTTATTGATACAAAGACAAGGTATAGGTTAAAAAATATATTGAAACTTAATTTTTCAAGTTAAGAAACTAATTCACAGAAATGTTAAAATGTTTTAGTCTCAGCTCAATAGTTAATTCATGGCAATATGTTTGACAACATAAAGCCTTATGTTTGATTTTTTTTTTTTTAAACCTTTACCTTCCACCTTAGAATCAATCTAAGGCATAAGAGTGGTAAGGGCTAGGCAATGAGGCATTAAATGACTTGCCCAGGGTCACACAGCTTATGTTTGATTTTTAAAACAGTGTGAAATAAGTTTTTGTAAATATGTGATGTTTGGCATTATGGATACTAAAGAAAATAAGCTTGCTTTATCGATGATGTTTTTATCAGTTAAATTGTGGGACCTCTTTTGTAGCAACATAGAGCTTAGGGAGCCATTCTTCCTTTTAAAATTATTTATATGGGGCATCTGGGTGGCTCCGTAGATTGAGAGCCGGGCTTAGAGATGGGAAGTCCTGGGTTCAAATTTGACCTCAGGCATTTATTCCCTCTGTGACCCTGAGCAAGTCGCTTGACTCCCATTGCCTAGTCCTTACCACTCTTCTGCCTTGGAACCAATACACAGTATTGATTCTAAAATGGAAGATAAGGGTTTAACAAACAAACAAACAAATAAAAGTACTTATAAAAATTTGCAGTTGAATCTATAGGAAAGATGTGAAAAGCACCTTTAAATTAATGTAAAGGTAGATTTCTAGAAGCTTACTACAAATTAATACTAAATGGGCAATAGCTAATGTTAGTGATAACTACTATTTGCTAATTCTGTATCTGAATTCCAAGGAAATAAAATAGAAAATATCTTTGTGAGATATTTGACCCGAAAGGTGAAGATTCATTAAGGTGGGACTCATTGATTGGGCAACTAATAGTCTGATCTAAGGTTTAGATGCTAATGTATTATTTTTTTTCAAACCTTTACCTTCCTCCTTAAAATCAATACTTTGTATTGTTACAAGGCAGGAGAGTGGTAAGGGCTAGGCAATGGGGGTTAAGTGACTTGCCCTGGGCCAACACCGCTAGGAAGTGTCTGAGGCCGGGTTTGAACACAGAACCTCCCATCTCTGGGCCTGCCTCTCAATCCACAGAGCCACCCAGCTGCCCCTGATGCTAATGTATTTCAACTGTCAAGAAGAATCCTGGATCACACTTGTCCATCTTTACAACTTCAGAACCTTGTTTTAATTTCTACATAATAATAATAAATTTGAGGTGTAAGTGGGGGGAATACTGAGCCAACTCTACCATTTCAAGGCTCATTTTGTGAAGCATCAATCAGCAGCTGTTTTAGTTTCTCCCAAAGCTGCCTAACTGCAAACTACAGTGAGTTTTCCATTTCATTTCCAAAGAATACAACACTGGTGGGCATATAATATGGAAAGTCAGAACCTCAGAGTCTTAGTCCTGTCAAGAATGAACTACAAAATTCTTTAACCATAGGTTCTTTCATGAGTTTTCACATCAACGAATTCTTCCCCAATTGGGTTCTTACCATTTTCATGTTCACTATAATTTCATGCTCCTATTCTGATCCCTGAAAGCATATTCAGCAATTGTATGCTCTCCTCTAAAGTCTTTTTGTCCTTAAGTTCTTTCTTTTCCCCTCAGAAATCATCACCCAGGTAGTGCAATACAAAAGAAGTGAGGGAAATGCTAACAGCATGACTATTTCTTTTTTGGTTTTGTTTTGTTTTGTTTTGTTTTGTTTTTTTAAACCCTTGTACTTCGGTGTATTGTCTCATAGGTGGAAGAGTGGTAAGGGTGGGCAATGGGGGTCAAGTGACTTGCCCAGGGTCACACAGCTGGGAAGTGGCTGAGGCCGGGTTTGAACCTAGGACCTCCCGTCTCTAGGCCTGACTCTTACTCCACTGAGCTACCCAGCTGCCCCCATGACTATTTCTTTTATTGATAGAAGTTAAATATTACTGTGGAAGAGTGAGCTGTATTAGTATTGTGTACTCCTGTCCCGATAGACTTGAGAGTTCCATGTTTAGCAAAAATGCATAGGAAATATTAGAGAACTAAAATAGTCAATAGAAAAGAACTTGGATAAGATAGATGATTCTCCTAATTGGTTGTTCTATATCCCTATGGTTACTACAGCTGAAGAACCATAGTCTGGACTTAGAAGTTAGCAACCCTATGATGTGGCTTTAGGGTAGAGTTGATAGTCATTAATTTTATAATAAATGTCTGATGTTATTATTCTTTTGGGACTGTCAGAACAGGAGGGGAAAAACAAACATGAGAATTATCTGCAGCCGCCTCAACTGGCTCTATTTGATGAATGGCTAGCTGTGTGTGTTCCCTTGGATGGAATGAAACCATCCCATTCTTTTTGGCAACTTATTATCAGGACCTAAAGCATGCCCTACAGCATGTCACTTGGCAGAATAAGGATTATATTAAGGTCCAAATACCACGAATATCATTTTTCTGTGTATAGTCTACATGAAAACAATAGTTCTGGGACCTGAGGAACTGTTCTTAAATCCCAGCTCTGATATTTCCCTGTATTTGTCACTTTGTAGTCACTAGACCTTTCTGAATATCAGAATCTTTATCACTTCAACGAGAGGTTTGGAGTAGGTGGTCTCCAAGATTGCCTCCAGTTCTAGATTTATGACTAATCCTGTGACCTATGGAAAATGTCTTTCCTTTTTGAATTGACCTTTGACATATTTTACCATCTTATTCATGACTCTTTGAGATATTCCCAAATCCTGGTCTTAGTTTTACAAAATTGACTCAGTTTCAATGTTCTTATTCAGTACTTTGGACTTTTTGGAAGCAGCATGCTAATTCAATCTAAATAATCTAGGCTTCAATATTGTTATCTCCAAAATGAGAGGATTGGACTATATGGTTTCTGAACTTCCACCTCTAGACCTACTATCCTTGAAGAAATATCATACAGTGATATTTAGCTCCTACAACAGCTAAAATGCAGTGGGAAACTCAACTTTTTTCTTGGTCTTCTAGGGAAGAAATGATAGGCATTACTAGGGGATAGGCAAGGAACTACTTTTAGCTGAAACAAAACAGGTTTGGCATAAACCATCCATAGCATTTAGCCAGAGGGAAATAATGATGCAGCAGAAATACTCTGACATGAAAGGAGGTTGAATATTAAAATCCTAGTTTTTAGTACCTTCGAAGTTCTTGCAGTAATTCAGAGAAATGCATGCTTTTTTCAGTTGAAGCAAAATGAGCATTATTCTATATGACAATATGCCATTTTAACAGTGGTGTAATAATAGCTTATTTCATACTGTGCTTACTATGTTCCAAGCACTATACTAAACATTTTCCAGGTATTATCTCTTTTGATCCTCACAACAATCCTGAGAGGTAGGTGCTATTATTATCCCCATTTTATAAATGAGGAAATGGGCAAATAGAAGTTAAGTAACTTGCCCAAGATCACACTGCAAGTATCTTGAGACTGAATTTGAACTCAGATGTAGTCTGGACTTCAGGCTCAGTGCTAGATCCATTGCTAACAAGAAGGGAGGAATGATCCCCAACTCCAGCCATTGTGAGAGTGAGTTGACCCAAACTTAAATGCGGTGGGTAATGGCGGAAGACTAGGGCACCGACATGACCTCTCATTCAGAAGCCATGAAGGAGAACCTAGAGTGGATTTCACCAACCCTGTTTTTCTATCAAGTAGGAGACAAGCTTAATTTCACTAAGACCCAGACCTTTTTCCCTAAGCACCTCTCTTTCCTACACTTCTGATAGCACCCCCACCCCAAGACACTTCTTGCAGTCTCAATCAAAACTGAGAGATAGTTTGGCTTCTTAGCAGAACAGTTTTAGTAGTTCCATCTCAGCTCTAGAATATCTCAAAAATTTAGGTCTAGTCTGAAATAAGCCAGTGTGAGATATGTATATGAAATTGTCTATATATGGAAGAGCTTGGCTCATTTGAGTAGTGTAAACTTTCATAACTAGTGTAAACTTTCATAATCACGGAAGGGTCTCTTGGCAGTGATAAATGTTTAACAACTAGCTGTTGGGAAAACAGCACATTTTTAGGTTTAATCTGCACTATCAATATTGTCACTTTCTTACCTACAGACAATGCAACAATAAACCAATCCCTCATGGTCGCATCTGCTGACATCCAAGGTATAAGTGGTCACTGAAGATGGATTTCTGTTCTCTGGGAGCCTTTGGATCTTATTCTGCAGTCAGGAAGGGTGAGGGGGTGGGTTTCAGGGACTAGATAAACAGCTGTTTAGTTACTTCATTTTATTTCACATAAAACCATTATTATTCTGGAGTTTTCTTATAAAGGGACAATTGCAGGGCCAGTGGAGGTACTTAATGAGCAGCACCCACCTACTGCCACTCTTATGATCTCTGTAAATTACTGGGGGGTGGGGAAGGTAGAAGGCTGAATGATGCAAATTCAGAACCACTGAGGAGCCCATTCCTGCCTAAAATGTCTACCTGTTCTATTTAGGAATCTCCCAAACACACTCTTTCTGTTATAATGGTTTTATTTTATTTTGATGAGAATCACCTGGTGCCATGTGGTTATATATTGATGATATTTTTTTTTCTTTGTGGCCATTTAAATGAGTAAAAAATTGTCTCTGTGCAGTCTTTTTCATACAATCTTGTCATCTTTTTATATTGAGAGGTAGGTTTCCTTTTAGCCCAAGATTCAACATTGCTCAAGTTTTTCCCAATACTCTTCACAAGATTTAAACAAAGCATGCCCTTAATGTATCATTATTTTCAAAGAGGAAATTGAAAAAGCATAAAAAGACCAGAGGCAGTGTAGCTATAGACACAATATGGTTATAACTGGTTGTTAGAGCTGGGCATAGTTCTGTGCCCAAGAATTCATTCCTGTGTAAACCCTTTTTTGCAGAGGTCTGGTCTCTGATCATATAACTCACCTTTAACTAATATTGCTTAGCTAAGTAGATGGGAGTAGTTTTCATCTTTAATTATTATCGTAAAAATGTTCTCTTACCAGAACCTACAAATTCCATGAAAAAGCAGGCTCAAGCTTGGAGAATACGTAGCAAAGCAGTAACTCCCCACTCCTCATTCTTAGAAGTCCTTTCCTTTTTTACAGGAGCTATTCATAAATTGCCCTTAGAGCTAACATAGCTTTCCTTCTTTATTCCTTGTAGAAGCTTCAATCTGTCTTTCCAGGTGTCCACAGAACCCTGTACCTTTCTGTTCTTCAGGCTAAACATCTCCAGTTGCCTCACCAGTCCTTTCACATGACTTTCAGACCTCTCCTAGCATTAGTGCTCTCAGTTAGATAAGCAGTAATATTTAGCCAATGTCCTTCTGAACATGAACTCTTAGGATGTAAGTAAGCATAGTGTCAGTCTTACATTTTGTTGGAATCAGAAGCTGCCTTTGTAGTAACTTTAGTGCTTTGGAAGGTGCTGAAACACCAGCTCTGGTGAAAAATCCTTGGCTTATTGATTTACTTTCAAAGCCTAAAAATACCTCTCTAGTTACTCCTTTGGATTAAGGCATCAAGTCTTTCATTAATTGGCAAGTATGTGAACTGGAAGCCACACAGCCAAGGCATGACCATTTCAGCCAATCAGGTATTACCAGATTAGCTTGCAAATCAGTTGAGAGTGTGACATTACAGAGGAAAATTGTGAGTGCAAGATCAGGTGAAGTCTGGAGCATAGAGAAGGGTGAGCCCTGATATACTTTCATTTTTTGTTGTTCAAGTTTCCTTCGATAAAAGGATTAATACAGGAAAATGTTTTACATGATTGCTTGGGGCAGGGGGGAAGGGAAAGAGGGAGAGAATTCCACTCAAATTTCTTTTTAAAATGTTGGAAACTATTTTTGCATGTGATTGAGGGAGAAAAAGAAAAGTTTTTAAAAAGAAAAAAAATATGGAAAGACCTACATGAAATTATGAAGAGTGAAATGAGCGGAGCCAAGAGATCATATACAGCAAAAAAAAACGTTGTTTGAAGAATGACTTATCTATGTCTATCATTTACCTCCAAAGAACAAACTGATAAATAGAAATAAGTAATGCAAAGTTTATATATATATATATATATATAGTCAAATGATGCCTTCTTTAATGGGAGGAGGGGAAGAAGGGAGCTAGTGGACTTGGTATTTTAATGTAACAAACAAATTAATTAATTAAAAAAATTCCAGGATTCTGTCAGAAATCAAAGTCAAGATGCAGAGTGAAATAAGCAGACCAGGAGAACAATGTACACAGTAGCTGCAATATTGTGGAGAGATCAGCTGTGATGGACTTTGCTACTAACAGCAATATGATGGTCTAGGATAATTGTGAGGGACTTATGAAAAGATTGTGAGCCTTGATATAGGAATAAGATGGGAGGCTTTGAATACTGGGGTGACTGGGGATAGGATCCAAAAGGAGAAAGGGGAAGGGAGGGACCTAAAAATAAACAAAACCTTTATTGGTTGGACAATTTTTCCAATCCTAACTGGAGATAATTAGTTCTTTAAATTCTGGCATGTGGAACCTTTCATTTAGACTGACATCTGACTTTTTCTTTCTCTCATTGCATGATTTTCCCTCATTTTATTTAGAAATGAATGAATTTCTTTGTTGCTGTGTGAACTAGAACACAGGAATGTTCTTTAAGAAAGCTGAAGCCACTTATTAGATGGGTTTAAAGTTGTGCTCTCAGATTTTCTCACCACCTACTATATATATATATATATATATATATATATATATATATATATATATATACATATATGTGTGTGTGTGTGTGTGTGTGTCTGCCACAGATAGTGGGCCTTCCAACTTCTATAACCCTGGAATTAAGTTTATAAAATGTTTTCTCAACCCTGTAGAACAGATAGTACAGTCATTTTTCTTCCCATTTTGCAGATAAGGAGCCTGAGTTCTGAAAAATGAAGTGATTTTTCTAACTAGTCAGTGTAAGAGCAGGTTATAACTCAAACCTAGGTTTCCAGTCTTCTTTCTACCATACCATAATGATCCAAATACATTTGACCTTTCCTCAGTAGAAG
>NC_058134.1:76036350-76074934 GCF_016433145.1 Gracilinanus agilis | reverse complement strand
CCTTTCCTCCTCCCTCCCTCCCTTCCTTCCTCCCTCCCTTCTTTCCTTCCTCCTTCCCTCCCTCCCTCTCTCCCCTTTCCCTTCCCCAACACCCTCTTTCTTTTATAGCTCTTACCTTCTGTCTTAGAACTGGGTGAAGAAAATCATACTCTGTTGCTACAATTGCTAACACTCTCCTTTGTTTGCATCTCATTTTTAAGGTATAAGGTTAATAGTTTTGCATTATTCCAGGAGACTGTGTCAAAGGTTTGTTGATTTTAAACTTTATAAGCAATCTAGTTGTTCCTTATCCTACATCCGGGCCCTTATCAGAACATTTCTGTTCTTGGTTCCTACTTGTTTTCACCTGGGGCTGCCTTCATGCTTTGCAACTGAAAGAAAAAGATCAGAACAAACAAACAAACAAAACAAAACAAAAAAATTCTGGCTTCAACCAGAGCAAATTATGGTTTTCAATACTCAATTTCCTGCATTTAATAAAATAATTCAGAATGAACAAATTGCAATTCAAACTATAGCTAAGAATATCCTATTTATTAGCTTCCTACTATCTTAAACTTCCTCCAATGCCCATTTTTTTTTTGTCCTAGAACTAAAGAAAAGGAAGCAAGGCCTTGATTCTACTGATAACTAAAAGAGTTATATCCAGTAACACTGGTCTTACTAAAAAACATGGCCTATTTTCACTCAGTAAATATGGATGATGATGTTTCACATACCCAAGAATCATGAGAGGCTCTTGAGTTCTTCCATCTCTTTCTGTCTGTGCTTCCATAAGTCTTTTACTGGAAAGGCTATATAATCCAACTCAGACTATTTAAATAATTGGGGCCATACAACTAAATATATATGGCACTGTCAAGGAGAATGTTGTAGGTATAAAAGAGAAACAGAGACTGGAGGATGAGAGCAGGGAGGAGAAAGAAGAGGAGAATATATTTCAGTGAGCTAGGATATTAATGTGAGGCAGATTAGATCTCCCAGCACCATATTAGGTATCCATCTAAGGTATCCATTAACCTCCCCACATCCTTATCTAGTTTTTCTTTAAAAGGGCAAATAATACATAAAGAGATAAAATGGAGGGGATTTCTCAGCTGGCATTTCTCTCCCCCTCCACCATTTTGGGAATGATAAATACTATAATTATTAGCCTCTTGATAGAAGAGAATTGCTGTAATATGCAAAAAAAAAGAAAATCCCTTTTCTTTCGTACAGCTGTGGGCAGAGGGCCAGGGGTTCCAGCAATTACCTTCTGAAATGCCTTGTCATCTCTCACCCTCCTCGTGGCTTTGAGGGTACAGCAAGAATTAAGCCTATCATTTTTTAGAGGTAAGATCCATGACCTTTTTCAGGCCCCTGGATTAGATATACCCAACATCATTTGTTCTGAAATCCTCAATTTTTCATAGTGGAATAATTAATTTGGTAAATATTTACTGAGCGCCTACTGGTTCTAGGCACTGAGACATTCAAAGAACTCAGAACATGAAAGTCCGTTAGTCTTTAGTGTTTGCAGCACTCATCTAAGAGGCATTCCATTCCTAACTGTTCCGTTGCTAAGGTACACACATCCTTCCTTCCAAGCAGATGCCCTGTGTACAGTCCCAATCAAGCCCTTGCTGCTCTGGAGAAGAGACTTATGTTGACTCCCTTCTCCTCCACATGTCATCCTCACCCTGTCTCTGGTTAATCAGTGATAAGAAAGACGACATAAGAAAGAGGGGAAAAAAAAAACAAAACAATTTGTAGATCCCTTTCCTTTTCTGCTTCCTTTTAGGTTGTTTCACATGAAATTAGAGCACCTTCTAGAGAGTGAGCCTGAGCACAAGGTAAAGAAAGAACCAAGACCATACTTTATCAATCGGGCAGTACTAGAGAAAAGGTAGGCTGAAGAGAGGGTTGTAGCTAACTCCTACCATGAGATTTTTAAATTTATGGATCTTACCCAACTGTGTTGTCTCTTCCCTAACGCCACATTGATGTAGAGAATGAAGATATGGTTTTCTCCCTAAACCCACTGTCATGACTCATGTCTCCTTTTTCTCTGAGAGATTTTCGTTTTTAGCCTGGAAGAACAAAGATAAAACCAAAGACAGAGGAGAAGTTGATAGCAGATATGGAAAAAAGAACTCTGAGTCAATAGATCCGTAAATGATTCAGGGGACACTCCTGCTGGCATCTTGAAGATGTTTGCTTTAAACATGCTGGCAGATTTAGGACATAAGGCGATTTAGTTTTAAATTAAATTATTTAACTGCTAGGTGATTTTTCAATGAACAAGTGAATCCAATGTGGTCCAAAAGTAGGCCAAAATCATGAATTAGATGAATTGCCAACTAGGTTTGGGAATCCCCAGATTCTTCCTGTTGGGAAATGCAGTATAATCCAGTCCCTGTTAAGACAAGCCTCTTAGCATTGGACAACAATTCTATTGAATAACTTCCATTGAAGTATCTTTTTTTTTTTTTTTTTTTTTGGCTTGTGGCAGAGTCATACCCTTTGTCATCTCTCTGTAGTATCTTTGGCATCTCAGAGAAACAAGACCAGATTTGTTTGCTGCTAATGTTGGGTCACCAAAGGAACTGTTTTCTCTATCACAGCTCTATGTTGTTCAGGAAAGGAGCCTTCAGTAACTCAGGGCCATTTGTTTCCATGGGGAAACAATCCAAGTCTAGAGCTTCTGTGGTGCCCTTCATTAAGACCTCATTTTCCTATTACATTTTGAATTTTATTCCATGAAGAAGGTTTGAAAGTCTTTTTAAGAACTAAAATGGCAAAGTAGAGGCAGCAATCCAATAGAATTCTCCCAATAACCCCCTCCAAACAACTTAAATTTTGTGTGAAATTGAGGCAACTAAATGGTTTAGCAGATAGAAATTCAGAGAGGTCCTGGGCTCAAATCTGGCCTCAGATAATTCCTAGCTATATAATGCTGGATGAATCAATCACTTTACTCCAATTGCCTATCCCTTACCACTCTCTGCCTTGGAAATGATACTTAGTTTTGATTCTAAGACAGAAGGTAAGTGCTTTAAAAATATATCATTTGAAATTGAATTTTAGAATAGCATGATCAATAAAATTTTTTTCAACTCAACTCAGGAAGTTAAAAAGAGAGGTTTGTGACAACAAGATGGAGGCTGACCCACATGGTGACATTAAGAATGGGCTCTTGACATGGTTGTGATAGCAGCATCAACAGCTTCAGGATTTCTCAGCCTAGATATTATTTCAAGGCAGAGAAGAGCACAAGCTCTTGTAGCTGTAGAGGAGCAAGGGCATTTCCTGAATAAAGATCAGAATGAAGACCAGGAGAACAGTGACCACACCTCTCCTCAGATCACACCACCTTGGGAACACTGAAAACTTACAGATCTCCAGACATGCCTCTGAAAACAGAAGTAGAAAAAATGTTCAAAACTTGGGATAGTGCCCCAATCCCCAGGTGAACAGAGCCCAACTTTAACATAAAGTTCAAAGTCAAGAAATAGGCTAGAATGAACAAACAATTAAAAAAAGAACAAGACCATTAAAAGCTATTAATGGAACCAGGGAAGTTCAACACACAAACTCAGAAGACAACAGCCTGAAAAGAGCAACAAAGCCTCAAAAAAAAAAGATGGACATTGCATATAATCTCAACACGAATTCTTATAAGGACTAAAGAAATAGAATAAGAGTGGTAAAGACAAAGTTGGGAAAAGAAAAAAGGCAATGCAGGAAAATTATGAAAAAGAAATAACAGCTTGATAAAAGAGGCATAAAAAAATTAAAGAAATTATCATCTTAATAAACAGATTTGACCAAAAGGGGAAAGAAGCATAAAATTCACTGAAGAAACTAACTTCTTTTTTTATTTTTTAAACATTTATTAATATTTATTTTTTGAAAAGTTAACATGGTTACATAATTCATGCTCTTACTTTCCCCTTCACCTGCCCCCCCCGACTTCCCCCTCCCCCCTATGGCTGATGTGTATTTCCACTGGTTTTAACATGTGTCATTGATCAAGACTTATTTCCAAATTGTTGATAGTTGCATTGGTGTGGTAGTTTCAAGTCTACATCCCCAATCATGTCCACCTCAACCCATGTGTTCAAGCAGTTGTTTTTCTTCTGTTTCCACTCTTGTAGTTCTTCCTCTGAATGTGGGTAGCATTCTTTTCCATAAGTTCTCAGAATTGTCCTGGGTCATTGCATTGCTGCTAGTACAGAAGTCCATTACATTCGATTTTACCACAGTATATCAGTCTCTGTGTACAATGTTCTTCTGGCTCTGCTCCTTTCACTCTGCATCAATTCCTGGAGGTCTTTCCAGTTCACATGGAATTCCTCCAGTTTATTATTCCTTTGAGCAAAATAGCATTCCATCACCAGCATATACCACAATTTGTTAAGCCATTCCCCAATAGAAGGTCATCCCCTCATTTTCCAGTTTTTTGCCACCACAAAAATATAAATATTTTCGTACAAGTCTGTTTATCTATGATCTCTTTGGGGTACAAACCCAACGATGGTATGGCTGGATCAAAGGGCAGGCATTCTTTTATAGCCCTTTGAGCATAGTTCCAAATTGCCAGCCAGAATGGTTGGATCAGTTCACAACTCCACCAGCAATGCATTAATGTCCCAATTTTGCCACATTCCCTCCAGCATTCATTACTCTCCCCTTCTTTCATTTTAGCCAATCTGCTAGGTGTGAGGTGATACCTCAGAGTTGTTTTGATTTGCATTTCTCTAATTATTAGAGATTTAGAACACTTTCTCATGTATTTATTGATACTTTTGATTTCTTTACCTGAGAATTTCCTATTCATGTCTCTTGCCCATTTATCAATTGGGGAATGGCTTGATTTTTTATACAATTGGTTTAACTCCTTGTATATTTGAGTAATTAGACCCCTGTCAGAGTTTTTTGTTATAAAGTTTTTTTCCCCAATTTGTTGTTTCCCTTTTGATTTTGGCTCCATTGTTTTTGTTTGTACAAAAGCTTTTTAGTTTGATATAATCAAAATCATTTATTTTACATTTTGTAATTTTCTCTAACTCTTGCTTGGTTTTAAAAATCTTTCCTTTCCCAGAGATCTGACAAGTAAACTACTCTACGTTCACTTAACTTATTTATAGTTTCACTCTTTATATTCAAGTCATTCACCCATTCTGAATTTATCTTGGTGTAGGGTGTGAGATGTTGATCTAAACCTATTCTCTCCCATATTGTTTTCCAAATTTCCCAGCAGTTTTTGTCAAATAGTGGATTTTTGTCCCAAAAGTTTGGCTCTTTGGGTTTATCATACACTGTCTTGCTGATGTCACTTACCCCAAATCTATTCCACTGATCCTCCCTTCTGTCTCTTAGCCAGTACCATACCGTTTTGATGACCGCTGCTTTATAGTACAGTTTAATATCTGGTACTGTTAGAAACTAACTTCTTAAAAATTAGAATTGGGCAAGTGGAAGCTATCATGAGATATCAAGAATCAATAAAACAAAGAGGGGAAAAGAAAAAATAGAAGAAAATGTGATACCTCATTAGAAAAATAACTGACCTAGAAAACAAACCAAAGAGATATATCAAGTTCAATAAACTGCAGTGACTCTTGATCACCTTTAAGACTAAATATAAAATGTTTTGAGGGGTTTTCAAAACTTTTCATAATATATACCTTTCTACCTTTCCAAGTTTTATACATTTTGCTCCCTTGGTGATCCTGTAATACTAGCTTCCTTGCTGCCCTTCCAATAAGGCACTCTGTTTCCTGACTCAGGGTATTTTCACTGGCTCTTCCTCTGACTGAAATGCACTCCATTCCTCTTCTCTCTTCTTCCTAGCTTCCTTGGCTTCTTTCAAGTCTCAACTAAAGTCCCCACCCACTTCAAAACATCTTTCCTATTTCTCCTTAATCTTAATACTGTCCCTGTAAAACTACTCCTAATTTATACTATGTATATCTTGTTTGTTCGTATTGGTTTGCATGTTGTCTCCCCCTTTGGATTATGAGCTCCTCAAGATAAGCGTTTTCATTTTTGGTTTTCTTTTTGTCATTATATCCCCAACACTTAGCATAGTATCTGACACATAGTGGGCTACTAATTGGCTGACTGACATGCCCGTAGTTCCATACCTTTCTTTTGTGAGGAGAGATTTGTGATCTAAACTCTATTGTTTGAAATACAAGATTAATCATTTCAATATCCTCAATTTAGCTGTCTTTTAGTGTTTTATATTATAATCATCATGTGTTTCATACTGTTAGTTTAATTTCTTTACTCTTTCATCACCACACAGAAATGTTTCTCTGAATTTTTCAGAGTTGTCATTTTTTTCCATTTTTGTCATTTCTTATGGTAAAATATGGGTGGCTAGATTCAGTGGATTGAGAGCCAGCCCTACAGATGCAAGAATTTTGGGTTCAAATCTGGCCTCAAACACTTCTTAGCTGCATGATTTAGGGAAAGTCATTTAACCCCAACTGCCTAGCCTTTACCACTCTTCTACCTTGGAACCAATAGGTAGCATTGATTTTCAAGTGGAAGGTAAGGGTTTTTATAAAAACATTTTTTTTCAGTTTTCTGTGATTGTTTGGCCTTTATTTTCCTAATTATGTCTTTCTTGGGTTAAAATTCACTGATATTTCCCAATGTGTGCTAGCCAATAAGGATGTCTAGTAAAATATTCCATATAGTTCCTGCCCTCAAGGGGTTTACAATCTTAAAGAAAGGAAGATTAGCAAACTGAAAGTTTCGTTTTCACTTTATATTCTAAACAAATGTTCAGAATAGGTTCTTATTGGTTTAGGATTTGTCTATGGCCAGTTACTTTGGGGGCTTTTTATTTGGATTCAGTGCTTCAAAAAAAAAGCTGAACATTTTCTGGGATTATTTTAACTAATAAATTTTACTTTTCTTCTCCTGAAATTTCTCTCTATCCTAGGATCACAGAATTTCAAAACTGTAAGAAACCTCAAAGGTCTAGTTCCATTCATGTCTGAGCCAAGACCCTTTCTATAATATTCCAGACTAAATTATTAAGTACATACTGAGTGCTGAATATTGGGGATACAACGCCAGAAGTGAAACAATCCCTGCCCTCAAGGAGCTTATGCTCTAGTGAATGGAGACATATATAGGTTTATACAAAATAAATATAAGATAATTTTAGGAAGAAGGCACATGCATCTAGGAAGGAGGGGAGGGAGTTAGAAAAGGATTCATAGAGAAAGAAATGCTTGTGCTGATTCTTATAGGAATATCAGGATTCTAAGACTCAGTGGTTCGGGAGGTATGTTCTAGGAATTATATTTCATTATATTCATATATTACACTTTTTTGAGTCATTCCATAACAGTGGAAATTCCATTTTTTTCTAGTTGTTTTTTAGTCACCACACCAGGCACTGATAAAAATTTCTTGCTGAACATGAGATTTTTTTTTTTGTCATTGACTTCGTTAGGTTATACACATTGAATACAAAAAGTTGCAGAATATTGAATTATCTGTGTGTGAAAAGTAAGAAGGCCATTTTGGCTGAACTGTAATATAAAGGGGAGTAACATCCAATAAGTCTGGAAAGGTAGGATGAGACCAGGTTATGAAGGACATTAAATGCCCTGTAGAAAGGTTTGTATTTGATCTCGCAGGTCATAGGGAACCACTACAGTTTACTGAGTGAGAGAGTCGCATCGTCTGATCTGTGCCTTAGGAAGATCGTTTTGGCAGTGATATGGAGGATGGATAAGAAGTGGAGAAGCTAGTTAAGAGGTTATTGTACCATAACATGATGAACATGTAAAACTATATTATATGACCTGCTCTCTTGGGGAGAAGTGGGAGGGAGAGACACGAATCACAAAATGTTAGAAAACAATTAATTGAAAATTATATTGACATGTAATCTGGAAAAATTATTTTTAATTTAAAGAGAGGTTATTGTAATACTCTAGGCAAGAAGGGCAGCTAGGGGGTTCGATGGATAAAGAACAAGTCCTAGAGAGAGGAAGTCCTGAATTCAAATGTGACCTCAGACCCTTTCTAGCTGTGTAACCTTACACAAGTCACTTATCCCCAATGGCCGAGCCTTTACTGTGCTTCTGCCTTGGAACCAATACTTAGTATTAATTCTAAGACAAAATATAAGTGTTTAAAAAATGATAATAGCCTAGGCAAGAGAAAATGAAGCCCTAAACCAGTGTTAGAGCCATGGAGATAAAGAGACAGATGTAGGAGATATGGTAAAGGAGAAATGGTAAGACTTAACAACAGATGGATATGTGGATAATATAGGTATTCTTTCCACATTGAGACTTTCCCTATCATGATTTCAATGTTTCATATTGGCATAAGAAATTAAATGAAAATTTGGGGGGAATTTTGTAGAAGTCACAGATGACACGCAGATGACACAGTTGATACAAAAAAGTTTAGAAACTCAAAAATGCATAAATATATGATATAATATATAATATCAATATATTTTATCTTTTATTACTAGAAATATACTTAATTTCTTTTTTAATTTTAAGTAAAGAGTTAAAATTTATAAAAAGAACCCAAAAGCTAGCAGATGACACACAAAGGCCAGAAATGTAGAGATATCCTAAAAAGTTTAATAATGCATAAATGCATATGAAGTACTGTAAACACCCCATAAAAGAAAAAGAAAAAAATCAGACCTTCTCTGGTATGAAGGGAGGACCAAAATATTTTACACAAGTTTTCCAGATCATGGGGGTATGGCACCCACAACCCCCATGACGTGGAAAGGGTGCTTGTTGTTGAGGGTGATGCCAAAGTTGTGAAAGTTATACACACACATAATCTATACATATGAATTTCAGACCTATACATACATATTGACTCATATATGTCATCTATACATACATGTACATATCATATGTATGAGGCATCTAAAACTATATCTAACCTATACATACATGTTGTTTCATATATATGAGATCACTATCTATACATACATTTCTATATCTATACATACATATTGTTGTGAATACACATATGTATGTATGATGTAGATTGATGAAGGGAACCATGAACCATGTAGGTTGATAAGGGAATCAAGATAAAATGTAAAAAGAGAAGAGGATCTACCTAGGACAGAGCCTGGAGGGACATCCATAATTGGAGGCAGAATATGGAAGATGATCCAACAAAGGATCTGAGAAAGCACAATCAGACCTATAAGGAAAACCAAGAGAGAGGTGGAACAAAACCCAGAGAGGAGAGAGAATATATAAAGAATTATATATATATGCCAGCTTTACAGGGGACTTTGGCTCAGTTTATATAATATATTATATATGATATATAAATATAATATGTAAGGTTATATATAATCTGTTATTAAAAGTGTGAGATTTTATAGAGAGGGCAGGAGGATGAGGATTAAGAAAGGGTCCTTAGATTGTCAGTTAGGAGATCTTCAGAGGGAATACTTTCAGGTCATCTAGTCTCAATTTGAAAACTACAGTGAAGGGGGACTCACTATTTGCCAAAGTAATTTATCACATTTTAAAGCATCTTCATGGGACAGAGCTCCTTGGTACACCATTGTAGCACCTTGTAGAGTCATACCCCACTTTAATTCACTTACTGGGGTAAACACTCACTTAATTTTATGAGTTCTTGCAGGATCTTACATGAACTTAAATGACCTTTTGTTTATTACTGAATCTTCAGGGCAATCTCGGTGTCAGGGGAGGGTTCCAAGGTGTGTCTCATGCACACCACAATATTATGCATCCTTTTAATACTCAATAAATCCATACTAAGGAGGAGAAAAAGTGAAAAGCTAACTAATTGAGGAACTTGGTGTCTTCTGAATGAAAAGGAATATGGTGAAATAAATTGCTACCTTAGCTTGAGAGTGGCAGGACTGCCAAATAGGTAGATCACTTATTTTCCTGACCTTTTAGCTCCCTAGCTAGTTCCACAATGAGAATATTTTGGGTTAGCTTTTCTGTTTTGGACCATAGCAGAACCCCATTTGTTTCATGACCTCTTCCTTGGAATAACTCTAGGGAAAACAGTATTGGGCGCTCTCCCAAACATATTGTTGGCATTCCTAACTCTAATTTCAATATGGTGTTCTTGGGGTTATAATTTTAAGATGTAAAATTCTTGCAAGCTACTTGGGTTTTGGTCTAGAGCAGTGATGGGCAAACTACAGCCTGTGGGCCAGATGTGGGGGGGGGGGGAGAGGAGGGGGCCTGAAATGTTCTATCCAGCCACTTGACACTATTCCTAATCTGACGAATACAATGAGTAGGATACAATACAATGAAACTTCAAAAGAGTTGCCTTAGAAACAGACTGACAGATTAGCATTTCCTTTCCTTTGGCCCCCTCTTTAAAAAGTTTGCCCATCACTGGTCTAAAGGAAAGAGAGGAGGGTTGTGTCTGGATTGATTTTTAAAGGTCTGGAAACCTTATCCTGTTGTCTACAAAGCATGACTAAATTTTATGACAACCATGAAAAATTCCTGTATGATGATACTAGCTCTGACTAAACTAATTTATATTTAGGGCCAGGGGTAGAATGTGTATATTAGTTTAATTTTGAGTCGTAAGGGTAATTTTCAGGCAAATCAAAAAACAGGTTTCTGTAGGATAGAAATCAAGGTCCAGCTAATGGTCATTCAGTAGATATTTAAACAGGTCACTTCAATAAACACTTATGTATTAGGCACTGGGCTAAGGACTTTGTCCACCAAAACAGGCAAAAAGCAGAGCCTCTACTCTCAGGCAGCTTATATTTGTAATATATTAAAAATATATTACAGGGAAGTATAAAGAAAAGAAGATATGGCCCCCTTTCTAATAATAATTACCAGACAAAAACAAGTGAAACATTTTTGGACACTGGTAGCTGGGTTCCATAAAGTATATCACCTGCAATGTTCCCTGTTTTCATATATAATGACTAGATATGATAGGAATACGGGGGCATGGATTATAGATTGAACATCATTTGATTACACGTGAAAAGTGGTACTTATCAGTGAGGTTATAGTGTCCTGGGTTAGGATGGTGACAAAAATTCTGAGTTACTGTATCAATAAATTCAACACATTATTCAATCATTCATATTTCGTGAAACCCTTACCTTCTGTTTTAGAATTGGTAGTTCCAAGTGAGAAGGGCAGTGACGGATAGATAGTTTGGGGATTAAGTGACTTGACCAGAGTCACAAAGTTAGGAAGTATCTGAGGTCAGATTGGAACCCAGAACCTCTCACCTGCAGGTCTGACTTTCTATCTCCTGAGCCACCTAGCTGCCCTTAACTTTATTTATTTATCTGTTTTATTTATCTGTTTTTTAATTATAATTTTTAAAATTTAGAATATTTTTTCATGGTTACATGATTCATGATTTTTCCCACCCCTCTTCCCTCCTTCCTCCCAGACCTGATGAGTAGTTCCATCAGGTTATACATGTATCATTGTTCAAAACCTATTTCCATGTTATTCATATTTGTAGAAGAGTGATCTTTTAATATCAAAACCCTAATCATATCTTCATTGAACTACGTGATTGATCATATATTTTTCTTCTATGTTTCTGCTCCCACAGTTCTTTCTCTGGATGTGGCTAGCGATCTTTCTCATAAATTCTCTGGATTGTCCTGGATCATCGCATTGTTGCTAGTAGGAAAGTCTATCACAATCGATTGTGCCATAATGTATCAGTCTCTGTGTACAATGTTCTAACCTTATTCATTTTTAAAGGTCTCTGTAATCTTTTAAATAGGTGTCCTGAGAAACAGAAAATTACTTTTACTTCATTCTATGCCTCATGTCACACCCATTTTCAAAGATCTAGGAGAAAGCATGAGCAGAGAAAGTGTAGGGAGTGGAAGCTAAATGTGATTTGTGTGTGTGATATTTCCCAACTGGAGTCCAAGCTCCATGAGGGTAGGGCCATGTCTTATTTCAGCTTTGTATTTCCCCCAAACTCTAGTAGAGAAGGTGCCTAATAAATGTTTGGCAAATGAATCGGCTGAACTAAACAACATGAGTTATCTCCCTGTGAAAAAAGCAGGCCATTAGGGATAAAAGCTAATCCCTTTCAGATTAGGGATCTGAAAGAAAAGTCTTTAATGACCCAGGAATTCTTCTCTTGCCTTCTCTTCTAGAATGTCATGGTAGCTCCTTCCCTTACAGATTTATATCTATATTATAAAATCATGCAGCTCGTTAGTCTGAACACATTCTGAGAAATCTGGTCTTATCCTGCTGCCCAAGAGTCAACCAAGGCCATTCTTCAGGAGTAGTTTTAAAGAAAATAGCTGGTGGGAGAGAGAAATGGCATCATTCCTTAACTATATACTTGCAACAGTTGAGGAAAATTAAAAAAACAATTCAAAACTCTATGTTTGGGATGGGAACCTTGGTAATAAAAAACAATCTGGAGTGCAAAGGGGAGTATGTAATAGGAAATGAAAGATGGGGCCAATCTTCAGTAGTTGTAAGCAATGGCATCGATGCAGCAGGGATCAGTGTTACCTATGAACATGGACAGTCATCATAAACTGGCCCCAGGCAGCTTGGAGTCCCTTCAGCGGCCAAGTCTGACTTCCATTCCAATTGATCTGTAGACTGAACAGCTCTGAGAGAAAGCTCAGAAGAAGCTGTCGGAAGGCAAAAGAAATTTTTTAAAAATGAAATCTGCAAAGCAAGCAGCTTGGAGAATGATTTTTCAAAGGAGTTTCACATTTAATTAGGTTTTGAAAGTCGTGCTCTTTGATAGTTCAGCAATTGATGATAAATGGGAGATGGCTTGCAGTATCAATTCCATCATCTTTTGTTGTCATTGTTGTTTTTTCTTCCAGTGGAGAATATGTTTCTCTCTGGAGGAATCCAGCCTGAATAAATAACTCAGCCTCACTCCTTTGAGCTAACAGCTGAAAATTGCCCCCAAACAGACCCAGGGCCTGACCTCGTTCCATTCCTTCTTTTTTTCACAATTGGATCCTGGCAGTTTGTCACTGATGTAGTTTGTATTTTATCTATTGAAATGTAATTCTTGGAACAGAAGGGAACATCAGTTAAAAGAGCTTCCACATAGAGAATATTATTGCAAACTATCAAAACCATTTTATGACAGAGAGAGAGAAGAAGAAGAAGAAGGGTGAAAGTTAAGGGGAAGTCAGTCCTGTGACTCAACTGCAGGGAAATGTCACTCTTCAAACTAAGAACAAAAAGGAAAAGCCTTGGCTTTATGGAGAACCTAGATACAAGGCTGGCGATTAGAGTATTGAAGTTGCTCTGTCAGTCAAAACACTGCATGTGCACCTACCAAGGGCAGAATTTGGTCTGGCTTTTGAAAAATGATAACAGCACATTTCATTAATTTTCATCACTGAACAGCATTGGTGAAATACTTTAATGGCAAGCTACCCCATAGGAGAGGACCATGAATGCGAGGAATGGGAGGACATGATCACTGGGCTACATCTTACAATAGAATCTCAGGTCTCACAATGAAGACATCAGGCAGGTGGCACTTTGTCTTAAAGAGGGAAGATGAGGAAGGTCGATGGACAAAAGAATTGGGGTTGGGGGGGACAGTGAGGGGACTGATTCTAGCAGAGAAAAGGTAGTCATGGATTCCACAGATCCACAAAGAAGGAAGGCACAAAGTGAAATATTCAAATGGGAGCCAGGAATGACTAGTATTCATTCAATTTCTCTTCCCCCAGCTATCTTTGGGAGAGGCACATTTGATCAAACTGTTAGCCATGGCTGTTGTGTTATGCTTTCCTGGGAAGCTGACAATCTGTTGTCAAAGAGATTGTCCTTAAGTGCAAATCCGGCCATGTCATTCCCTTACTAAGTCAACTCAAATGGTCCTGCTTTGCCATAATAAAATATGAATATGCCATTTTTAATATGAATATGCCAAACGAATGCCAAATATACCAAGCCAAAATGGCCAAAATAAAATATTAATTACTCTGTTCTGCTTAAAAAAATTTTTTTTAACTTTTCATCTTAAATTCAATACCATGTATTAGTTCCAAGGCAGAAGAGCAGTAAGGGCTAGGTAATGGGGGTTAAATGACTTGCTCAGGATCACACACCTAGGAAGTGTCTGAGAACACATTTGAACCCAGGACTTCCCCTCTCTAAGCATGGTTCTCAATTCACTGGGCCACCTACCTGCTCTCCCATTTGGTAGTGAAAACCCTTCACAATCTGGTCCCAACCTATCCCCCTAGCCTCATTGTACATTATTCCCCCTCCCTCGTTCTTTGGGTTTAGCCAAACTGTCCTCTCCATTTTTCACCACCATGACTCTTCTCTGTGCCTTTGCATCCCCACAGCAGGCATATATTTCTTTCTTATCTCCACTTCACTGAATCCCATTTCTATAGGATGCACCAAACCTTTCCTGATGCTCCCAGTTGCTAGAACCTTTCCTTGCAAACTTCCCTGTATTTAAATAATTTCTATTTATTTCCTTTATATTTGTTCTGTGTATATTTGTGTATGCACTTGTTTCCCCTGTTAGATATAAACTCTTTGTAAGAAGACAATGCCATTCCTTGTGTTTATTTCCCCGTTACCTGGCACAGAGTAGGTGCTTCATAGATGACTTTGACTATGATGCATGTTATACACTGAACTGTTGGGTAAATGCCATTCAAGGAGGTTAAATAGTGCCTTTGGCATTCATTCAATATGCCCTCCTAATGTTGCTATAATTGAAGAAGAAATCAGGAACACTTCAATCAAACTGATCATTGATAGATGATAAATCAATAATAATTAAATTCTTCCTCCCCCTTTCCTGTACCACAAAAGAATTGTGAGGTCATTGCTGCAGTGACACATCTCCCCTTACCCCACCCACCCCAAAGGAAAAATTTGTGAAAGGAGACAGGTGATTAATTTACAATTGTAGATGTGTAGACATATTTCAAACTAGATTTTCTAGTCCCCCAAAGTACCAAGTCCTGTTTACATGATTATTTCCTCTTGGTGGAGTAATGATTCTATACTCTGGTTTTGGGACACCCCAGGGCGTCTCTTAATTATCTCAAGATATTATGAAATCCTCTTAACAGAAATAAAAGAAATTGACTTCAATTAAAAAAATAAACCAATGCCATACATTCAGGGATTCTGTTCCCCAAACCCCAAATTAGGACACATTGCCTGAGAAAAGAGATTCCTTTTGCCAAGTCTCATTTAAAAGCATATTTTGTTTTCTTGAAATTGAAATGGTCCTAGAAAATCTGGAAAATGACTACATAAGAGTAGAAAGAGGGAAACAGTAAAATCAGCCAATACTAGAATAGCCCAATTTCACCAGGTTTGGGAACAAGCAGGACAATAATAATAAGTCCTTGTATGTGTAAGGTTGATTGAATGATTGATTGGTTTTCACAGTTTCCAAAGGCTGTCTAATGACTTGGGAGGAGTTCAAGAGAAAGAAGCCTTCTCTTATTTAAATATTGGAGAGTTATAGGCCATCAATGTTTCAGTACAAGCTTCTGTTCCTCTGGCTCTGACATTAATCCTGTAGGAAGTTAGTGACGGGTTCATCTACGAGTTTTCACTTGAAAAGAAGAGCTTGTAGCTGATGCCCCCGACAGTGGAAGATTGTATGGGCTTGTGTGCAGTTTGTCTCGGAGCCAAGCAGTCGGGTGATAAAGGACATCCTTTCCCTGCTGAAGAGAAAGGAGTGGAAGGCAGCTCAGTACTAGCTTTCCTATTGAGCTGGACGCATTTAGTAAATTGAAACTCCAAAGGGACTAGAGTTCACTTTGCCAAGTCCCAGGAGGCCTTGCATGCTGCTGCAGCACCGTGGAGGCACTGCCAGCATAAATTTGGACTCTTTCTTGCCTTTTGTTTCATGATGGGGAAGGGAAGTCATGAAGCACTGTATAATTAAATGTCTCATTCGAGGACGGTGACTGCCAACACATATTGAACTTGGTGTTTGGGTGAATCTGTTGGTTTGTCCAGAAGCAAGCTTTCCACAGCAGTGAGACGTCTCCTCCTCTCCTTTGCTTCTGGTTCAGGTGCCAAGGCATTTCAGGGTGAAGCCAATTCTCTTCTGTGAAAAGAGGTCAAGAGCCCATTACAGTTGGTCACCCATGTTTCTATCACCAGCATCTAGAGCTCCTAACACAGTGTCGTGTGAACTAGTGTCTATGTGCCTGCTAAGGCTGCTAATGAAACCAATGGAGCAAAGCAGACAAATGTCCCAAAAGATAGCTCTGCAACCTGTCCATCTGGATGAAGCTCTTTTTAATCATTTGCCTTAGTCATTAACCACAATGCAGCATTATTGTGAATTTGATATAATGCCAGAGAGGCAGAACTGGGCCACTTATTTTTTGCGCTCCTTGGGCAAGACACTTTACCAACTTCCCTGGGCATCAGTTTATCTTTAATCTGAGAGAATACTAGATGGTTTCTGAGGTTCCTTCTACCTCTAAGTCTATCATCCTATGATTCTTTCTTTTTAAAAAATTTATTTATTTATTTTAAAACCCTTACCTTCCATCTTAGAATCAATACTGTATATTGGATCTAAGAGTGGTAAAAGCTGAGCAGTGGGGTATTAAGTGACTTACCCAGGGTTACTCAGCTAGGAAGTGTCTGAAGCCATATTTGAAACCAAGACCTCTTGTCTCTAGGCTTGGCTCTCAATCCACTGAGCCACCTCACTGCCCGCATCTATGATTCTTTCTTTCAGGGAGCTCAGTCTCCACCAAAGAGACTTTTGGTAGTCAGTGACCTCTGTCATTTACCAAAAGACTTTTGTCACTTAAGCTGATCAGGTCACCAAGTGACAAGGTAGTTAGGTGCTTAACCTACATACACATAGTAAATTCTTAATAAATATTTGTTGAATTGACATGATAGCTGTCTGCAAGTATCCAAACAGCTATCATGTCATGGGAGATTGGAATAGACTTGTTCTGCCTAGCCCCAGAGGGCAGAAGCAGGAGGAATAAGTGGAAGTCATGGAGAATCAGATTTAGATTTGAGGCAAGAGAAAATTTCCTAATAATTAGGGCTATCCAGAAAGAGAACTAGCTACTTTGGAAAAGAGTGGAATCCTGTTCAGTAAAGATCTTCAGACATCAGCCAAATAATCCCTTGTCAGAGCCATAAATAGAAATTTTTGTCCTTGGGGCAAGCACCACAAACCACTCTTGGGTGGAGCAAACCAGAGAGGCTATTGCTAGGAAAGCCACCTCAATATGGGGGAGAGATCTGAAAGGAGTGTAAGGAAGAAACCTAGCCATGAAGGAGTTCTTCTGGAGTGCTTCACTGACCTAGAGAAAGAAGCATATGGTAGTTTACTATTTTAACTAATGAATCTTGCTAATTAGGGGCTAAGTTCTGTTGCTTCTGTACTATAATATTGAAAGATTAATATTATACCAAATATAATATTTAGAAATTTGTATAATATTATTTAAAAAAAGATTATTGGTGTGGTTGCCATTTATAAAATAATTAACTCTTAAGTCATGAGGATGATAGTAGCTTTGAACAATTTAATTTTAACATATAAGAAAGAAATAAAGAGGGAAGGAAATAGAAAAAATATTTCCTAGCCTGCCACCCTACTCTTACCAGTCCATGTGAGTGTCTTCTGCCCAAGTCACCAACACTAGATTACAGACAAGATCCCAGTCAAAAATCTCCAGAGAAAAGCCCCAGCCTACTCTCTACAGTCTCATTTTTATAATCCTCCTCCACATCACACCCTTTTCCTGTGCCTTGGTCTAGCACATCTCAGGAACCAATCAAAGTCTCTCTGTTTGGAGCAGTCCAGCTTAGCAAAAGGGCTGGTGTAGATGAGCAGAAAGTTCACAATCCTAGGAAGAAGGGGATCCCTTCACACAGCACCAAGGCCCAAACCCCTTGGTAGGGGATTCTTTCCTCATTGGTGGAGATCAATGCTCCACACCTGCATGAGGAAGGGGTGGAGTTGCCAGAGCAGGAATGAGGAGAACTCTGTTCTCTTCAGACTTTCTTTGGGACTCTTCAGACTCTTCAGGTTCCTTGGTCTCTTTGGGCTCTGCAGTTGCTTCAAACAATCCTGGTTTCTAGCTTGGAGATAGAAGATAGAGAATGCCAGCCCCACCTTAGATGGCTGAAGGGAAAATAAGACTGAGAAAAAGCCAACATGAAATGAGTCGATGGGTTCCATCATATCTCTGTCTCCAGCTTGTTGTATTAAGAGACTTCAGGGAATTTTCTCTTGAGTGATATTTGGAACCGTCTCTTGGTAGAGTTAACTTACTTATTCTCAATGGAGAGCACGTTCCCTCTCTATCCTTTTATATCTATATATTCCTATGTATACTGTCTCTAATTTCTGTTTTGCTATTGATTTAGTTTTTTTCTACTTGCTGTATGTATTCATTGTGGAACTAGTATTTGGCTTTAGAAAGGGAGTCAAGTCTTGGAAATATAACTTGGGGTTCTCCTTTCCTATTAGTGAACAGTTATCAGATGTTTTGCTTGAACCTGAAAACTATAATCCCTAGATTAACACTATTTAAGAGAAAAGATAGATATAATTTTAACCCAATTTCCCCTTTCTCTGCAGATAGCAGAGTGGATAAACTTCTGGCCCCAACTTCCTACCTCCCCTCCTGGCAAGAATTAAAATTCTCCCTTGGAGAAGAGTAGGAGGAGAAGAGACTAGAGCTGTCTATTCTGCCTCCCTTTGAGCTACACAACTACATCCCTATGCCACTTGAGAGGATAACTTCACTATACTAATATTTGTTAAAGGCTTGCAAGTACTATCAAGATCCTCTAAATTTAGTGCCTTGGAGTCGAGGTCCATCCCACCTCCCTAGTTGTGCTTCTTTTGTTGAGTATGTAAGAGAGGGGATTCTTGTTCAGATATGGATTGCACTAAATAGTCTCCGAGGCTCTAGAATTCTGTTAATTGAATTTCCAGCATTGTTTAGTCATTTTTCAACCATGTGACCCCATTTAGAGTTTTCTTGGCAAAGATTCTGGAGTAGTTCACCATTTCTTTTGACAGTTCATTTGATATTATGGGGAAATTGAAAAAAAAAAACAGGATTAAACAATGTGTCCAGAGTTATATAGCTAGTAAATATATGAGACTAGATTTGAACTCAAGAAGGAGTCTTCCTGACTTCTGGACTCATGCTCTATCTACTATGTAATCTAACTACTTGCTTTGCATATACTATCTTGTTTAATTAAAATTGTTCTTAGCATATCTGGTATTATGTATTTATATGGTATTTCTTATTGTATCAGGTACCCAGAGAGAGAGAAACAGGAGGAAGCAAGTCAAACCATTTTAGCACCTCAATGGAGACAGTCTTCATCCCTGACCCTAGGACCTCTGGGAATAGCAGTGACCCCAGATCACTAACCCTGCTTTCTTTCAGCCATCATTTCAGAAATGTGGGAGAGGGATCAGCAATCCTCACAAACTGTCAACCAATTGCCACTTATGGTACAAATAAGCAAGGCCAGATGAAGTAGAAGGTACCTCGTGAGAGAGACAGGAGGCAACTTATATGGGTTGAGTCAAACCATAATCACTCCCTCCTTTTATTCCCCCAATGAAGATAGCCTGGAACCTTGAACCCAGGGCCCTTGGGAATTGCAGTGCTCCCTAGACCCCAAACCCAGCCTCTAGTATGGGTCATATATCCATCACTGAGATGAACAATCATCGTGAAGAAGAGGCTCACCCTCTTTACCACCATCACCATCAACTGATGACCAATAACTGCTTTTAAGTGAGGAAGTAAGTCCAAGAAATGTGGGAATGGCAGCACACCCTTAACCACTAGTTCTGTCCCTCCATTACTATTTGCATGTTGTCTCTGCCTTTAGATTGTGAGCTCCTTGAGGACAGGGGCTATTTCCCCCCTTCTTTCTATCTTGAGTGCTTGGCAAATAGAGGGAACTTATTAAATGCTGTCAACTTGTCTTGACTTTGACTTCTACGCACCTAGCCCCTGAAACCATCATCCTGGGAGTCAATCCCTGTATAGATAGGATTTGGCAACTGCTTCTGGGGGTATTTCAATCCATATCTTCTCAGCAAGCACAGCTACTGAACACTCCTGAAGAGACCTTGGTACTGTCAAATGGTTCAATGTGATTTAGATATTATTTTATAAGTGGAAATGACAATAGAGAAGATGCAACGGTCCTGGGACTTTTCCTTCTGACTTTTAGCTAGAACGTCTTATAGTTGTTGTCCCCTACTAGAAAAGGAATCCCTTGAGAGTAAGGACTACTATCTCCAATTTTTCTCTTTGTATACCCAGTGTGCTTTGCATATAGTAAGTGATTAATCAGTTCTTTTGCTTTCATTCTTTTAGCTTGTAAAAATATTTAATTTTTGAACATTCAGAGTAGAGGAATATTTCAGAATCTTTCATCTCTGAATATTCTAATATTTATTATATTTGATTCTTGGCTTTTAATTTGTTCTAATATTTTCACCATGCGTGGCTAGGTCAGAATGAAAATGAGCTGTCACTCCCCAGGGCATCGTACACATTAAATGAAATTACTGTCATCCTACATGCACAATGAATATCTTCTCACTAAATGACAGCAATTACAAACTCAGTAAAATCCAGAGCCTGGATTTTTACTTCAGGGTTTTAATGATATTATCATATAAAGCAAGAGTTTCTTTTCTTTTACATAATAGGATATGTTTTTCTGAAAATTAAGAAGGTTAGATAATTCAGTAGTTGTAATATTATTCTCAGCATTAAAGAAACAGCTATACTGTGGTATGGTAGGGAAAAGCACTAAAATTTAAGTCTGATCATAAGGAATTAAATTCCAGCTTTTCCATTTCAATAAAATCATAGAATTTCAGAATTCCCAGGGTCCTCAGTGACCATCTAGTGTAACCACTACCTGAAAAAAGATTATGTGTGCAACATACCCAACAGTTGGTCCTATAGCTTTCTAGTGATATCACCTGAGGTAGGTCATTTTCTTTCACAGAGTCTCCAGTTTCCTTACCAGTAAATGCACTAACTACTTTACCAGAATGTAAGATTTGAAGGAAGTCAAGAAGTCCAGTAGATGAAGATATGGAGGGAAAATGTTCCTGGGATGAGAGACAGCCATTGAGCCCAGAGTCAGAAGATGGAGTGTCTTATTCGAGGAAAAGCAAGGAAGTCAGTGTCCCTGGATCACTTGAAATATGTACGTCATAATATTAGAAGATCGGGAAAGCTGGAAAAGGGCTAAGATACAGAGGGCATTGTAAAACCAAACTAAAGATTTTCTATTTGATCCTAGAGGTAATAGGGAGCCACTACAGTTTATTGAACCAGGAGAGGGGTGACATGATAAGACTTGTGCTTTAGGAAGATCAATTTGACAGGTAAATTGAGGATGGACTAGACTGGAACTGAAAAACTGGACAAGATACCTTTAAGTTCATCTTCCCTTCACAGATAAGACTCTACCTCAAGGATACTAGATAGTTGTTTATTTCATGCTTATACAAGATATAATACATATTTTGATTTCCTTTTCCAAGTTTTCTGTGTTTTTTTTAATATGTATTCATGAAAGTATTCTTCTCCATGTTAAATTTGGAAAAGGAGAAAACAGTTGGAACTGACCTTTTCAAGAGAAACACTTGAGGTCTCCCATATTCATCCTCTCTGAAATGAAGTTAGCCATTTTTCTCTCCTATCAAAGGAACCAGGAACCTAAGTGAGCAATGTTTTAGATCAGTGATTCCCAAAGTGGGTGCTACCACCCCCTAGTGAGTGCTGCAGCAATCCAGGGAAGTGGTGATGGCCACAGGTGCATTTATCTTTCCTATTAATTGCTATTAAAATTTAAAAAAAATTAATTTCCAGGGGGCTAAATAATATTTTTTTTCTGGAAAGGGGGTGGTAGGCCAAAAAAGTTTGGGAACCACTGTTTTAGAGCATAAGTCATTTACTGCAGAAACAGTAAAAATTTGGCCTAAACATGTCAGAAAAAAATCACCTTTTGACAAAAAGTAGAAGGGCATGATTCCCAACTAAACAGACTTCTCTTTGAGTCATTTATGAACAATTGACAAGGGAGTGAATAGGAAATCAGTCACCTAACCTCCAATCTAAGGCTCCATGTAATTGTTCAAACCTCATTCAGAATCCCAATCAAGTGGAGGCCTTACCTGCAGACACATAAAACTGAATTTCTATAAATATGAAAGATAGAGCTCGGTGGGCATTAAGAAATACTCCAGTATAGAAAACTTACGTGGAAATTTTACCCATTAGTGAAATCTTTAATTTGAAGAATTGCCTTATTCTTTTCAGTTTACTTCACCATGTTGAATTGACTGGCGAATAGGGATCATTAGCCCATATTGGCGGAGGATGGTTGGGATAGTTCTTTCCCTGACATCTAGGGATATCATAAACGATATTGTTCACTAAAAGTGCAAATGACCAAACTGGTACAAGGCAATTAAAATCTGCTTTGCCCATCTGTGCAATTCTGCTAGGGTGCAAACTAGACCAAGCGCTGGCTCCAGAGAGCTTGAATAGCAAAAGCTTCACACAGTGAAATGCCTTCCCTGGATTCGTCTTCTCTCTGGGGACACATGCAGCCCAGAAATTTATATTGTCTGATAATAAAGAAGCTGTGTTTCTATTGCTTCTTCTTTTTACTTGATGGCCCCACTTGGCCCAATGTAGGATGAGTTTAGTGGTTTGGCTCTGGCTCCCAATTCCTACATCATTCTCTTTCTTCCCTCCATTGTCCATTCTTCTTATTTCCTAGTTGATATCAACTGAGATATCTATACAACACTTGGCACAGTGCCTGGCAAATAGGAGGTGCTTAATAAATGCTTATTCCTTCCCCAACCCCATGTTCGCTTCCATTTCTCTTTTGCCTAATCTGTTTACAGCCTGATAACTTTTACTCAAGAGGGAGAGGTTCAGAACTGAAAGAAGAGTCAGTGTATACATTAATATAAAAGAGTGAGGCTGTAGTTATGAAGGGTTTCACCTGTGCTTAGCTAAAGCTTTTTAGCTTATTGCTTCTGTGAGGATAAATTTCCCGCAGAACAACAACAAAAATAATTTCCATTTCTTTATCAAGTCAGAAGTCATGTAATCAGGGGGTTGTCATGTCCTAATGGGTCAGGGGAAAGATGGGCATGCATTTGTTCATCATCTGAGACAGATTTGCTTGAAACTGGGGTGGGGAGGTAAAAGCTGGAACAAAGATAATTGCATGATGGGGCTGCATGAAAATAGAACCCTCATCACCAGAGTAGGAAGGCTAGAGAAGTCCTGTGACACTCAGCATGGAGTCCTTTTGTTACACGATGGATTTAGAAGCCAACTTAGCATCTTTTCAACCAGGAAGGGGCTATATCCCATCCTGTAATTAAGTATTGGAATCATTCCAGTGAAAGAGAATGTTCACTTTCATGGGTCCTGGGGGATTATTGTTCAAACATTTACCGAAGAAAATACTACATTCGGAGCAGGGTAGTCATTTACAGAACCTGCTGCCCTCAAATATTGACATCTCCATACCATCTCTGTGCCATTAGATAGCAATTTCTTTTTGGTCAGGAACTGAAGCCAAAATACATGGCAAAGGGCACAGAGGCAGTTAGATGTGTAGAACAAAAACATTTTTCTTCAAAGCAGATGCCTTCTGGGTGACGGTGCAAAAGCTGAGGAGCAGATTAGAATGGTCTTTGTTTGATGCCATTGCTGGCATGTGATGGGGATGAACAAACAACCGCGACTCTGCTGGGCTATGGTGAACAGCCAATCTCTATTTCCTCTCTTGGGGGTTGATATCTATGAGCACAGAACAGGAGGAGGGTGAGAGGGCAGGGATACTGCTAAGAAGGCTATTGAAGGAGGGTCAGATCAAACTAGGTTATTCGAAGAAATGTTGAATAAGGAATTATTGAGTAATGACTTGAAACCTGGTTAGGTCTTATTGCCCAAGAAAAAATGAAATGATTTTTCCCCTCTCTCTATTTTTTAATTTCTCCACCACTCTGGATTAGAATTTGGAATTTGGGAACCAACCTACAGCAGTAAATCTACTCTCTGGTTCGTTCTTCCAGAGTCAGGCCTGCTATATCACCCCTTTAGGTTTCTAGGGTACCCAGGAAATTGGAGGGTATGACTTTAACCCTCTTTTCTTGCTTTTCCCCCCACTGTTAGGGACTGAGGATGATCGCTTGCATTCCATTTAACCATTTAACACTGATTAACTTCTACAAAGAGAGATTTACTCCAAATACATAGCAAGAGAAAAAGTATGACATTTCCCCCCAGTACCTAGGGAGCTAACTTTTCCCTACATTAGTAATGGACAATCTTTTGAGCTTGGTGTGTCAAAATTTGCCAAAAAAACCTGAGTATAACTCGGGTGGTGTGTCACTTCAAGAAAAAAACGCAACATAATTTCACAGTATAATTGTAATATATAACTGTATTTAATAAAGCAAAATAGGTAAATTAATATAGGTAGAATCGCCATCTATAGTGGACAGTGTCTACACTACACTACAGCAAATGTTTCATCTTCGGCATGCAGCCCCGTACTTCTCTGTATGCGGCCGCTAGTCATCAAAAATGACTACACATGTCAGCACTGGCATGCATGTCATAGGTTTGCCATCACTGCCCTACATCTATCTCTAGTCTCTGAGGAGAGTAGACTCAAAGCTTGGCTCAGTTCATGTCTGACCTTTGGTAGAACCTTCCAAGCTCATATTGGTCTAATCAGCCATGGTTGGATACACTATTGACCTTGACATAGTGATGCCATTTTGGACCTTTTCAAGTATGAAGGACAACAACCAAACAACCATGTAGCACTGGTCCAGTTCACATCCAAAGGTGGCATTCCTGCAGGATGAGTCTGTGGCTCAGCTGAACTGGAATCCCAAAAGTCACTTCTAAAAGTCATCCCTTCTTCATCTGGGTATTGAAACAGTACTAGCACTGGAACCCATATTGGGGAATACTAAGATGCTAGAGCACCCTCCTGAGATCTGATAGAACTGGAGGTTCCAGTCTCCTTCACTAAAAGGAAAAAAAAGATAAATGCAGAAGCCAAACGCCATTTCACAAAACCACATGCTTTCCAAAGGAAGAAAGCCTCATGGCCTCTTGTTCTGTAGCATTCTCTCTCAGAGAATCATGAGCAAAGGAGTCATGGAACGAAATGAAGAGAGTCAGCCAAAGTCAACTCAGGTTCCCAGTTCTGGCTATATAGCCACATGAAACAAAGGGTTCCTTGCAGCCAACTGGATAACAGATCAGAACCAGTTATAGAATATCTACATGTTCTCTAGGATCTTTCCAATACACTTTTCTTGGAAAAATTTTCTTAATTAATCAACAAAAAAAATTAAACTCCAATACATGTCATTGTGACTCTCTTGTTTTGTTTTATTTTTTGGAAGTTTGAAAATGTTTTTGGGGGTGGTGGTGGTGGAATTTGGCTTTCCAGCTTCTCCTCCTGAGGCAGTTGCCTCAGTCAAGAAAGCTAATTGGGTCTTTGCTTGTGCTAGTCAAATTATTAAGTATTTACCTTGTAGCAGGCTCTGTGCTAAATTCTGAGGATACAAATCCAAGAGGGAAAAAATAGTCCCTGCCCTCAAGGAGTTTATATTCTAATGGAAGAGTTAAACATAGAAAAGAAAAGCCAGAAGAGAAATGGGGCACTACTTGCTGAGTCTCCATAATCTAAGGCCCTTCCCCAAAATAGGGATTCTAGGGAGATTTCTCATCAGAGAAAGAACAGAGCCATAGGAATAGAGTTAAGAGGCATCTGAGGCTTTGTGGCTAAATCTGGAAAATGAGGGATGACTCTCCTGGGGCCCTTCCCCAAAATGGAGGATCTGGGAAAAATTCAAAAATGGGAAAGGAGTCCTTAGTAGAAGAATCAGGGACAGCTTAGGCATGGTGGCTAGACCCCAGTGACACCAAAATTGATTCTTGAGAAGGATGGATGGGCAAATTGTTTCAGATCATAGTTAAAAGATGCAGAGTTAAAGAGGAATCTAGTCATAAAGTGATTAGTATGGATCTCAGAAGCCAGCTAGACCAAGCTGAACTTGAATTCACCATCTAATTATTTTGTTGTTTAGTTATTTTTCAGGCATGACACACTCTTCATGACCTCATTTGGAATTTTCTTGGCAAATATACTGCAGTGCTTTGCTATTTTCTTTTCTAACTCATTTTATAGATGAGGAAACTGAGGCAAACAGGGTTAAATGACTTGCCCAAGGTCATACAGCTAGTATATGTCTGAGGTTGGATTTGAACCCAGGTCTTCCTGACTCCAGGCCTGGCACTTTATCCATTCTGCCACCTACCTGCCCATCTCATTATTAGGCTGTAATTGTTAGGAAGTTCTTCCTTAAATTAGATCTATTTTTGCCTCATTTTAACTTTCACCTATTTCTCCTAGTTCTGTCTGCTGGCCCTGCACTGAGCAAGTCATCTTCTGCATGACGGTCCTTGACTTGCAGGTCGCCATCATATTCAAGTCTTCTCTTCCCCAGCATCAATCCTAGTTATATCAACCAATGATAATACGAAGTGACCTCAATGCCCTTGACTGTTTAGGTTGGCCTCCCCTGAATACTCTCTACTTTATCAATATCCTTTTCTGGTCTGGTCTGGTCTTTCTGGTCCTCTCATTTTACAAGTAAGGAAACTGAGACCCTCCAACATCAAGGTAGTAAGAATGACAGAGATAAAATAAGAAATATCCTCAATTTTCAAAATAGAAACTTTCCCCAGATGCTTCTATACCTATAGTTCTGTATATAATTTTCATTTTCATCACTGCCCCCAGACTCCTCCCAAATGAAAAAGCTCACCCATCCTTGAGTTGCTTCCTGCCACCCATTACAAGCAAAATATTAGGTAAATCTAAGCAAGAGAAAAAAATTTGTTTAATTCCAAGATGTACTATATATCCAAAGCTTATAATATAGCCATATCCTTTTTTGTTTACGACATCGAAGATGTAGTAAACAGTAGGTTGGGCTAGGTGACTTCTGAGTCCCTTCCAAGTCTGAAATTTTGTGATTATGTCATTTGATGGACAATTGGCAAAAATTATAGTACATCAGTCAGTCGGTAAACATTTACTAAGCAAACACTAGGTGTTAGGCACCGAGCTAAACTCTGGGAATACAAAGAAAGGCAAAAGAGTCTCTACCCTCACGGAGCTCACAGTCTAATGGGTAAGACTAAATGCAATGACTGTATCAAAGAAGTGATATGCAGAATAAATGAGAAAGAGTCAATAGCATGTAGACTCTAGAATTAAAGGGGAATTAGAAAAGGGTTTCTGTAGAAAGTGGGATTCTAAGAAAGCCAATCAATCAACAAACATTTCTTTTCTTTTTTAAAACCCTTCCCTTTCATCTTAGAATGAAAACCATGTATTGGTTCCAAGGCAGAAGAGTGATAAGGGCTAGGCAATAGGGATTAAGTGACTTGCCCAGGGAAACACAGCTGGGAATTGTCTGAGGCCAGCTCTGAATCCAGGAAAAACATTTCTTAAGTTCCTACTTTTTTGCCAGGCACTGTGGAAAAAAAAAAAAAGGCAAACAGTTGTCTTTTCGTCTAAGGAGCTTACAATCTAATGGGAGAGGGTTCAAATTTGGCCCCAGACATTTTCTGGCTGTGTGATCCTGGGCAAGTCACTTAACCCCAAACTGCTTAGCCCTTACTACTCTTCTGCCTTGGAACTGATACCTAGTATTGATTCTAAGACAGAAGGTAAGGATTAAAAATAAATTAATGACAATATGCAAACAAGTATCTACAAAGCAAGCTAAATAAGGTACAAATAGGAAATAATTAACAGAGGGAAGATACTAAAATTAATAGGGAATGGGAAAAGCTTCCAATAAGAGAAGGGATTTTAGTTGGGTCTTAAAGGAAGCAAGGAAGGTCAGGGATGAAAAGGGAGAGTATTCTAGGAATGGAGACAGCCGTAGAAAAGGCCCTGAGTTGAGCGATGGAGTGTCTTGTTCATGTAATAGTCTGGAAGTCAGTGTCATGGATTGAATAATATATGTTGGGAACTAAGGTGTAGGAGGATACTAGGTTATGAAGGACTTTGAATGCCAAACAAAACATTTGGTATTTAGTCTTAGATTCAATAAGGAACCACTGAAGTTAGTCGTGTGTGTGTGTGTGTGTGTGTGTGTGTGTGTGTGTGTGTGTGTGTGTGTGTTTAGGATATAGATATAGGACCTGGGCTTTAGGAAAATCACTTTAGTGCCTGAATAGAGTATGGTTTGCAGTGGGGAAGACTTGAAGCAAGAATACCCATGAGCAGGCTATTACAATCATCTAGACATGAGACAATGAGGGCCAAGGAAGCCAGGAGCGCCAGAGGAGAAGGCAGAGGATTGTGGGCCATATTTTATGTCACTGATTTTCCCTACGGGAATGTTGATGACCAACAATGACCTCTAGCATTCTAAGGACTGTTCAGTTGACATTTAAAAAAAATAATCTTTATTTTCCTCTTTAACTTTTCCCCCATGTTTTGAGTTTTTTGTTTTTGCTTTGGCATGTGGTTGATCCCACAAGAGTTTTTCAGAAGGAGAAAAAACTCCCTTTCTTGAAATAAAGTGATAAAGATTAGGATGATAATTAGCATTTGCCATTTGCTGCTGGCTAAAGTGCATATTGCCTGAGATTCCTTGCTGAAAAATTCTGGAAAAAAACTGCCCTCCACATACAGCCAACTGTCAATTATTCAAGATAATGGGATACAAGGTCACCTGGATAGCTGAAAGAATATCTAGCTAGATTTGCAGAGAGCTTTAAGGTTCACAGAGTAGTTTTCATGTTAACTAATTTGATCCTCATAATAACCCTGTTAGGTAAGTGCTATTATATTCTCCATTTTACAGATGAGGAAATTAAGGCTGAGGGAATTTATTTGACTTGAAGCAGGATTTGAACTCATTTCCCCCCCTAGTTTCTTAGTCCTATGTTCTGTTGACTGTACCACCTATTTGCCACCTATCCATAGAGAATCCAAATTCTTTTTTTGTCTATTAGTTTAGTTTCTTCCAAGATTAATTCTTTTTAATTCTTGGTTTGTTTCCTCTCCTCTTCTAACCTAGAAAATAAATAGTGACATGGCCAAAAGAGAAATGAAGACACAACATGGGCGGAGTATTAAAGGCCAAGTAAGGTAATTCCTGGATAAACTGACTGGAATTCTCCACCCAGGATGGGATTTATTGTTTTACAACAAATTTTCCCAGACACTGTTCTTCCCATAATGGGGTTTGAATATAATCCTCCTAAGATTAGGGTGTCTTCTTGGATGTCGTCAGGAAGGAGCCAATCTAAAAATAAGGTGTAACTTGAGAAATTGTGGCCTTAAAAAATGTTAGAGTCTAAGAAAGGTAATGAAATGACAAACCCAGCAACAAGGTGCTTAAAGAGGCTTGAAAATGGAGAGCTGGAGTATAAGAATGTATCAGTATCTTGTACAGACAGGAGGGCATCCTGCAGAACTGATCCAGTAGAAATTGTGCTTGGCAGTTATAGGCTAGAGAAGGATTAAAAAAAAAAAAAGCACCCCTCAAGGTCAGTCAGGTCTTTGTTCTGGTTTTGGATTTACCAAATTCTGATTTTAATTTGGCTTTCTAGACGGGGCTTCCCAAAGGGATTCAACTGTGTTGATGGTCAACAATATATAAGTCACAGTATTTTGGTAACTGGGTGTTGTGAAATAACTAAATCTTATGAGAGTTTGGGTAATCTGAGTCAGATTTCCTAGGGAGTGATCACCCCTGGCTAACCTGAGTTTTCAGGGTTGAGGCACCAGATGGTAGACATGGAATGACCCCACCAAAGTGCAACCACCCCATGAGATCCAAAATGACCAGCCAGGCAATCTCCTATTTATATTAATTAACCAGGTAATTAGACCATGTGTTGATTGAGAAATTCAGGTGTAATAGAAATTACACTAGGCTTGAAATGAGGAGATCTGGATTCTAGTTCTGATTCAAGTGTATCACCTTAGGCAATTACTGAACTTGTCTGGGTCTGTTCTCACTGGCAATAGTAGTACCAATAATTATAACATGATACTACACACACACACACACACACACACACACACACACACACACACATCTTTCTATCTATTTAGATACATAACTACAGAGTGAGAGAGAAAAGGAAAAAGGAGAGCAAGAGAGAGAAAGAGAGAAAGAGAGAGAGAGAAGAGAAGAGGGGAGAGAGAGGAGAGGAGAGAGAGAAGAGAAAAGAAAGAAGAGGGAGAGAGAAGGACGGGGGGGAGAGAAAGAGAGAATCAGAGCTAACAAACATTTATTAAATACTATATGTCAGGTATTATGCTAGGCACTGGGGCAAAAAAAAGGGGGGGAGGAAATTCTTGCCCTCAAAGAATTCATATTCTAATGGGTGAGGCAACATACAAACAACTTCATAGCACTTTAAAGTTTGCAAAGAGCTTTATAGATCTAATTTGTTCTACCATAGGAGAAAGATATTATCATTATTCCCAGAGACGAGGGGACTTCTTTAGTGTCCCAAAGTTAGAAAATATCTGAGGTAGAGTTCAAATCCAGGTCTTCCTGACTTGAAGTCTGGTGTTCTTCTTTACCTCTATCTCTCTGTGCCGTCTCAGTAAAATGAAAAAAGTTGAATTAAATGGCTTCTAATGTCCCTTTCAGAGTAGCTAGGTGGTACAGAGCCATCAGGAAGACCCATTTTCCTGAGTTCAAGTCCAGCCTCAAAAACTTCCCAGTGATGTGACCCTGAGCAAATCACTTAATCCCATTTGCCTCAGTTTTCACATCTGGAAAATGAGCTGGAGATGGAATGGCAAACCCCTCCTGCATCTTTGCCAAGAAAACTCCAAATGGGGTCCCAAAGAGATGGACTGAACAACACATATCCCTTTCAGATCTAAAACTCTTGTATTGTTCAGGCTTGAGAGCACTGAATTTGGGTTTCCATGACTCTGTCTGCATGACATTATACAGCCATCCTTTTTACACATTCAAAGACATATCTATGCCTTTTAAGTGTGCTGTCTGGGATCAGTGACAGAGCCTTACCTGGAAGGATTCAGCAACCTTTCCGCTACTCACCCACTTTAAATCACCTGTCCGTGGCATTCTTCTCACCAAGAAAGAGGGACCAAGGAAGAACTGGGGAAGCGAGGGGGATCCCCCTTTTCTTTCCACATTCTCTTGTTCTTTGCAGCTTCTGTTACCTGGTCCTTCATGCTGCCTCAGCCTAACCTCGAGTGCATCCACAGGGCACCCTGACTGGCGAGTGACCAAGGAAAGCCTGTGCTGTGGCGAGAGATGAACAGCATCTGACTCAGGGCCAGGAAGTACTTTCTGATCTTGACAACTGCACGAGAGAAAGAACATGACTTCAAACCACCAAGAACAAAGGGTGGGAGTTGTAACAAAGTTAAAGGTATCAGGGCAAAGACACCAAAATGATGGGTTACGTATCCAACATGCCCCGTCTTCCCCTGGAATCGTGTCTTCTCCAGGGCTGATGGATGACACCTGCAATTATACCACAGCCTTTAGTGACAGCTTCAGAGACGGCGCCCTTGCCAGAAGATCTGAGGCCTTTCGGGAAGAGAGGTTCTGTGCATATTCCAGAGCAGGCTTTGGCTCTGGCGGTTTAGTCCTATGAGGTCAGAAGAAGTAGCATGTGATGAGACCACTTTTAATTGCTGGTTTAAAAATTCAATTTAAAAAAATTTGATTTTTTTCTGGCTTCAATATTTTAAGTGGTTTGTCCTGGAATTGAGGCTGGCCCTCCTAGAAAATCACTTCTGGCAAATGCTCAGACTTACATAATTATATGTTTTGTATGAGGCAAATTGTAAAAGTTGCTGTTTGCTAAAAAGACAGTGGTATTGTAACTCCGGCTCCCAATACATCCAACTAAGAGCCAAAAAGTTTAGATATCGCTGTTTCCTTGCTCAAAATGTAAAATGATCCTGGAAACTTCTAAAGGAGAAAACAGCCATGGGCACGTACATTGCTGATGTGAAGATACTTCAGAGTGATTGTAAGCAAAAAAAGAAGTTTCTATTTTCATACCATTTTATTTCTTTTTCCCAGAAGAAACCAAGAGAAGTTTAAAGGAGAAGAAGTTTTATAACCTTCATTCCATCTCCTGTGAAGATCTTTTTGCTTTGCTGCCTTAGAGTGAGAAGGACTGAGATGCAAGTTATAGCTGGAACCAGGAAAGGGAAGATTTTAACTATAAATAAAACTTTGGAGCTAATATTTAAACAAACCCTAGAAAAGAAAAAGAGCCAGGAGTTTCTGTCATTAAACTTCTCTCGGTTTCTTCTGGGAAAAAGAAATAAAATGGTGGTTCATAATAAAATATAAAAGTGGTTAACTTTTCTTTTTTAAATCCTTACCTTCTGCCTTAGAATCAATACTAAGTATTGAGTTCTAAAGTGGAAGAGCAATAAGGGCCAGGCAACTGGGGTTAAATGACTTGCCCAGGGCCACACAGGAAGTGTCTGGGGTTAGAGTTGAACCCAGGACCTCCCATCTCTAGACCTGGCTATTTATCCTCTAAGCCACCTAGCTGCTGCAGGATTAGTGAGAAAAGTACCAAATTGTATTTACTTATTTTTTTATTAATGTTTCTCTGAAGGTCTATAGTAGTTTTTATGATGCCTTATTCTACTCTGACTCCAGGGCTCATTAAAGAGCATAACCCTCTCTTGGTGGGTCATTCTTAGAAAACACAACAACAACTTGTAGTGAAAAATTAAGCAAGTGAATTGTAGAAACTGTGCACAATTCTCTGAGAACGTACTCTGAGTCCCACTGACGACTCCCGTTTTTGTAGACCCCAGTGTTTTGTGGGCTAATCCACCAGGCAAAAAGACTGCTGCTCAGAGTCCTACTCCACCAGCCCATCTGGCCCCTGACATCCAAAGTCCAGTCTGCCCTGGTGGCAGGTACTTTGTGCACAACAGAGACAACATGGTCTAGGGAAGGAATCACTGGGTTAAAAACACAAATACACAAACAACAACCTCCATTCACATCCCAGATTCTTCTTTAGCTCTGCAGAAGTGAACGATCGCTGGACATCTCTGGGCTTTAGTTCTATCATCTATGCAATGAGAAATTGAAGACATTTCTTTAAGATTCTGTTCATGTTTAGTCACTTAAATAAACTTCTTAAAAAAGAAACCAAAGAATGGAAAGTCACGCTGATTTCTTTCACCTTGCCATGCCAATAGTTGGAGCCTAACACACATGCACACACAATTCTGTTCTGAATTTCTTTCTTTCTTTTTTTTTTTCTAAAACCCTTACTTTCCATCTTGGAGTCAATACTGTGTATTGGCTCCAAAGCAGAAGAGTGGTAAGGGTAGGCAATGGGGGTCAAGTGACTTGCCCACAGTCACACAGCTGGAAAGTGTCTGAGGCAGGATTTGAACCTAGGACCTCTCCTCTCTAGGCCTGGCTCTCAATTCACTGAACTACCCAGCTGCCTCCTGAATTTCTTACTAGAAAAAAATGAGGGTTGTCTTTGATAGGAGAATTCAGATGAAGTCACTTAAAGATATTTTTTGGAGGAGTATTTCTCCTAGAAAATCTCAGTCTCTCAACTCCTGTCCAGTGACTGAAAAGATGGATTTAAGGAAGGTGAGATTCCATTCTCCTATGGTAAGATGACTCATCTTCTCTTTTTCCCTCCATGACTATATCAGCTGAACCAAATAAATCTCGGTGACCTCTAAACCTCAACAACCCCTGAAAAAGTAGCCTATGGAATCACATATGCCATTATGGCCCCAGTTGACTTATCCCTCAATTTTCCTTTGACCTGCAAAAATCAGCATTTAAAATGTATTTGCTATCCCAGGGCATTTCTTGCTTAATTAATCCTTTAATGTGACCTTTTTACTGGCTCCCCTCTTCCCTTCATATGCTGAGTAGCTGATTTCTTTATTTTCTTGGTCCCTTAAAGTGATGCCTGATAGACTTTCTTGCTGGAGACAAACGGTATTATTAGGATGTCATGTACCTTCTACTCCCAGTGGAAATAGCTGTTGTTTTCTGTGATCCTTAGCTCTGTCCTAGAAATCTTTCTATAAAATAGATTTTAAATTGACATGATAAACACAAAGGAAGGTTTCCTTGTCCAATTTCAAACCCTGTGATCTAGTCTTCCTCTCTCTGTGTCTTTCATCTCTTATGTCTTTCTCAAAAGAAGGCTGTTTAGGTTCTAATAACAATCCTATCTAGTATTTATAAGTGTTTTAAGGTATGCAGAGTGCTTTACATGTGCTATCTCATTTGATTCTCAAAACCAGCCTATCAAGTACGTGTTATTATCCTCATTTTAGAGATGAGGAAACTGAGACTTAGAGAACTTAAGTGATTTGTCCATTGTTATGCAACTATTAATAATCAGGATTTGAACTCAAGTTTCTGATAGCAGCCAGTGCTTTGTCCTTGGAAAAATATGCCCTACCCATCAAATGGAATCCCCTACTGGCCAGTCTTTGTATTTAAAGACCTTGGAATCCTTATTTTTTCCATTTCCTCAATCAAAATGTTGGAAAACAGAAAGCTAAAAGGCTTAGCAGCAAATCATTTTGGGATATTTTTACTGTGTACTGTGTATTTTACCTGAAACCAAACTATGGCCACCAAACTATGGCATTGCTAGGTCAGATGACTTCTAAATGATGTCATTTTGGGGGGAGCCAAGTCAGTTACTGTGCAAACAGACCAGACCAAGCCACTTTTCACTGTACATTATGAACCTAACCTGAGGCCAAGCTTGCATGGCACAACTCAGACTTATGCAAGCATCCTGGTAATTAGTGTCTAGGCTACTATCTTATAATGAAAATTAGTGAGAGGTGGAAAAAGCCACAACCCAATTATATTCAGGTCAGCAGAAGCCTTGAAGGCAAGTCTTCCCTGTGATCATGATTTGGGTAGAGAAATTAGGGGACAAAATTTCAAAAGGTCCCTCCCAACTTCTCTGTGTATGCATGTATGAATGTGTGTATACTGATACCCAAGATGGAAACAAGACGCTAAAACAAAGTTTCTCTTTAGCAGTCCCTGCCCTTTGATGTCTATCTTCACTATAGCAAGAAAAGAATTTTAGAAAAATTTTGCTAGCTCAAATGAAAGACTTTTGTAATCTACCTCATCAGATGATATTAATGAGTACCCACATTTTCATGAAAAGTTACACATAAGTAAAATGGGAATGGCATCTAACTAAGAACTTATTACCCAGTTTCTTCTCCTCCTTGAGAATTATCATTGTTTACCTTATTGCTTCCAAGTTTGACTTATTTCAATACAGATTAGGTCAGCAACTTCAAACCAAAGTTGCCTGCAAATATATTTTTCTAAATTAATGGCTTTAAATTTACATCAAATTCATTTCTGACTGTATCCCTGTCTTTGCTACCCATCAGAACCTTCCCTTGTAAAGATTACAAAAGAAAGAGTAAAAAAAAAACAGGTCAGAAAACCAACCAATGCATTGAGTTTGCAGTGGTACACACTTTAGCCCCTACCTCTGAAATGAAGGGAGTTGCTAATGCATTTTTTAAAAGGAATCTCTGAAAGGGTTCTAACCATCCTTGCTCCCTCTCCATCTTGTCTTGGCTAACTAGGGCTTATATTTTGGGACATTTTACATTTGCTTTCAAAAGCCATAAAACCTTAGGTTTAGTTTCCTTGTGTATAAAAAAAAACAATAATAAATTGTAGTTGTATAAGGTTTGCAAAGGACTTTAAATATATTATCTAATTTTATTCTTACAACAATCCTGTCAGATAGGTACTGTTTTTATTCCCATTTTATAGATAAGGAAACAAAAGCAAACAAAGGTAAAATGACTTGCCCAGGGTCACAAAGACAGTAAGGATGAGAGGTAGGCTTTGAACTTTCTGATTCCTGTCTGTTGGTCTTCCTGATTCCATAACCTGTTCTGTATCCATTCAAACACCTCACTGAATTTTAGTGTAAGGAACTTACTCATTGGATCCCTAGAAAGGTGAGAGGGGGATTGCTATTAGAGTAGGTTCTATAAAATGATGGAAATCTTGAAGATGAAAATTAAAATTTTATGATTGACTAAAAATGTGGAGACCCCAGAGTGTTAGCCTTTATCCTTGAAGAGGATCAAAATGACCACATTGTTGATGCCTATTGACTTGACCATAAGTTGTATTTAAGTGAGGTAGAGCTCCACAAAGTCAGCCTCACCCTCTCTTCCAGAGTCACACAAATCCAGTGGCAAGACAAAAGTCAAAGCAACTGGTGATAGCCTAGGATGGAGTGGATAACCTTGGGATCTTTGATGTTGGACCAAGTTCTAAGCACTCCTCAGTACTTGCTTCCACTGACTTCATGGCCATTGGAACAAATGGTTCTCCTATGCCCATTCTGCTGGAGGAAATCTTCACATGCCTGGAATGGACACCCCCCAATACACTGGCAGGTTTGAAGCCTATCAGTTACCCTCAACCTGGTTTAGCCCGTCTGCTGAGATGGTTTCCCAGGGTGTGACCATTGTACATGTTACAGCTTCCTGGAGCCACAGGTAAGAGCTGGGTGGCAGGCAGATACAAAAGGAAGAAAACAGCCCTGGAAAGGGCTCTTTGGCAAGCCCTCCCACCAGGGGTGCTAGTCTTTCCTGAATACCCCGTACAACCTTGCTGACAATAATTCCCACAGAGTTACTCATGATATCAGCATGCTCTTAACTTTGGTATTAATAGTTTATTTGGAAGGTCCAGTTTTTTTTTTAAGTTTCAAAAGTAAGTATAATGGCCCCCTCATTACCAGTGAACTGAAAGACACATGTATTTTGTGTTGTAAATAGAGGCATGCTTTAATTGAAGCCTCAGTAGTGTCTATTAACATCATAAAACATTATTAACTAGGTTCTAAGCCTCTTAGAAGTCAGGTCTTCACAAATGTTTACTGAATAAATAAATAAACAAATGAAAGAATGAATGAATAAATGAATGAATGAATGAATAGATAAGTGAATGTGACCTTGAGACATGTTAAAAATATGCTACAAGTGTCCAGTTTAATTTTGATTTTGATTTTCATAATAGGTTGTATTATCCTTTTCTCTTTCATAATTTCTAAAAGTTGGAAGATATCTCCAAAAATAGGCATCAGTTCTGTCGGTTGGATCATCTATTAAATAGGTATGGTAATTCTCATGTACCTCATTTTCTGAATTATTGTGAGAAAAAGTCCTTTGTAAACAATTCAAGAGCTAAATAAAAGGGTAATTATTATTGTTATTACTCACAAAAGCTTGAAAGAGGAACAATACTCAGCTTTTCCTAAATTTTTCAATTATGAATACTTAGCGGGTATAAAAGAGATATGGGATGATATACTAAGTATAGTACTCGACATGGAGTCAGGAAAACCAAGCAGATTTCTGCTCAAAATAAGGAAGTATCCCCTAAAAATTAGAGTTATCCAAAAGACAAAAGCATTGGTTCTGTTGGAAGATGATTGAGTTTCTTACCTCTAAGAGTTTTGAAAGCAGAAGATAGATGAATGCTTTTAGGATGATGGGGTTGGGATTCAGATTCCTGCTCAGGTAGCAATTGAGCTAAATAACCCCCATTTTCATAGACCTGTCAAATATAGCCTTGTTAGCCATTCCTTTTTTTTTCAAGCTTTTGTGAGTAATTTTAAAACAAATATAGAATTTTATTATTGCTGCTCTCCAGAACAACACACAGCACTCGCTCTCCATCGTAGAGTTGTAGATGTCAGTCATGTGAAGGAAAAAGCATGAAGAAATACAATTGTAACCCCAAGCTTACTGGTGGGGAGAGGGAAGAACAAGCTCATATTTCTGGATGATACTGTTGTTGCTGGCTGCAAGAGTATCTACCTTTTAATAAAGTGTTTATTACTTTTCTAAAGCGATGATTCAAATGAGATGAATAGCTATTTCTTGGGTAGCATTTTAAAGAATGGGCCACTCCAGGGCGTAAATGATGGTGCCATAATTCATGCTTAATATATTGCGTAGGGCAAGTCCAAAATCATAGTGAGCCTATTAGGAATGAATAATCAGAGTCTGACTCTCACCCTGGAGTCGCCTTGTCTCTTTTTTTCTTTGTAAAATACAGCGCATACTTCACAACCTAGGAACATGGCAAAGAATAATTGCAAGATGCAGCTGAGTCCCTTTATCAAGAACCTCACTGGACCATAGATCAAGTTATCCCACAGGTCATGTCATCTCCACTTTGGCCAGTGACATGCTGTGACAGACCAAGTTTATAAGACTGGTGTTATGCTTGTCCTTGATGATGTATTCACAGACCTTTCAGAGGTGAGATGCAATTCCCATTTAAGCCCATGTTGACACAAGAGAAAACAAATAGCAAAGTAGCCTGGGCTTTTGTTTCTTAGTAATGAAAGCGGACACACTCAACATATATATGTATATATATATATATATATATATATATATAT
>NC_058134.1:76014804-76031438 GCF_016433145.1 Gracilinanus agilis | reverse complement strand
AGAGAGAGAGAGAGAGAGAGAGAGAGAGAGAGAGAGAGAGAGAGAGAGAGGGGAGAGAGAGAGAGAGAGAGAGAGAGAGAGAGAGAGAGAGAGAGAGAGAGAGAGAGAGAGAGAGAGAGAGAGAAAGGGTCAAGTGCCTTTCTGCTTTGCTTTAACACAGAGCTAGAAAACAACTCCAGGCCAGTCCAGTACATTTATAAGCATCACTCTCCTCTTCTGACCTAAAGACCATTTAGTTGATGCTTCATGACAGCAGATGTAATGACATGAACTGATAACCGTACATCTGGGTTTTGTTATGGCACCTGTTAACACAATGCCATGAATACTCTAATCAACATGCCATTTTCCCATTTTTGTCTTCTAAATATCACATAACAAATTAATGAGAGATCCAGGTCTGTAACTCATGCCATCTCATCCAAGCTGTAGCCATCATTCACTTTTAATAACAGCTCACATTTACATAACACTTTAAGATTTATGAAGCATTTTTCTTTCAGCAGCCCTGTGGGGTACATTTTCACATTCCTAAACCCATTTTTTTCATACTCCCTCTTTTTTTTTTTTACTGATTTCCTTTTTTTATTTTTAACTTCACTGTGATTTCCCAATATATTCAAATCAAGTCAATAATAATTTATCAAATGCTTATGATATTTCAGGCACTTTTCTAGATGTTAACAATGTAGATGGGATAGAAAGAAAGATAATCCTTGTTCTCAAGGTACTTATATTCTGATGAAGTGGGAGCTGGGAGAAGAAAAACACCCAACAGGAAGATGAAAAGGGTGGGGAAAAGAGAAAATATTCACAGAGGGACATGTTGTAGAAAGAAGTCCAAAGGGTCAGCTAGGTGGTTCAGTCGATTGAGACCCAGGTATAGAGATAGGAGGTTCCGGGTCCAAATCTTACTTCAGGCAAATTCCTAGCTGTATGACCCTGGGCAAGTCACTTAACCCCAACTGCATAGCCCTTACTGCTCTTCTGTCTTGGAATCAATTGGTTCAAAGACAGAAGGTGAGGGTTAAAATATATATATATATATATACACACATCTATATATCCTGAAGCTTCAGGATATATCATCCTGAAGAGGAACAAAGCAGTTAACATGACTGCCTTGGACTCTTCCTTAAAATGGAGATTCTGGGAGCAACTGACCAGAGGAATGAACTGCCCATTGACCTTGTAACTGAGGTTAAAGAGAAAAAATAAATTCAACCAACATTTCTTAAGTACCATGTGTCAGGCTAGATACTAGTATGCAAAGAAAAAAAAATAAAAAATTTCTACCTTCAGGTATATGTAGTTGCCTGGGGGGAATAAATTTAGGTATAAGGTTAGTAAATACACAAAATAACGACGAAATAATTTTGAGAAAGAGGAGCACTTACAAGTGGGGGAATTAGGAAAAGTGCCTTTTGTCAGAGACGCCACTGGAGCCAAGCCTTGATGAAAACTAGGGTTTCCCAAGTCAGAAAAGGAGGAGGAAAAATTTAAGTAAACCATTGCTGACTATGCATCATTCCTCACCCAGAGTCCCTATCTCTCCCTACAGAGAGGATGGAATTTGTCTTATCTTTTGTTCTCTAGAACCGGGATAGTTCATTGCAATTAAACTGAGCTCAGCTGCCTAATAGCTTCGTTTTCATTAAAAGTCCTGTGGTAATTTTATATATTGTTCCTTTCATTCTGCCCAGGCCCCACATTTTGTCCAATGGCTTAACAGTGAGTAAATCATGCAGCATTCAGGGATATCCAAGTGGGTTTTGGGAATAGGCAAGCTGCTCTAAAGTGACCATTTGTTTTCTTGTTGTTTTTTTAATTCAAAGATAATTTATTTTCCCAATTACATGTAATAACAATTTTCAACATGTTTTCCAAAATCATAAGGTCCAAACCATTTTCTTTCCTCCCTTCCCTCCCTCCAGTAGGAGATGGTAAGCAATTTGATCTGGGCTCTACATGGATCATCATGCAAACACACTTCCATATTGGTCATTGTTGGAAGAACACACTCATCCAAAACCAAAACTATAAATACACTGATGTAAAAGATAGTATGCTTTGATTTGAATCCATCTGACTCCAGCAGTTCTTTCTCTGGAGTGGGATAGCATCCCCATCATACATCTTTCTGGATTGTCCCAGATCATTTGTGATGCTGAGAATAGTCAGGTTTTCATAGTTGACCATTGCATAATGTTGCTGTTTCTATGCACAATGTTCTCCTGGTTCTGCCTATTTCACTCTGCATCAGTTCATGTAGATCTTTCCAGCTTTTTCTGGAATCATCTTGCTTATCATTGCTTATAGCGCAATAGTATTCCATCACCAACATATACCACAATTTGTTCAGCAATTCCCCAATTGATGGACATCCCTTCAATTTCTAATTCTTTGGAAAGTGGCCATTTTTTAGGTATGTGGCACTGTGGATAGAACAATGGACCCGAAATCAGGGAGATCTGAGTTCAAATTATGCTTCAGACACTCATAATCTTTGTGACACTGGCCTGTATAATATAACTTCTTCTAGTCTCAGTTTCTCAGTCTATAAACAGGAATAATAATGATATTCCCATAACTCACAAAGTTTTTGTGAGGATCAATTGAGGTAACATATGTAAAGTGCTTTGAAATCTTTAAGTACCCTATAAATGTTAGCTACCATCAAATAATGACTAGGATGAATGTGTAACATGTAACGTGTGAAAGAAGAAGCCTATTTCCTCTAGGTCAGTGATGGGCAAACTTTTTAAAGAGGCGCCAAAGGAAAGGAAATGCTCATCTGTCAGTCTGTTTCTAAGGCAACTCTTTTGAAGTTTCATTGTATTGTATCCTACTCATTGTATTTGTCAGATTAGGAATAATGTCATGCAGATGGCAGATAGAACACTTCAGGGGGCCACATATGGCCCACAGGCCATAGTTTGCCCATCACTGCTCTAGGTCAAAGATTCATAAGCAGCTCTGATTGCTCCCCTCCCTGATAGTCCTCCCCACTGAATTCTTGCTGATGGCTGTCCTAGAGGTGGAATTCTACCAGAAAGGAAAACACTAATATCGTCAAGGATCTGAGCTCGGTGTAAGGTAGGTTTTTTACTTTACGCAATTGTTTGTCTTATTTGGTGGTCCTTCCCAACCAATCTGTTCCCTGGAGTTTCCCAGTTCCTGGTAAAATAATTTCCCACATGCAGTGCATTAAAAACATCAACCAACCAACCTCTCTTGGATCATTCTAGCCAAATTGTTTTCTTCCCCAACAACTAATCTCTTGAAGATGTTTTTGTCTCATATACTCTCTGGGAAAACACCATAGATTTCCATGCACAATTAATTAAAAAAAATCACATACAACAGTGGACTTATTAACACAAAGCTCCCCCCCCTTTTGGATTAAGCCACTGTTCTCAGTAAAAATCATGCTGGAATTGAGGGGTATGGGGCCAAACTTGGTACCTCAGAATAAAAAAGAAAGCATTATTGGGGACACTTCAATGCCAACTTAGAGGAAACACACACACACACACACACACACACACACACACACACACACACACACATATATATATATATATTCAGGAAATCTGTCTGCTTGGGATGGAGTCTGTCCAGTTCTTAAGCATACAGTCTTTGACAAATAACAGAATTTCTTCATCTCTGAGTTGCTGAATGAGAAATAAAGCCCGGTACACTGAATGGGGTCATTTATATTCTAATTTTTTAAAGTACAAGTCTGGAAATTAGAAGCCTGGGAATTAGAATTAGAATTAGAATTAGAAGAAGGAAATTAGAACCCCTACCCTCGGCCCCATCTCGCTGGATGATTTAGGGCAAGGTATTTCGTCTCAGTTTCCTCAGTTGTAAAATGTGGGAGTTGGACCAGCTGAGTTTTAAGGCCTCTTCCAGCGCTGTGAATGTATGACCCTGGGTCATTATTGTCTTTATCACCTCATCAAGATGCTTCATCATCTTCACACTCTGATATCCCTAGTTGCAAAATGCATGTGAGTATATCTGCTTTTTGTCTTACTCAGTGGGTGAATCACTGAGCTAGATTTTCCTGAATTGTAAAAGGCAGGGTCATGATTAGGGTAGGGCCATTGGGACTTTTTTTAAGAGTACTGACATCTTGGGGGAATGGAGGCATTTCCTCCAGAAATTCCCAGCCGTATACAGAAAGCTCATCAATTGGCAGACACTTCCTGGTCTTACAGCCTCTATAGCACCCTCCTTTGGGGACCTGCCTTCTACCCAAAGTTTCAGTGGATATATAGTTTGGTCCCTCAAGGTGAGGCCACTCCCTCTCCTAGCTTGACTTTGCTCAACTCCATGCTGTCATTCTCCCCACCCAACTCGAGGTAAAAGAAGACCCTGTCACACCCCAAATCACTATGAAAGCCATGTAGTTGGGGGCAGCTGCGTAGCTCACTGAACTGAGTCCCAGACCCAGAGATGGGAGATCATAGGTTCAAATCTGGCCTCAGACACTTCCTAGCAATGTGACTGGTAAAGTGGCTTAACCCCCATTGCCTAGCCCTTCTCACTCTTCTGCCTTGGACCCAATACACAGTATTGATTCTAAGAGTTTTTTTTTTTGTTTGTTTGTTTTTTAAGGCTACCTAGTTGTGGCTCAATCGAAGGTTGCATTTAAGAGCTGAAGCTCTTGAGTATTTCCCTTCCAATTAGATTTCTATACTTTGCAAGTTCTACTCAGATCTAGGACCTGAGAAAAGGTCTCAGAAAATAAGGATATGGTTGTTATTTTTCATTGGCATTAGAATTCTACCTTATGGGTCAAGTGGGTGGCTCAGTGGATTGAGAAACCAGGACTAGGGATGGGAGGTCCTGAGTTCTCTGATCTCAGATACTTCCCAGCTGTGTGACCCTGTGCAAGTCACTAACCACCATTGCCTAGCTTTGACTGCTCTTCTGCCTTGGGACCAATACCTATGTATTGATTCTAAGATGGAAGCTAAGGGTTTAATCTGGTTTTAAAAAATAATTCTACCTAAATGTTGACAGATGGATCAGAACTTGAGTTCTAGAACACAGACCATTGTGGATATGAACCAAATGGAAAGACGACCGTATTTGGCATCGACAGTTTAGTCGAGGGAGCCAAAGTGTGGCTGTAGAGCTATGTTCACAGAAGTGCCTGTTACCTAACCTCAGCCATGCCCAGACTGTACAAAGCTCCTTCACGATGAAAACCCACAAGCCAGCAGGATTTGGTCCCTAATCTCCCATATTGATCAGAATGTTCACAAATGCAGAGCCATCCAGGCTTAGTTCCACAATGTGCACATTCAAAGGTGGAGTGGGAGGGAGACAAAAACAAACAGAAAATTGGAAACCATCCTTAGAGAGTGTCAGGGTGAAATTACAGTCTTCTCTGACACAGCGGTCTGGCTGTCTACTTCCCAGGCTTTAATGGCTGATCGAGTATTTCGAAGAGGCTGCTCTATCTTTGTCTGGGCTGATCTAGCTACTTCCACAACCTTCCTGAAAGTGGAAGGCGAGCTTGCCCACTGTAAATATCCTCTTGGCTAAAGCGTCCTGCCTCAAAGGACTTTCGCAAAGAAAATCAGAGCAAGCACTCTCCTCTCATTCCCTACTTCCCCAAAGCCTATCCATGATGATATCTTCCTGTCTTCATGTACATAGGAAACTTGTACTTTCCTATCATCTTGCTTTTCAGGCAAATGCAGTGGATTGGGTTCAGGGCTTGAAGTCAGGAAGAGCTGAGTTCAAATCCTGTCTCAAACACTTATTAGCTGGGTGACCTTGGGTAAATCTTGTAAACTGTCAGCTGTAAAAGAGTATGGACTGAGGGGCCACTAAGGTCCCTTTCAGTTCTAAATTTAAGATCCCAAATAGATTAGCAATGATACCTCTGGCAATTTGTTACAGTGCCTGAAATTCCCACCATTCAAGCAACTTCTTTAAGTTAAGATTGTATGTTTTTTTTTTAAACAACAAAAAACTTCCCAAACCTCTTCCCTTACATTCTTAGAATCAATACTATGTATTAGTTCTAAGGCAGATGAGCAGAGAGGGCTAGACAATGGCTGTTAAGTGACTTGCCCAGGGTCACACAGCTAGGAAGTATCTGAGGTCAGATTTGAATCCAGGAGGTCCCATCTATAGGCCTGGCTCTCTATCCACTGAGCAACCCAGCTGCCCCCTACCAAGTCTGTGTGTTTCTAAGAAAGCCCCAGTTGCCAGATGTAGTAATGGCTTTCTCTTATAATCTTAGCCTGGGGGAGCCTAAGGCAGGTGGATCACTTGAGCTTATGAGTTCTTAGTTACCTTAAGGCTAAGTCAATCAGGGATCTGAACTAAGTCTAGCACCAACAGGGGACGCCCCCAAGTCAAAGAGAGGCCCCAGAATATATAAGGAAAGATGAAGGGGCCCAGATTGGAAACAGAGCTGGGGAAAACTTCAGTACCAGTCAGCAGGGGGATCAGATCCATGAGTGTCCCTTGCATTTCCAATTTGAGAGAGAGGGGGATATCCAGTCTGGAAAAAAAAGTCTCTGTTCAAATGCAAAAAGGAGTGGTTCGGTTAAACATTATGGGCATGTAGCACAGACTCAGTTATCAGGTTAACTGGCTATCGCCTTGCAAAACAGAAAGCAGGGTCTGAGAGAATGAAATACAGAATAAGCACATTTTGACGAGAAGACTAGAAAAGGAAGAAAGTAAAGCTTTGGAACATGGTACTTGACTCAGGGAGGGCAGGCCTAAATTAGATGCAGCTATGGAGGGTTTGGATAGTGAAACAAGCATGAGGGCACTTGATACCTTCTGTTGGGGATATCTAGGACCACAGAAAGGTGTGATGGAGAAATACCCTGATAATCAACTTCTTCTATGTAATTATGCCATAATAGAGCTGGAAATTGGGTCTGGGTGCACGCAAAGACTCTGTCAACTTGCTTTGCCTGTTGGGATGCTGGGAAAATGGCTTTCAAGAGAATCATAAGAGAAGCACCTTGGAGAAACAGTGGAACATGGATAGACATTCTGTGACTGGTTCTACTTGCCTAGCCATGTGGTTGAAAGGTGTCTTTTTGGATTGGCTGTGTAACTAGAACTATCAATATCATCAAAGGGGTGTGAGTCAGCATTAGCTGGTTCTGTTGGCTTTATTGGGTAACTCCTTCACCCATAGAGCTTGCTTAGAGTCCATGCTATAAGGAAAAAGGTCTTTGGGTCTCCTCCCTTCCCTAAAGCCAGATGGCCCTCAAGAAATGGGCCTCTCTATCTTTGGCTTTTTCTTTCTTTTCCTCTCTGGGTGAAGGGAGTGAGGTCTTTGACCATGGTCAGAAGAGAAGGGTCAGAATCCAAGCCAGTGGCAACCCAGATGCCTAGAAGGACAAGTATCGATCTTTGGGAGTGACCTCTGGGACTCCAGCCCACTGGAAAGAATCACTTGTCAGTCACACCTCACCTAGACATGAACTCAGTGGGACTAATGCAATAGGCTAATGCTTAGCTCTGGAACTGAGCTAAGATTTGAGCCTAATCCTCTCTAAACTCCTTCCCTGTAGTATGGGTGAGATTATGCCCTTGAAGTACAAGGAAGAAAAATTTGCTTGTTTGTTCTTGCTATATCTTTGAAGTAAATATCCCTTTGCAAATGCTAATTGATGTTTGGTGGTAAATGGAATTGGGGTGCTAGTCACTGGTTCCCTAACATTAAGGAAAACAGAGCCAGTTGGGTTGTTCTCCATTTTCAAAGAAGACCAATGGCATCATGAGTAATATCTTGACTTTGAAATGAATTGAATTGAATTGGGGCAGTTGCATGAAGTCATCAGCCTCACTCTTTTTTCCAGACTCATCCAAGTCCACTGGTAAGATAAAAGTCTGGACGACTGGTGATGGCCCAGGATGTAGTGGATGACCTTGGTGTCTTCAGTATCTGAGCAAGCTCTAAGTGCTCCACAGCTCCTGCTTCAGCCTCCTTCATGGCTGTTGGAATGGATTGTTCTCATCTGCCCATTCTGCTGGGGGAAGTTTTCACATGCCTGGGGTGGACGTCCCCCTAACTCACCAATGGATTTGGGGTTATCCATTACCCTCATCCTGGTTTAGCCCATCTACTGAGATACTTTGATTGTGGTGTGGCCACTGTCCATGCTACAGTTTCTTGGAGCCACTATTGAGAGTTGGGTGAAAGGTAGACACCAAAGATAGATTAGCAGCCCTGAAAAGGGCTTGGCAAACCCTCATAGCAGAGGTGCCAGTCTCCCTGAACACCCTCCACACCCCAGTGGCATCAGAGAAGAGAAAACCCCCAACTTCTTAGCATACCCCATTGGTATCTCAGGAGTTGATATAGTTGGCCTGACTCAGAGAGAGAACCAGAGCATGCACATTCCACGCTTTAGGACCCTGCTTCAAAAACTGGAAGGTTTCCAGAGCCCAAGGTACCAGGGAAGCAGATTCCTAGAAAGCAGTTGTTACTTTTTCATTAGGAGTTCTTGAAGTGCTTCTGTTCATTCTAGGCATGTTTGGCAGGTCACAGCTGTTTTCTCTGTGAGGCTGAATTTATTAAGTTCTTCCTGACATTCTTCACTTTCAGGGGGAATCAGTAATCAAGGCTGAGTCTAGGTCAACAGGTGGTGTGAAGGGACTATTTTGCTCCTTTCAATCCTCAAGCTCTTCGACCTAATAAAATCCACAGTCTTAAGAGCTCCGATGACTCTTAGGAAGACTCTGTGCTGCATTACCTTGTGTGTTTGGTGAGAGTATTTCAAAGGAGAAGGAATTTGGACATTAAGTATCTTTATTCTCATTGTTGGGTTTTGAGGAGAGAAGAGGGGAATTTGGACACTCAACACTTTTGTCCTCATTTAGAAACTTTGTTAAGTTCAATTCCTTTTAGTCCATCTTGTTTTTCTTAACAAAGATCTGTGTATGTTCTTCTGCCAAGCTCCAGACCTCCCCAAAGGATGAATTTCTAAGTGGATGAGTTTCAACTTTTTAAAAACAGAATTTAGGTCCCATGATGCCATCTTAAGTCATAAGAATAACTTCAACTTATTGCACTATAATCAGGCACTACAGGAAAAAAAAAGGAAGAGATCATCATATGGTAACAACAACAACAATAACTAGCATTTGTATAGTGTTTTAAGGTTTGCAAAATTTTATAAATAATATCTTATTTTTATTCTCGCAATAATCTGGAAAGAGAGAGGAGTGACATTATTATCTCCATTTTACATATGAAAAAACTGAGACCAAGAAGTTAAGTGTTTGCCAACTTGCCAGGTGGATGTATAGCAAACAGATAAAAAAAAATCCACACTGCAAAATAATTACCCTTTCTTCAAAGTCATATTAAAGATTTAAACCCCAAACATGAAATACCTTTTCTTTTGTCTTCCAAAGTTGGAGGTTTCCATTCTTGACTCAGAATCCTGTTCTCAGAGGATGGATCTCCATTCCTAAAGACTATAAGTATTTATCATGTACTCTTTGTGTAGCACTTAGCATGCTAGAATTAGATTTCATTTCTGAAAAAGAAATATAGCCAAATAGGTTGAGTGAGTGCCTGCCTGTTTGTTGGTGGACAACAAGCAGGGAACATTTACTCCCTAGTCCCATTTTGGAATACTTGCTGTTCAGAAGTGTTCCTGAGTCCAAACAACATCTGTACTCTATCCACTGAGCCATCTAGCTGCCCAGGTAATTAGGTATTCTAGATGAAACTTGCTGGATGTAAGTGAGAGAATATATTAAAAGTGCTTTGCAAACCTTCAAGTGATATGCCTCCATTTCTTTATTTGTTAAATGAGGGGATTGGAATAAATGACCTATAAGGCCCCTTTTGCTTCTAAATCTATGAACCTATCACTTAAGGAGCATATTACTCAGAAGGAAAATGAATCATTTTAAATAGTAACAATGAAATTTCTCAAATGGATGTATATAGGACTAATAAGCCTTCTAGTCCTTAAGAAATCAACAAAATTTGGCAAGAGACTGGATATAGTGGGTGAGAAAGATTGAAGAAAGTGAAGGATGATGGTAAGCTTGTGAACCTGAGTGACTTGGTCCCTTCGACGTTAATAAGGAAGTCCAGAAGCAGAGAGGATTTCAGTGAAAAGAATGAGTCCAATTTTAGACAAGTTAAGTTTAAATGTTTATAGAACATCTATTTTTTTTTCTGATTTGAAAAATTTCATTTAATTAGTTAATTTAGAATATTTTTCCATGCTTACATGATTCATGTTCTTTCCCTCCACTCCTCTCATTCCCCTCCCAAAGTCAATGACCAATTCCACTGGGTTTTACATGTATCATCGATCAAGTCTTATTTCCATACTATTAATATTTGCGTTACGGTGATCGCTTAGAGTCTACATCCCCAATCACATCCCCATTGACCCGTGTGATCAATCATATGCTTTTCTTCTGCATTTCTGTTTCCACAGTTCTTTCTTTGGATGTGAATAGCGTTTTTTTCTCATAAGTCCCTCAGCCTTGCTCTGGGTTCTTGCATTGCTGCTAGTACAGAAGTCCATTACATTCTATTGTACCACAGTGTATCAGTCTCTGTGTACAATGTTCTTCTGGTTCTGCTCCTTTCGCTCTGCATCGATTCCTGGAGGTCGTTCCATGGAACATCTATTTTTAAGATGGCTAATAGTTGAAGATATGATTTGGGGTGGGGTCGGGGTAGGAGAGAGGTTAGGGCTGGATAAGTAGATCTGAGAATTATCAACATAGATCTTAAAAACCAAGAGAGCTGACCTGCAGCTGAGAATGGTTGTTGCAAACATAGTAAATAATACTCAGAGGCAGGATAAAAATCCAAGTCTTTTGATTCCAGAGCTAGGGGTCTTTCCACTCTCAGGAAGTGGCCAGATAGGAAAATGAAGTCCATCCCAACTTTAGGCTTAAAGATAATAGGGAAGGTTCAGGAATCCCTTAAGGGAATTGATAGGTACTCCATGGGGAAGATTAGAGCACAGTAACCAGATTTTATTTCTGAGGTTTCTTCCAGAGATTAATGTTCTCACTTAGGAAGCAAGGCTATTTTGACAGAGTAACCCATTCATTTAATTTAATTTTTTTCAACAAATAAAAAAATCCATCTTCTCTCCCTTCAATCTCTCCCAGCTCCCATTGGAAAAAAAGAAAAGCCTAACTTTTGTGTCAAGCAAAACAATAAATAGGCTATATCCAGAAAAAGTCCAAGTTTGAACCCTAAGTCTATCTTTTCTCTCTCAGGAGGTGATAGCATTCATTCATAGGTTCTCTGGAGTTGTTAGTCATTGCATTATCAGTTCTGAGTCTTTCGAAGTTGTTTGTTTTACAATGATTGTTAGTTATCTAAATTATTCTCCTGGTTGTGCTCACTTCCTTCTTCCTATTCATACAAGTCTTCCTAAATTTTTTCAAATGGTCCCTTTCACAGTTTCTTATAGGACAATGTCATTACACTTATCATTACATTTATGTATCACACTTTGTTTTTGCCATTTCCTAATTAATGATTCTTCCTTAGTGTTCTATTCTTTGCTACCACATAAAGAACTGCTATAAACATTTTTATACATATTAGTCCTGTTCCTCTTTTCCTATTCTCTTTGGGCATAGGATTACTAGTGGTATTCCTGGGTACACATGTTTTAATATCTTTTGAGGAATAGATCCAAATTGCTTTTCAGAATGACTGGACCAATTCACAACTTCACCAACAGTGCACCAATGGTTTTCTTTTCCCATAGTTCCTCAAACACTCATGATTTTCTTTCTTTGTCCCATTTGCCAATCTAATGGGTATGAAGTAAAACTTGCATTGCTTTAATTTGTATTTCACTAATTACTAGTAAATCGAAGCATTGTTATATGGCTATCTATAACTTGGATTTCTTCCCTTAGAAACTTCCTGTTCATTTCATTTCATTTCATTTCTTTTTTAATTTAATTTAATTTATTTATTTGTTTATAAAAATTAAACCCTTACCTTCCTTCTTGGAGTCAATACTGTGTACTGGCTCCAAGGCAGAAGAGTGTTAAGGGCCAGGCAATGGGGGTCAAGTGACTTGCCCAGGGTCACACAGCTAGGAAGTGTCTGAGGCCAGATTTGAACCTAGGACCTCCCATCTCTAGGCCTGGTTCTCAATTCACTGAGTCACCCAGCTACCCCCTTCATTTCATTTCTTAATGAAATTGTTTTAAAATCTTGAAAAGAGAACACAACTTTCAGTCATCGTGCTGAATTTGTCCATTTGGCCTTCACTACCTTTCATGCTCTGGTACTCCAATGGATTCTATGATCTTTTCAGGATTAGTATTCCCTCCACTCATGCAAGCCAGAACTTATTTGTGCCTGTCGACTCTGGCCCATATCCTCCTTTAAATTTGCCGTCAAGTCTACCCAACTGGATAGAGGACGATCCATTTATCATTACTATTATAAAACAGTATTGTATTTAATGCAAATGGCTTATATAGTCACCCTACATGAAATTGAGAAGTTTGATCAAAGGAGAGGGAGATGGACTAACCTGTCTTATATTTCCCCCAGTCTAAGAATCTCTTAGTCAGCATGAAATAGTGGATTATGAGCATAAGATGTCAGTAGCTATAAGGGGAAACTTTGGCATTGGTGATAAGAATGTTCAATCTGGCATCAGGTGAGACCTGGGATTGAATCTTAATTTAGGCTCTTACTAGAGGAAAGGCACTGAACATCTCTAAGAATTTATTTCTTCATCTATAAATGAGAGTAATAATATCTGCAGAATTATTTTCTAAGAGTTGTTGTGAGGATAAGGTGAAGGAATATATCTCCATATACACACATATATTTTATACACACACACACACACACATATATATATATACATACATACATACGTGTGTGTATATAAAATGCTTGGTGTCCATAAAGTGCTATATAAATGTCAGCTATTTACTTAGATGAGTGCAAGCCATTTTAGTGTTGTACCCTCCAATTTCCAAATGAGAATTAAATGGATGTGAATTGTTTATCATTTTAAAAAATCCAGTGCTTCAAACTGGGGTGCCAGCTGCCATTGGTCATAATTAAAATGGAGTGTTAGGGTGTTGTAATTCCACTAAATGCAAAGCAATTTCCCAGGGACAGTGAGCAAATGAAGGTTGCATCTCATTAGCCACAAGTATATCTCCCTAATGCTTCATTGGATGCCATTTGCTTTATGCCTGGGAGACCTGCCCACCTCCCTCTGATCTGTGTCACAAGCTTACATTTGCATAAAGGGAAAAAATATCCCCTAATCTGGCTCTCCTGTTTTTTAATTTTTTTTAGAAAAATTTTTTCCATGGTTACATGATTCATGTTCTTACTCTTCCCCCCTCATTCCCCACCCCCACCCCGTAGCTGATGCGCATTTCCACTGGTTTCTTCATGTGTTGTCGATCAATACCTATTTCTATATTATTGATAATTGTACTAGGATGGTCGTTTCGAGTCTACATCCCCAATCATGTCTGCATCAACCCATGTGTTCAAGCAGTTGTTTTTCTTCTGTGTTTCCTCTCCTGCACTTCTTCCTCTGAATGTAGGTAGCGTTCTTTTCCATAAATCCCTCAGAATTGTCCTGGATCATTGTGTTGCTGCTAGTATAGAAGTCCATTACATTCATTTTACCACAGTGTATCTCTTATCTTTTTGAGTAGTGATGTCAGGCAATTAAAAAATGAGGGAGAGATTGGAGATGCATGGATAGAGGCTGAAGCATAATGAAGAAATTTCATCAGGCTCAAGTCAAGAAGACCCGAGTTTGTATCCTGTCTCAGATGCCAGGTATGCTACCCATGGCAAATCCTTTAGCATCTCCTTGCCTCAATTTCCTCTTCTGTAAAGTGGTGAGATTCTATTTGAGTGCCTTTAAGTTTTTTGTTTTTTTTCCCCCAAGTCTAAGCCTATGATTTCTGGGTTGGAATGGCCCAACTGAGTTTCAGACCAATGAATGTTGTGGTGGGGCAAAGGGACTATCTTAAATCTATTAACATAAAACAGACAGCAATGATTAAGAGGATGACCTCCTTCACAACAACAGAAGTTGGAAAGTCAAATGAAGTCCAAAAGCTCCTGCCAACTGCAATGTTCATCTTAGGAGGCTGAAACTCAAGGAAGAAGTGATTGACAGCGGCAGAAAAGCTCCTAGCTTCAATAGAGGCTCACCCCCCAATAACCATCAACCTGAGAACTGGATCTGTGGGCAAGGGAGGGAGGAAAGGCGATGGGGAGGGATGTGACACATGAACCGCCAGGTGACAGCTGCAGCAGCCAATAAACCCTTCTCGACTCATTTTTTTGTGTGGCCCATGCTGGAAAAGTGCTGATCTGGGCCCTGATTCAGCTGTTTGGGTAATTCTGAGCATTTGGCAGCACATCTGGTGTCTGTGATTTGGTTACTGTTTTACATATTTCAATCTTTCATTCGCTATTATCGGATGTAGCCAGTCCCCCTCCCCCAAAGCGACAGAGCTTCCCAGAAAAGGGGCGAATGAAGAGGGGACTTCAGATCAGTTCTTTGAGCCTCCTTCTTCAAAGGTAATAATATTCTCCCAATGCTCTTGTCCAAATCATGCTCCTTTGAGGACATGGATGGAGGCATGGAATTTCTGAACCATCCATTTCCCAATTATTGCTGAAGCACTAGAATTCATTGGGCTTGGCATTTAGCCTTGCAGAGACCTGGACCACCTCTGCACACAGGGCAAGCAGTGCCGGGAAGAGCTTCTGCCAGGGGGCATTTCTTCAGGAAAGAACAGAGCATTAAAATAGAAAGCTATTAATATTACTCATATAATTTAATGCTTGTTCAGAGAGAGTAATCTTCAATTAAATTCACATACAGTTTAGAAAATGGACATTTGGATGCAAAACAATTGATAGTATTAAGCAATGTCAATGTCCATTATTCGTTTTTTCAACAAACATATATTAAGTACCTACTATGTGTAGTGCGCTATAGAAGGCACTGGGGGGATGTGCAAAGTTTGAATAAGACGTGATTCATATTAGATTTCATGTAGATGCAGAGGGGTTTTTTTGTCTATTTTTTCAATGATCAAAACCCACTTTTTCCCCTTCCTTCCTACCCCCATTGAAAAAGAAAGAAATACAGAGTCCTTGTAAAAAAAATAGTTGCAGGTATTTTTAACTTGAGGTCTTTGACCTTGGTGGGTTTTTAAAAATATATTTGGTAACTCATATAATATAATTGGTTTCATTTGTAAACCTGTGTATTTAGGGGAAGTTAGGTGGTACCTGGAGCAGGAAGACCTGAATGTCCTTGTGATCAAGGTCCCCTAAAAATCTTCCTTCGCACATCAGACACTTAGCTGTGTGACTCCACACAAGTCTGTTTGCTTCAGTTTCCCCAACTATAAAAATGGGGATGATATTAGCCCCTAAATCTTAGAATTGTCTTGAGGATAAAATAAGATAATATTTGTAAAATGCTTACCACAGTGTCTGGCACAAAGCAGATGTATAAGTTCTATCTGTTGTTAATTTGTTTTATGCATTTAAAAACATAATTCTGAGAAGGGGCCTATTAGTTTCATTTGACTCCCCAAAGGGTTTTTGGCACAAAAAAGGTCAAGATTCCCTTAACAGAAAAAAGAGGAAATCTATGAGACTATAAGAGATGGCAGAAGGCTTGTAAAATTGCCATAATATAACTCAATGCAAACTTATTCACAGTTTAAAAAAAACACATTAAAAAAAAACCCTCCCCAATATGTACCTCCTGCTTGATCAGACTCATCTATTCCTATCCCCTGATCTTTCCCACTCTCTGCTTTTGCCTGAAACTGACTTTCCTTCTCCCCTCCCCACTTCAGTCTTTCCTATATAGTAAGCACTATAGAAATGAGTATTCCTTTCCTCCTATTCCTCCCCAGCTCCAAATGAAGCCACCGTCAATTCCTTCATTTAGGTTTTCATGATTATGCCAATAGGATGAAAGCTTCTACTCCCCGATTTCCTTCTTGCTGCTTCTATAGACTGAAGCAGAGAATTTGGCATTTAATTGCATGCTATCTGTATTTTAATTGCTGATATATCAGTCTCTTCTCCTCGATTTGACTGTAAACATTTTGAGGGACAGAGACTATGGCTTATAAGTATGACATAAAGCTAGAGGTTGGATCCTAGCCTAGAGTACAAGACTGAGTCTGCCTTAGTCCTGTAGTAAATAATTGGTGATTAATCAATAGTATGACTGAAATAATTTTTTGACATGATGCAATAGTTTTGCAATTCTCATCTTCAATGTCATTTCCCTTTCCCAAGATGCCATTCATTGGAATTCCCTTTAGGAAGGGTGTTGGAGTTGCTCTTCTCTTGAGAAATGTAAAGAGAGAGAAGATGAGAAGCACCTGCCTCCTCACAGGAGAATGTGATATATTAGTATTCATCTTATTACCTGGGCTAGGAGGTGGAAGTGCAGAGCTCCGATGGAACTGAACAGTAAAGAGGATGGTTACCTTCCAGGCAGGGACAATTAGAATTAGAGTTGTGAGGTGAGGACTTTGTGTTCCAGAGAGTTTTTTTTTCCTTCCTTCCTTCCTTCCTTCCTTCCTTCCTTCCTTCCTTCCTTCCT
>NC_058134.1:75920625-76004903 GCF_016433145.1 Gracilinanus agilis | reverse complement strand
CTTTCTTTCTTTCTTTCTTTCTTTCTTTCTTTCTTTCTTTCTTTCTTTCTTTCTTTCTTTCTTTCCCCTTCTCAAATTCCAAAGGCTTTTTGCACAAAGAAATGATATATTATATACATTATTTAAATTATATACACTAATGAAATGAATATATAATTAAGATGGACAAAAAGAATGTGATTGCATTGGTCTTGTCTAAAAAGACAAGGCTTCCTCCCATATTCAGGTCTGTCTTTGAAGAGAGAGTGACAGGATGCCATTGTGAGTCAAAGGCATTTCCAGCTGCATTGTCTCTGCCTATTTGGGGCTGACTTTTCCAGTATGGAGTAGATCTTTAAATGTAAGGAATTGTATTTCTACATTCACTGCTCTCAGGAAAAGTGACCTACCAGAACACATAGGCTAGACTCTAGAGGATGACTTTTCTTAGGTAATGAAAGAGAATTTGTTTGTGCTCGTTGCTGAACTGAGCTCCATCCCTCTCCATGCTTGTTAGGATGTTATACAAAAAAATTTGCAAAGCATCTACTAGGCACTGGGAAGATGAAAGCAAAAACATTCCATCTCCTCAAAGAGTATAAGTTCTTCTGGTCTACTGACATGTAGAGGTGGGGTGATAAAGATTGAAAAGAATGCTGGATTTGGAGTCAGAAGACTTGAGTTTGAATTCTGACATCACTACTTATCGCCTATTTGACTTTGAGTAAGTCATTTAACCTCTCTGGTCTTCGGCTCCTCACCTGGAAATGCAGGGGTCAGATTAGATGGCTTCAGTCCCTTCTGGCTCTAAAGATCCAATCCGATGACCCCACTAGGACACACTTTGTCAAAAGCTTCCTCTGCTTGTGGGTAGTTGTGTCTCCTAGAGCAAGTCACTTAATCTTCTAATCTCAAGTTCCCTCACCTATAAAATGAAGACTATATTAAAAAAGCTACATTAAGAACAGAACATTGATCCATGTGAACACTGATAAAGGAAAGCCGACCAAGTCCGAAAGTTACTGACTGACCGTCCAGCTACAAAAGATTACAGCCTAAGTATAGATCTCCTTTTAGCTGAAATCCTACAATTTTGTGGTCAGGGAATTATAGGATAGGAACAAATCAAGAACATGGTTTGGGCTGTAAAGTAATTTTAGTGATAAGAGAACCATAAGTTAGAAACCGTTGCTTCTCTTTCAAATTTGGCTTTCAAGGCATGAAATGTTGAGAGATGACTTTTCCAGATTGTTTAATAAAACTCAACACACCCCCTCTATTTGCCAAGTGAAAAAATGCCCAAGCCCAGAAGGCACAGGACTATGCCTGTAAGCAAAGCACGCGGGCATGCTTTAATGCTGCACATGGAGTCCCTTTGTTGGAGATTCGAAAACCTGCATTTCACACACCTGAAAACTGCATGTGTCTGGTGGATTTCCTCTTGCGATAATGAAAAGATCTGCTAACTTCTCCTTTTCATTATTGGCAGGATTATGGCTGCATTCTAATCAAATCAAGAAGGCATCTGCTAACAATTTACTCCAGCGAGTTGGTGTCTCAGAGTGGCCAGCTGCTTTTGAGGTCTTCATCGGAAAACATACTTGACCCATTAAAAACATTAGCCAGGAAAAGGGAGGGGAAGTTGCCATCTTTATCTCCAACTGGGGAACTATAATGCTGGCCTCTTGCAGCCAGCAGAGTAAGGAAGAATTGAGCTCCCTAAATCACAGGCATCTGATGTCATGTGTTCAGGCTTGCCTGTGAGATGATTGCAGAGGCAGGTGGGGACTTCAACAGTGAGGAGAGATCTGATGACTGGGCTTTAGAGCATCCAGCTTGACACGATGGAAGGAGGGCAGGATTCGGAGTCTGAGGACACGGGTTTGAATCCCGACTTTGTCCTCTGTCCCCTTGGAGAAGACAAATAACCTCTTTGGCCTCTGCTTCTACATTTGTGAAATAAGAGAGTTGGTGAAACATTTTCTGTGGCTGTTTTTAGTTCCAAGGCATGCTCTTGTGTAGGAAAATATTTAGCTCATTTTCTTATCTTTCTACCAGGAGATTGTTCTTGAAACTGGAAAATATTCATGATTTAAGGTAAATTTAATTAAATGTAAATTAAAAGTAAAATGTCAGATTCCATGGAATCAGAAGAGCTGGGATTTAATCTTAGTGCTGCCATTTATTTCCTTTGTGGCCTTAGGCAGCTACCATGCACCTCTCTAGGCTCCAGTTTCTTCATGTATAAAAGGAGAGAACTGGACTCGATCCCCTTGAAGATACCTCAGAGCTCTTGGTCAGTGCTGCTTTCATTCTCTTCTCCCTCAGGAAGGAGCATGTTCATTTTAACTGGGCAGAAGAAAATCCCTCAAGTCAGAAAACCTAAAATCAAAAGGCAGATATGTTTTAATGATATAAAACCTAGAAATGTTTTCCCTTAGCAATAGAGAATGCTGGAAGAAGGGCTAGTCCAGGAATGATGAGGTTGCTTTGGGATGTATTACTTAAGCTTTCTGGACATTGATGCTGTCGTTTATAAAGTACAGTTCTGGACTGGATAAATGCTAAGATCTTTTCCAAGTCTAATATTCTTAGACTCTAACAAACAGCAAAACTGGATTAGACATAGGTGGGAGGGGTATCTGAAATGTTTTTTAGTGGCTTGATTACAGGGATGATATCTTTTGTTTCTTTTATCCTCAATCATGTCTAACAGTATCATATCAAGAGAATATATTGGAGCAGCTAAGTAGCACAGGCCTGGAGTTGGGAAGACCTGGATTCAAATTTGACCTTAGATACTTCCTAGCTGTGTGATCCTGGGCAAGTCATTTAACTCTGATTGCCCAGCTCTTGCTGCTCTTATGTCTTAGAATTGATACTAAGATAGAAGATCAGGGTTTAAGTAAAGAGAAAGAAAGAGAGAATATATTGAATAAATCCTTTTGATTGATTATAGGAAGAAAAAAGAACAAAATGTAGAGATTAAAATTAATGTACAATATCTCCAAATATAATATTTATAAAATGGATTAGTAAGAACTAAAGTAAGACATCCATCTGACCCAGCCCACTCATGAAAGCAAAAGAGAGTGAGGTGGAGCCTCAGAACTTATAACCAATAGGTGAAAACACAAACATACACAAAGGGAAAAGCATCATGGGTAATTCAGAAAGGAATTTTGGATAATGTAGTTTTAGAGGTTCAAGATTTTCCAAATACAAAAGTATTGTTATTGTTCAAATGTTCAGTTTTGTCTGACTCTAGGCAACTTTTTCCGTGGTGCTTTCTTGACAAAGGTCCTGGACTGGCTTGCTATTTACTTCTCAAGTGAGTCCCATTTTACAGATGAGGAATCAAGGCAAATGGGGTTAACTGGCTTGCCCAGGTACACACCACTAGTGAGTGTCTAAGGCTGGATTTGAACTCAGATCTTCCTGGCTCTAAGGCTGACACTCCTATCCAATGCACCACCTAGCTTCCCTCTATTAAAATATTGACTTCCAAAATAAAAGCAAGAATTAATATCAGTTTAGCCCTACAACCCCCATCTCTTTCCCAAATAAATAAATCTGACTTCTAAAAAAAAGGGCAGTCCTCAATCATCCAAATGTACATTTTAATTATACTATAGCGATTTTCTGTAAGGCACTGAAACGAGACGTTAAATGTAGCCCGTGGCTCATTATGGTCATGCTTAGGTGCATCTCTCTCCTCCCTTTCCCAGAGAGGCAGCGTGTATGGCTATGCATGTGTGGGGGGTTGAGGTTGGGATGGAGATTGGCAATTAAGTTTTCCTTATAGAAATGGAATATGGACTGAATAGAGCTGCTCTCTCTTATCTCCTTTTAGTAAAATGGCAGTGGGAGAAGTTTTTGCCATCAAAAAGATGGAAACTTGCTTAATGGAGGTCTTTCCTTGGGTTCATTGCTGTCTGGAATGGAGAGCCAAGGAGAGAACTACATCAAAGCCTAGCAAGCAGTGAGTAATGCCAGAGACAAGGCAAGCTGGGATCTGCAAGGGGAATGGAATGGTACATCTGCTAACCTCTGGGAAAGAAATGGGTTATAATCTGGGCAGGATGGGGAGGTAGAGAGGAGGAAGCAGATAATGCTAGAAACATACTCAGCCTTTCACTGAAGCATTCTGATCATGGATGACTTCTGGCGAGGAAGAGAAACTAAGCTAGTAGGTACCCTGTCAAAGGGCTCATTTTCCCAGCTGTTTTAGGAGGAAGGGCTAGGATATTATTCATTCAGAAAAGTGTGCTGCTTATTTTGTTGCCTTTCTAATTATTTCTGTACTAATTAAATGTTTTACTTATAGCCAAGGATGGCTACACATACCAGACACAAGGCAACTGGAGAAGACTTCATGACTTTGAGTTGAATTTGGTTGGCAGGCTTGAAAGACGATAGCATTTTTGTTTAGTTGCTTTTTTGATCCTTACCTTCTGTCTTAGAATTGATACTAAGGCAGAAGAGCAGTAAAGGCTAGGAAACTGGGTTTAAGTGATTTGCTCAGGGACACATAGCTAAGAAATGTGTCTGAGAATAGATTTGAACCCAGGACTTCCCGACTCCAAGTCTAGTTCTCTATCTACTGAGTTACTTAGCTGCTCCTTGATTGCCCTTAATAAGACATGGATTCCAGACCATCTTCTTAGTCCAGTAACCCTCCTTGTTATACAGTCCAGTTTATCAAAAGCCCTTGTAAAACGATGATGCTCCCCCTCGCCTCCCTGCAACTGAACAAATATGGTTTCACTCCTACAGAGCAATACAACAATCACCTTCTTGCTCTGGATACTCTGGTTCTATTCATGCAGCCATAAATTCCATGGGCTTTGGGGGCAGGCATGCCAAACTATTGGTTCACTTGGAACTTGCATCAACTAAAACTCTTTAGGCTTTTTTTTTTCCACCTAAACATCTGCCAAGCAAGTCTTTCCCATCTGGTACTTATGCAGTTAATGCCTTGAAATCAAGTGTAGGCTTTTAGGTTTATCCCTATTATAATTCAATGGATTGTAGGATTTGGAGATGGAAGGGAACTTAGAAGTCGTATCGTCTGTAGGATTTAAATTGACGTCCAATACTCCAAGTGTTATATTTTATAAAGTTTATTAATAATCACTTGAAGTAGAAGGAATAAAGAGGAAATGGAAGTAAAAAAAAAAAACCTAATTATTTAACAAAAGTAAGACCACGTGACTAAGTTCTCCTTGCCTGTTTAGAAAGCCTGCTCCACCAAAGCTGCAACAGGAAGACAAGAAGAGAGGGAGAGGTGAGGCTACACCAAATTTATATCCTCCCTATATCAGCACGGACCCTGAGGAGGGTGGGGTGCTGGGGATTGTAGTTTTTAGGGTAACAGATCCTAATTACACACGTCTCCCTGGACCCGTTAAGCACCTCTAGATGGGGTCTAGGACTGCTTGCCAGTAGAGGGAGGAAAAAGAGTCAAAGAAGTAGAGGTGATACATAAGAATATAATAAATATCTGAACAAATCTCTGTTTCTGCTTCTCTTTCTCCTTCCCTCCCTTGCTGTTTTTCCTCTCTCTCTCTCACACACACACAAAAGCAGAGGATTTATAATGAAAAGAAAAAACAACCATCTCCACAATAAGCTAGCTATATATGTATGCATTAAACATTTTCCCTTGTTAGTAGCATCAAAACATTTTTCTTGTTTCATTCAAGTATTTATATTTGATATCAATAAATTCAATTTATTTTTTGAACAAAGAAAAAAAAATTGCCCAAGATCATGCAAGTAGATTAAATAACAGAACCAAGATTCTGAATCAAAGTTTTCTGACTAAATCTAGGGATCTTGATACCTTTTAGAAAATTGTATCTTGTTTGTTTGGGTTTACTTTTCCAGTCTGCTGAGATCTTTTGGAATCTGGCTTCTTTGATCATCCAGATCTACCCCTTCTTGCTTTAGTTACCTGAAAATTTAGTATGACTTCTAAATCTTCATAGGAGTAATTAAAATATTCAATGAGTCAGCGTCAAGGACAGAATTCTATAGTACCCCATTAGGAAACTACTCCAAGTTGATATTGATTTCATTTGCCAACATTCTTGGACCTTTTATTCTACCTATAACAATCCATCAACCAGCCAACAGTATACTAGCTCCATGCTTGATGCTGTGCTAATGGGTAGGAGTAGACAAAACAAAAGACAAAGACAAAAACTAAATAGTCTCTATGCTCATCCTATATCAGGGAGATACAACATAATTGAGGCAGCTAGCTAGGTAATATAGCATGGAGAGGGTACTGGGCTTGGAGCTGGGAAGAGCACAATTTGAGAAGAGAGTGAGAGGAGAGGAGGTGGCGACAGTGAGAGTAGACAACTTTTTTTAAGACTATAGCTTTCAAAGGTAGGAGATTTCTAGGATAGTAATTTGAGAGGGTGGTAGAGTCAAATGAGATTGTGTTTTTTACTTCCTTGTTTTAGGGGAGATTCGAACATGTTTATAGACAGCAAGGAAGGCAATAGTATTTGAGGAAGGGGTGGGAGAGAGGCAGAAAGACACAGAGAGACAGAGTTGGACTGAGAAAGAGACAGAGAGGAAGAGAGACAGAAAGAGAGGGAGAGAGACAGAAACAGAAACAGAGAGACAGAGACAGGATATAGAGGATATAGGAAGGTGTAGGATTAAAGGTATATATAGATGAACTGACCTTGGAAAGAAGGGCCACCTCCCCAGTGAAACATCCACTATTATCTAGGTAATTGTGTATAACCATGTTGGTGAACCTATGAAACGTGTACCAGAGCTTACTGGAGGGGGCTGCTCCCTTCCCCCTCTCCACACCCCTGAGGACATTTCTCCCATCACCTACCCCTCTGCCCAGCAGCCCAATTGGAGTGCTTCCTCCCTCCCCTGTCTGGGGTGAGGTTGGGGGCTCATATGTGGCGTGAGGATTGCACTTTGGATACTTGGTCTCTAAAAGTTTCACCATCACTGGAATATAACATCTTCCTGAAATCCAGATATAACATATTTGCATTTCCTAGTGGACCAGCCAAAGATTATAGAATTATAGATGTTGAGCTGGGAGTGACTTTGGGCAACATCTTATCCAACTCATTTGACATATAGGCAAACTGAGGTCCCAAAAAGGTGAAATAATTTGCCCAAGTTCACACAGAGAGCAACAGAGGGAAGATTTGATTTGAACTCTGTCCTCTGACTCCAAACAGCAAACCTTCACAGTTGAGTGTAAAGCCAGGGGAATGAGATTGCCTCTGTACCTAAGATACAGAATCAACATTTACAGGAACATATTTTTATCTTTTGAATCATATTCCCATCTCTATCACATGCTAAGTAGCCTCAGCAAGTCATTTAAGGACAATCATTTTTTAAAAATTGGCCCGGTTTCCTCTTGTTTGCAAAGATGTTGAAGAAAATATGCAAGTGTACTTGACTGGTGCCGGGCGTCTTATCAATGCCCAAAATAAATAACAGTTACTCACATTTCTATAGCACTTTAAGATTTACAAAGCACTCTTCTCATAACACCTCAGGAAATATGTTGTGCAAGTGCTATTAAATCAATATTTTACAAATGAAGAAACTGAGACTCAAAAAAAACAAATCAAACAACTCACATATCATCCTAGATGGTTAGTGTGGGAGTCAAGATTTAGAATCCAGATCTCCTGACCCCAGATCTCCCTCTTGATCCTATACCACCATGCCCCTCAGTGTTTGTCACTGTACCCTAAGGTATGCTGATGGAATTTAGCATGAGGCACTCATATTAGATCTCAAAGTTTGAAAAAAGACCCAGGTGCAAAGTTGAGCATCTTTAACATCCTGGTCAAATGGCTGAGGGAGGGTTTCTGGGACACAGCTTAGTTTGGGAAAAGCTCTGTGATACTTTATTTTATTTTATTTTTCTCTTTAAATTTATTTATTTATTTGTTTTAGAGTAATTTTCCATAGTTACATGATTCCTGTTCTTTCCCTTCCCTCCTGCCTCCTTGCTCCCATAGCCAATGAGCAATTCCTCTGTGATATTTTATAATGAGGACAAATTAAACCACAAAAGCATTAGAGGGTCACCCACTCATCTGATCCATTTTGGGGGGGGTTAGCTTTTGCTTTGCAAAGTAGAATATTCTGCTTTATGAGATCTGTTAGAATTAAATCACCCAGAAAGGTTTTAGAAGATTGACTTTTCTCTCAGTCTCTTTTAGTTTTTTTTTTCTATTCCATTCCTGTATCCCCAGTTTCTTCCTGGAGGCAGCCTCATTTGGTTCTCAGATCTGCAGATCCCAACAGCATGAAGAGAACGATTCACTCCACTTCAGAAAACAAGTGGAAACCTGCTCCATTCTAAGTGGCTTTCGTAATGGTCCCTTCACCTTTTCTTTGCCCCTGGAGGCACGAGTGACCCTTGCCCCCTGGAGAGAGCAGGTATGTGCCTGCTATCTCAAGAGACATTAGGGGGGATACTTTTCACCATAGCAAACCTGAAAGCAGCCCCAATCTATGCCTTCCGTCTTGTTCTTCTTCACAAACTGTATGCTTTGATTTTTCATCCTTGTAACTTTCCCATGTAACCACACCCCTGTTTTTGGCACATGTCACTTTTTTCTTGCCTATGAATTGCCATCTCCCCACAGGAACAGGTGAAAGAAATGAATAGAATCCCTAAAAATAGCCCTGAGTGGTGAGTATTCCGAGATAGACATTTTCCACACCCAAGCCTTGGCAGAAGGTAGAAGCAATGGGGAGTGTCCAGAGCCGTTCAGTGAATGCTTGGGAACCCTGGGTAGGGATCAGAGCTGCCAGCAGCTCTCTGAAGGCTCATCTGACCCAGCTCCCGTGCAGAATGGTACCTACCCTCTATTTCTTTGTTGGTCAGTTGTTTTTCAATCGTGCTCTTCATAACTACATTGGAGGATCTCTTGACCAAGATATAGGAATGGCTTGCCAGTTCCTTCCCCAGCTCATTTTACAGATGTAAAAACTGAGGCTGATGGGGTGAAGTGACTTGCTCAGAGTCACACAGCTAGTAAGTACCTGAGGCCAAATTTGATTTCAGGAAGAGGAGTCTTTCTGATTCCAGGGCTGGTGCTCTATCCATTGTCCATTCACTAAATGTTGAATGAATGCCTAACAAAGTGAGGAGTGAATGGGAAAGCATCTTTCAAAGAACTATGACAATAAATGAAGAATTACCTGATGTTAGAATGGGGACAGGTCAGGAAGAGAGAATATGGTGGGCTCCCAATAAACCTTGGCAGTAATTGCCTGGGCTCAAATGGGAAACGTTATATAACTGGACAGAGATGAAAACATACAAGACAATTAAGTGTGTGCTGAAAGTCTGGCAACTCTGTATGACTGGAATGAGTCCCAGAATAGTCTTAATTTTTTTGCCAAATATCCCATCCTGAGACAATGGTTGAAATATATAAAGTCACAGAAAATTAGAACTGGAAGGGACATTAGAGATTATCTAATTCCCCTTGTTTCATATAAGAGGAAACTGAGAAGTTTCATAGAAGTGATGTGACTTGCCCAAGGTCACAGAGCAAGGAAATTGCAGAGCAAAATTTTTCAGGTTATTTTCTCTCCTGGTTCTGTCGTCTCCCCACCCTAAATTGCCCTCCACCCCAGTGTTACCAGTCTACACACTTTAGGAAGTCACCAATATGGTTCGAACTGAGGGGCATTATTCCATGCTGCAGTTTTGAAATCAAAACATTTGGGGTCAACAGTTTTATGAAGATGTAGTCTAAGAGTGAGTTTTCTGATATTAGGACCCTAGACCAGTAGATGTATCACTGATATGAGTTTAGGGGTTATTTCATTGTTTGTATTTATATCCTCAGTGCCTAGCACAGTGATGAGCTCGTAGTAGGTAATAAATTCTTCAGAAGTGAATGAATGGACATTCATAAGTTTAAATCATGCATAGGTATATTATGGATATGTGTTTGCATACATGTGTCTATATACATATATATGTATTTTTTAGGTACGAATAAACATACAGGTCACATGCTGTGCTTATTTAGACCCAGAAGTTCTGGAAACGGGGTCTAGGTATTGCCTAGCAGAACTATAATTAGCAAGTCGAACACCATTTTGTGAGACAAACACCACAAAATTCATCCCCTTCCTCAATAAATGGAATGAAAGAAATGTACCCTCAAATGAACTTTTTATGACAAATTCATTTAGGGAAGAGGAGATGGAATTTAACTTACAGAGAGATGACTCATTACTCAGGACATAAAACCCTGAATGAGAAAGAAACCCTGAAAAATAAGAAGCAATTGCTTACAGGCTATTACAGAGGCTCCAGCTCTTCCTTATTCTCTCAACTGAAAACCTTTCCTCAAATTCCACTAAGAAAAAATTTAAACCATTTGCTGAGAGCTCTCTCTTCTCCCCTTCTCACCACCTTATACCTTATTGATGCCATCTGCCACTGTCTCCTCCTTCATCATGTCACATGAAAAGATAGTCCTGCTAAAACCTCTCTATGTACACAAATGATTCCATTCCATCCTATCTGTTTTCAGGCTTGCTATGGGGAAAAGTGTCTCCTCTAATTCCTCTTGAGACAGCAGATGTATACTTGGAGCAAGAGTAAGATGCCTCCTCTATCATCTCCCACTATCTCTTCAATATTAAACTCTTCCTCTCTACTGTTTTTTTTATTGAATTTCTAATGACTACAAATTTGCCTGTCTCCTCCATCTTCAAAAAAACCCCTACTTGATCTATCTATTCCCCTAGCTCTCCTCTGGCTCTCCTACCTTTCAGGCTAAATTCTTTGAGAAGACTGTAATCATTGCTTCTATTTCCTTTCCTCTCAATCTCTTCCTAACTCTGAAGTCTGGCTTCCAAACTTACCATTCAACTCAGACTGCTCTCTCCAAAATTGCTCATGATCTCTTAACTGCCAAATCTAATGTCCTTTTCTTTAATGCTCAGCCTTCTTGACATCTCTATAGCATTTGATACTGTCAATTGCCCTTTTCTCCTTGATTCTCTTTTCTTTCAAGGTTTTTGTGACACTGTATTTTAGACATCTTGAACTGTAAGTTCAAGTAGGCATCTTCAGTTTAACTCAGTTTTATTTCCTCCCCTCAACCCTCTCTCTTCCAAACTTCCTTTTTAACCTGGAGGGTATCTCCACCTCCCAGTCATCCAGGCTCCTAACTTGGGTTCATCCTTGGCTCTTAAGTCTCTCCATTTCCAATCTGTTGCCATGGTCTGTTTATTTTACCTTTGTAACATTTCTTGAATCTACCCACTTCTCTCCTCTTACACTGTCACCATCCTAGTGAAGGCTCCTCAGCACCTAAGTCTCAAGCCATTTCAGTAGCTACTTAGGTAATCTTTCTGCTACAAGTCTCTCTATTCTCTAGGTCCATCTTCCATTCAGTTGTTAAAATGATCTTCTTATGGAAAGACCTCCAGGAATTGATGCAGAGCGAAAGGAGCAGAGGCAGAAGAACATTGTACACAGAGACCAATACACTGTGGTAAAATCGAATGTAATGGACTTCTGTAGTAGCAGCAATGCAATGACCCAGGACAATTCTGAGGGATTTATGGAAAAGAACGCTACCCACATTCAGAGGAAGAACTGCAGGAGTGGAAACAGAAGAAAAACAACTGCTTGAACACATGATTGGGGCAGACATGATTGGGGATGTAGACTCAAAACTACCACACCAATGCAACTATCAACAATTTGGAAATAGGTCTTGATCAATGACACATGTTAAAACCAGGGGAAATTCGCATCGGCCATGGGTGAGGGGAAGCTCAGGGGATGAAGGGGAAAGTAAGAGCATGAATTGTGTAACCATGTTAACTTTTCTAAAAAATAAATATTAATAAATGTTTAAAAAATAAAACGATCTTCTTAAAGTTCAGATCTTACTATGCCACCTCCTCATCACCTCCAGGATTAAATATAAAATGTCTGTTAATCATTTTGCCTATACATTATTGTTTGTAATTATAGGACTATTGAGAGTGTTATCATTGCAGCTGGCTCCTTTGCTTTGTTAGTTATCCATGCTTTTTGCTTTTTATTGATTGCTATGTACTATGGATCTGCATGTACTTTAGAAATGTCTGTGTGTTCCAGAGAAAGAACTGTGGGAGCAAAAACACAGAAGAAAAAGAACTGCTTGATCACATGGTTTGATAGGGATATGATTGTGGATGTAGACTCTAAACAATCACCCAAATGCAAATTATCAATAATATGGAAACAGGTCTTGATCAGTGACACATGTAAAACCCAATGGAATTGTGTGTGGGCTATGGGAGGGGGAGTAGGAGGAGGGGAGAGAGCATGAATCATGTAACCATGGAAAAATTTTCTTAATCAATAAAAAAAGAAATGTCTCCGTGTTATATCATGTATGTAGTCATGTTATCAATAAAGTATCCTCCCAGGTGGTGGTCTATATGATACCATGTCTCCTACATGTACTGATTTTTCAATGTATATTTTACTTTTTTTTGTTACATGTAGAAACAATTTTTGACAATTGTTTCTTGACATTTTAAAATTCAGATTTTCCCCCTCCCTGCTTCCCTCAGACAGTAAAGAGTCTGATATAGGTTATAACAGTATTTTTATGAAATACATAGTTCCATATTGCTCATCTCATGATAGAAGATACATATCACGTGTATCAAAAAATTTTCATAAAAGAAATATAGTGGTAGATAGCATACTTGGATCTGCACTCAGACTCCAACAGTTCCTTCTTTGGCCATGGATAGCATTTTTCAATACATGCAAGAGATATGGTAGCATATAGAGCTATGATGGGGAGCCTAGGGCATGTGTGCCCAAAAAGGCACACAGAGCTCTCTCTGTGGACATGTCTGCAGTTGCCCACTAGGGTTCATTACTAGAAAGCTGAAGGAACTCAGGGCAGAGCTATTCCTCTCCCCTTCTCCATGGGCCTGAGGACATCCCTCACTTCAGTCATCCCTCTGTCCAGCAATCCAATGGGAGTGCTTCCTCCCTCTGCCGTTTGGGGTAAAGGGAGTGACAAAAGGATGGGGGGATGGGACCTGGCACTCTCTCTAAAAGGTTCACCATCACTGATATAGATCATCATCCGGGAGGGTACTTTGTTGATCATATGACTAACTACATATAGTAACACAGAGACATTTCAAAAGTACATGCATAATCCATAGTACATAGCAATCAATAAAAAAAGCAAAAAGTATGGATAACTTTATCCCCTCCCTTTCCCCTACCCTATCTCCCAGCTTCCCAAGACCTGGAATGCTCTCCCTCTCATCTCTGCCTCCTGGTTTCCTTTAAGTAAGTCCCACCTATCATTCTACCTTCTAAAAGAAGCTTTTTCTAGCTCTTCATAATCTTTGTACCTTTCTTCTGAGACTAGCCCCAATTTATCCTTGGATAGATCTTGTTAGTACCTAGTTATTTACATGTTTCTTCCTCCATTAGATATCTAGATCCTTGACGGGGGTGGGGGGGAATTTCTTTTAACATTTCTTTGTGTCTATAGCTCTTAGCCCATGCTGCATGTAGTAGGTAATTATTTAATGCTTATGGCTGGCTGGCTGAGATAGCAGAGTAGGTAAGGGATGGGCTACAGAGGAGCTCATATATGGGAAGTACAAAGTAGAGGAGGGTGGGAGGTTATAAAGCTAGACATAACTGTACAATCTGGTAGTTTCCTATTCGAAATAATACAACCAATAAGTATTGATTAAGCATCTACCATGTGCCAGGCACTGTGTTAGGCACTAAGAAAACAAAAATAGAGATGAATCAGTCTCTTCCCTCAAAGAACTTTATTCTATGGGAAAGAGACAAGAAATTTCACATCAATAGGTAGATACAAAATATAGACAATATAAATACAAAATAATTTTGGCTATGGATGCACAATCTGCTGGGGAGGTGAGAACTGAGGGTGGTCAAGAAAGGTTCCATGTTGCAGATGGTGCTTGAGTTCAGGTTAACGAAAGTGAGGGATTATAAGAAGCAAAGGTGAGGAGGTAGTGCATTTCTGACGTAGAGGACTGTCTAAAGGTGTAGAGACAGGAGAGTGATGTTGTAAGTGAAGGATAAGTAGGCTAGTTAGGATCTTGTTAATTAGGTGCTAGGTTTTTTGTTGTTGCTTCACTGCTGAAAGAGGACACTCTCTAAATTTCCACACCCTAAAACAAAATTCCAGTGACCCTGCCCTAGTTATGGCTCTGTTGTTTAGGCATTGAAATGGAAGACTGATTCTGTTTGGGGAGTACAGAGACCATGGAGACCAACCCGAACTAAAGGTCTTGATGATAATTGATGAAGAAAATAAAAACCAAATGTCCTAAACCCTAAGGGAATTATTATTGCCACACCTAATAGGTCAAAGAAGGATTGCAACTAATTTAAGAATGGCAGAATTAGAGGAAGGGCTATTCGAATGCTTCTATAGTCACAGAAAAAGGCAGCTAAGTAGTACTTTGGATAGAGCATTGGACTTGGAATCAGGAAGACTTAGATTCATGAATTCAAATCCAGCCTCAGACATTTGCTGGCAAGGCATTTAACCCCATTGACCTCAGTTCTTCATCTGTCAAATGAGTTGGAGGAGGAAATGGCAAATCACTCTAGTATCTTTGTCAAGAAAATCTCCAATAGGGTCACCAAGACTTGGACTTGACTGAAAAGTGACTTAACATCTTCATCATAGTGACAAAATGCTAAAGCCAGAAAGACCTTAGAGATTAATCCAATCCCTTCGTTTTTAAGTAGGAAGAAATTTAAGCCCCAAAAGGAAAGTTGATGACTTATCCAAAGTCATGTAATTAGTTAGTGGGAGAACCAAGACTAGAATTCAGGTCCTCTGACCCCTTCTGGTGCTTTGTATATCCCACCAATTTACAGATAGTAAATTCAAATTAAATATCTATTGGGAATATACTTGTATAAAAGGTAGCACATAATAGTACAACTACCATACTGCAGACAATTGAATTATTAGTGAAAGAGCACTAACAATATAGTCCCAGGACCTGGATTCAAATCTTGCCTTCAATACTATCTTTGTGAATGACTTATGAGTCTAGGGGTCTCAAGTTTTCTTATTTATAAAACGAAGGAATGAACTAGATAGCCTTTGACATCCTATCTAGCTCTAGAGTTTTGATCCTTTTGTGATGAATAGATCCTGACAAGATGGTAGACTCCTCCCACAAGCCCATATAATGGAGCAAAAATTGAGTCAAGCTTCATATTCCTGGAAACCACATCACCCAAGTTTCAATCAAAACAAGTTAAACTTCATATTCCTGGTTTAAACCCCATTTCCCTGAAATTATTTCAGCATGTTTATAATGAGGTCGAGCACGATAGGCTACCCATTACCTAAAATTTACTTATTTGGCTAATTCCAAAAGAAGGCTAACTGGATATGCAAATGATTAGGCTAGAAAAATGCTACTCTTTGATTGGCTAAAGCCTATATATGAATAATTTGCAAATTGAGGCGATATAAATTACACATTCTGATTTGTTAGTTCTCCCAGCTAGATTATAACTTTCTGGTAACCAACCTATGGTGAACTAGGAAAGGCACCATTTTACGATAAGAACTAGAATAAAAAGGGGGTCTTTTGCTTTGCACTTGCTGACCATGAACTTGCTTTCTACTCATGAGTGCCCATTCTCCCAAGAATATAATTTTTAAAAAGTCCTTGGCACTCTGATGCAAAATTCAAGGTCATTCATGAGTAAGAGGACATTCCTCTCACTATTATCCCTCTTCTCCAACACATCTCCTCTCCTCCACAGATCCAGACGACTGCCTCAAAATCTATACTAGAGATGGCACCATAGAGAAACTTCTACCCTGTACTCTATTCCCCATATACATTGGTAACTGCCTCTTGCAATTTAGGGAAAGCCCTGGCTATATTTCACTTCTCTCCCTCCTCTCTTTTTTTTCTTTTCTCCATCATCGCACTTTTCCCCCCTCTGTCAACCCTAGTTCTTAATTCAGGAACTAGGATCAAATTTATTGCAACTTTTTTTTTTCTGATTAGAGTGTATTAATATGCTCCCCATGATCATACTCATCATCCCAGTTGCTTTCCTGACCAAATCACCCTCCTTTTCCCCCCTCTCCATGTATTTCCCCAATTAGATACATTCTTAAAGGAAGGAATTGCCTTTGCTTTTGGGTTTGTGTTTTCAGAAGCCATTGCATTTGACATGAGTGTGCTGAAACCAACTAGAGCCAGAGAACTAATTGTTAAATTTTCAGTGTGAGCATTTAAATCTTGAAAATCAGCAAACACTACAAATCAGCACTTGATTTATTGTTTTATTGATGTCTAGACTTAAGAAAGTAAAGAAGATGCTAGTGATGAAGATTAAAATTAAAAGTATGTCGTTTATATTCCCCTCCCCACCTCAGAGTTGGCTATTAAATCTTTCCCAGTACACCACTGAGCTGACATTTACAATGTTAATGACAACATTTAAGTCTAGGCCGATCATATTTTGGAGTATTGAATAATGCAAAATCATTTGACAAAGACAAGAAAAGATGCCTTCTATTAACATCTCTAGCTCAAAAGAAAATTAAAATAGTTCCCATTTATTTGGTTACTGAGGTATCTCAGTAGGTATTGACTTGGTAAATAATTTTGATGTATGGAAACCTCTTTTTCTCTGGGTAAAAATATTAATGAGTTTTCCAAGTTAGACAATAAGGTTTGGAAAATCCCAAGACATTTAGTGCATGATTTCTGGTCCAAGAGGGAGGGCTGGCTTTCCTTGTGACCTTGAACTTGTCTCATTTAACCTCTATAATCCTGAGTTTCCTTATTTGAAAAATAGAGGTAATAATCCACAATCTAGTTCACAGAATTGTTTAAAGTGTATTCTTACCTACCTCATAGGACTATTGAGAGTAAAGTGCCTTGCTAAAGCTTTAAGCTTATAGATAAATGTGAATTACATAGACATTATATTAGTGTATCTTGTTATTGTGCCACAGGAGAGACTGTAATAGAGAGTAGAAGGTGGATTTGGGAGTCAAGAAGAGTTGAGAGATCAAGTCTTGCCTCTGACACAAACTCACTTTGTGACCTTAGACAAATTATTTCTTCACTTAATAAACCAGACTACTGTGAACATCTGAAACACTGAGGAAGGTATCAGCCCAGATTTTTTTCCAAGGGTATAAGTATCTTGAATATATATATTTTTCTCTTTGTGAATTGCTTGGTTTCAGAGAAAAGCTTACCATAATGTAGGATTTAAAGCATCTGTTTTTAATTACTGGAGTCATAGTCCATGTAATTACAGTGTCAATCAACATGATCAAGAAAGACATGAAAGACAAATTCTAGACTTTTGAACAACCACGTCTCTAGGAGGAAGAGAGAATTGTCGGCTCTTCTGTGCAGTTGCCTACTACAAATCCATGAACCAATCTGCTTTCTCCATCTACACAAGGATGTGGAGATCAGAGTTTGGGTCAAGGACTAAAAGAAACTTTGACTTGGAAGTGTATGATCTTAAGGCAAATTATTTAGCTTTTTGGCTTCCTTATCTGTAAATTCAAGGGGTTATTAGGTGGTTAACCTAATTAAGGCTACAGAAGCACCAGCTGAGGAGTCGTTTCTCCCCCTCCTTTATATCATTCTCCTTTTTCTCTATTTCCTTTGTAAGTACCCAAACCCAGGTCCTCAAGAGCACCTGCTGGGCTATTTCAGTAGAGTCCTAACAGGTCAAATGCATCTCATTCAGCCCCCTACTTTGTGCAAAAAAAACCCCAACTGTGCTAGATGCTGGAGATACAAAATGGCATTTGTTTGTGTATAATGACACAATCCCCACCTCAAAGGAACTTAGCTTCTACTAGGAGATCTGACAAATGCACAGACAAATATCTTACAAAGAAGTATGGGATAGGAGCAATGGAGCAATCCGAAGGGCTGGGAAAAGCGGAGCAAGGAAGGAACACTTTTTTGGAGGGAAGAGAGAAAGGATTCTTTGAGGAAGTAGTTTACAGGCTGAACTTTAAAGGAAAATCCAACTTGATTTAATTGAGTAAACATTTATTAAATGTCTGTTATGTGCCATGTTCTATGGTATATATTAGGGAAGCAAAGGAAAAAACATGCAAACCGAACCTGCCATCCAAAGGTTCATCTCCTCCTGAGGAGAGGCTACATGAACATAGGCTAGGAAATAGAAATTATATACAAAGTAAATACAAAGTAATAAGGGGCATCGATAACAAGTATTTGAAGCTGATTTTGAACTTGGGTCTTCCTGACTTGAGGTCCAGCATTCTATCCTCTGGACCACCTAGCTGCCCCTAGGAGATAGCCCTAGGGGCTATGGACTAATAGCAGTATGAGAGCATGCCCAAATGGCAGAAAAGGTCTCTGAGGGAACAGAGGAAATTACTGAAGACAATTTCCATTCTCCACTTTTGCTTAGCCTGAACTTGCAGCTCTCTACCCATCTCCTTTCTGCTTCTTCTTTAGCATCTCCCATCTCCTGAGAATTTTCTTCTTGTGCCATATGCTCTAAAGAACATTTTCCCATGTCTTGTTGTTAGATTGATCATTAATACTCATTGAATATCCACCCTATTTCTGTGGAACACTTTACCCCCTTGAAAAATGTGAGTTATTTGCTCTAGGAATGCAGTTATGTAACTATGAAATCATATGGATTCAGGTAGCTAATTTTAATACTAAAAGACCCAGGAAATTTAAAAAGTGTCTCCCCATACAATTGCCTCTTTCTATCACTAACTGCTCTCTGAGTTGCTCCAATCAGTCAACAAACATTTATTAAAGACCTTCTATATGGGACAGGCAGGTGGCGTAATGGATAGAGTGCCATTCTTGGAGTTGGAGGAACTCAAATCTGTCCTGAGATGCTTCCTAGTTGTGGGACCTTGGGCAAGTCACTTAATAACCCTTGCCCTTCTGTCTTAGAGTTGTTACTGTGTGAAGTTAATATAAATTGGATTCCTTTTTACTTTTTAAAAAAGGCAAGATTTGAAAACCCATTTTGGTTGGCATCAGGTTCACCCTTCAATTGGGCGAGCATGTGTATTACAGGAGGATACCAGTAGTCTTGTGGCTCCCTGGTGTCCCAAAAGATGCTTGCCTCTTCTTCCCCCTGACTCCTGGTGTCCAGAAGCCTGACCTCTGACCCAGACTGAGGTCAAGTCTGTCCAACCAGAGAGATGGAAGCAGGACTCTCTTGGTATGGAGACTTTTCCTGGCATGACACTTTTGTTGAGCAAATGGAGACAAGTTAGGCATGGCCATGAGATGATGTGACTGTCTCTCTCTGTTTCTGTCTCTGTCTCTCTCTGTCTTTTTCTCTCTCATTCCAACCTTTACAATCTCATAAATAATTATTAGTATATAGTCTCCTGAGAATTTTATTCATAACATTACTAATTTAGAAAGTAATGGTTATTTTTTAAAAAGACCTATTATGTGCCAAGCACTATGCTTCCAAAAAATACAATTAAGTAGCTATTTACTAATATCCTTCAGCATCCAGAGCACTATTGCAGGCACCTAACAAGATGCAAAAGTTTAGATCAGACATGACTTATTGCCTTCAAGGAGCTTACAGTCTATTGAAGGGATAAGATACCAATACAAACCATTATAAAACAAAGCATTACACTTTAATTCCATCAGAGAGTTATAAACAAAGTTCTTTAGGAGGTAAAATACTTAGCCAAATAGGCTAATTCCTTTTCCTTATTTGGTTTTCAAAAAATATTTGTTTTTCCTGGGATTACTTTCCCTAGATTAAAAGCTCATTGGGGTCAGGAAGTCATGAAACTAATCTAAAAAGCCTAAAATTTAGAGGCAACAGGACCCTTAGTGGTCATCTCTTCCAATATCTTCACTTTTCAAGGAAATGAGAGAGAAGGCATGGAACAAGGGCTCCCTATGAGCAAAAACTGAGACAAGCGCTGGAGATCCAAATGGCCAAGGAAACTGAAGCCAAATAGGTTGTCCCAAAACACAAAGGTAGTAAATAACAAAATTATAATTTGAAAACAGGTCCTCTAATCCCAAACCTAGTCCTCTTTCTGTTTCACTATACTGTTTTTAACTAGATTCCAGAAAACTCTTTTGAAAGCAGTATAAAGCAGTCAATAGAAAATTAGCGTTGGTGTCAGAAAGACCTGAATTCAAGTTCTGCCACTGATATTTAATGGCTGTGTAACCTAGACAAGTTCATTAATGTCTTAGTGCCCTAACTATTTAAGATGCTAAATTGTAAACTATTTACCGATTTGAATTTGTATAGAATTTCTAGGGACTCAAAAGGAATTCCCTACACTTATGTCTAGTTCCATATCCCATAGATTTGGCTCCCCCAACTCTTCCCCACCCTCAACAAAATAAGAAAACTATTTTGTGAATATATTGTCACAACTGAAAATCTTACTTATTTGTGCCTACACCCCCATAGTTTATAACAGAGTTCTGTCTGTACACACAAGGTTCTCAATAGGTTCTTTTTAAATGAATATTGGATGCCTTTTTCTAAGTTTATAGGGGATCAATAAAAGCATGGGACTAGGAATAAGATCTGAATTTGCCCAACTCTTCCATTTTCTGGTTGAGTGACTCTGGACTTGTCTGTCGTCTCTAAGGCTCAATTCTCCTTCAACCTACCCAACCACTCCTAAATTGTCATTGTTGGATCTTCAGGCAGGTCATGCCCATTAATCATGGAGGTTCTTAAAGGATGAATGAAAAATATTTACTTTCTAAAACTTAATACAAAACGACGCCTGCCCATCCTTTTGCACTGAGACTTCTTCTCACCTCTAGACTAGTTCATTTGGTGATTTCATCAGTTCCCTTGGATTTGATTATTACCTCTATTGACCTGATTAAAAAAAAAAACACAAAAACAACTCTTACCTTCTGTCTTAGTATTGGTTCAAGGCAGAAGAATGGTAAGAATTATGCAATGGTAGTTAAGTAACTTGCCCAGGATCACACAGCTAGGAATTATCTAAGACCAGATTTGAATCCAGGACCTCTTATATCCAGGCCTGGCTCTCTATCCACTGAGCCACCTCGGTACCTCTCCTTGACATGATTTTTAGATCTATTTATCTAGCCTTAACTTCTCTTTCTTGATATCCCGTCTCACATAACTAACTGCTTAATGGGCATCTATCAGGCTGGAGTGACTCAAGGCATTATTTGATATCTTCTATTTCCCACCCATTAAATAACTTCTCACATCAAAAAACTTCCCTCCTCGGGAATGGCTGAACAAATTGTGGTATCTGCTGGTGATGGAATACTATTATGCTAAAAGGAATAACAAACTGGAGAAGTTCCAGGTGAACTGGAAAGACCTCCAGGAACAGATGCAGAGTGAAAGGAGGAGAACCAGAAGAACATTGTACACAGAGACTGATATACTATGGTAAAATCGAATGTAATGGACCTCTGTACCAGTAGCAATACAAAAACCCAGGACAATTCTGAGGGATTTATGGTAAAGATGCTACCTACATTCAGAGGAAGAACTGCAGGAGAGGGAACATATAAGAAAAACAGCTGCTTGAACGCAGGGGTTGGGGTGGACATGATTGGGGATGTAGACTGGAAACTACCACACCAATGCAACTACCAACAATTTGGAAAGAGGTCTTGATCAAGGACACATGTTAAAACCAGTGGAAATGTGTGTTGGCCATGGGTGGGGGGAATGCGAGGGGTGAAGGGGAAAGTAGGAGTATGAATCATGTAACCATGTTAAAAATGAATATTAATAAATGTTTAAAATTAAAAAAACTTCCCTCCTCTTTGCTAATTTCATTAGATAATAAATATAGAAATTATACTTCAGTATTTATTACATATGTAATTTGGGGAGTGGGATGCTGAAAGGATCTTTTACACCTGTAAATATCCTATCATTTATTGTTATATCTATAAATAACCTATAATTTGTAGACTCCTGAAAGTGTGTAGGGCCACTGAGATTTAATCGATCTGCTCTAGTAACACATAGTAATTAATATGTAGCATCATAAATTTAGGATTGATATAGACCTTTCAGGCCAACTAGTCACAGGATCATAGATAGAGCATCGAAAGGGCTTTTAGCAATCAGTCATTCCAACCCCCCATATTCTTGATGTGGTCCCAGATAAAGTGGCAAAGCCAGGGTTGGAACCAAGGGCTTTCTGACAAATCCATCACTTTCCACTGTCCCATTCCCTCTCTGTAATCTCTCCCTATGATTGGTTTGTCCAAGAAATTCCATTTTAAGGATTAGACCCCAGGCATGGTCTTCATCCTCTCCAGGCTGGGCTGCTGACTCTTCTGGACTTTCTCTGCAATAGCCTAGAAACCTCTTCACCCATCTCTCACACACTCCATATTCAGCTCCCTTTTCTGTGTCGTCTTCCCTCATTAGAATATAAATTCCTTGGGGGCAGGGACTGTCTGTTTCTACAACTAGGTCCCAATTAGTATGAATAATGAAATTACTTCAAAGCATATTTTCATTGGACTGGTACCAGTATCCATATTTCACACAGGCATCATTTCAAATAACTGAAATTCAAATATGTGTGACCTCTTTCATGGGATCATTATTGGCACTCATTGGGACCTAAATGTATTGGTATTGCCAGAGCCAAGTCTGACATACAGTAGACACTACATTAATGCTTTCTGACTATACTACCTGTCAGAGGAGGACTTGAACTCAACTCTTTCTGACTCCAAGACTGGCCCTCTAGCCACTAATATTCAAATCTATAAATAAATGAAAAATATAGCTATAGTATTATATAGTATTTGCTCAGCTCTTTCCAACTCCAAGAATGTTCTTTAAGTAATAATGCTTTATGATGTTGCCTTTTACTTATATTCAAATCTACGAATAAACTTAAAAATAAAATATGGTATTATATTTGCCTTTTATGAACACACTGTAACCCTCTAATTGTGTTCCTCCGGAGATAATAGAAAGTTAGCCTAGTTTGAATTGCTCTATTTCTCAGTTTTATAATTAATTTTATGCTCCCCAAGTTTCACATAGAACCTAGCATACAGGAACTGCTTGAAAAATGCTTGCTTGTTTGATTAAAAGCAGTAGATATAATTTCGCCTGCTCTCCATATTTTGTTGGTAATAAAGAAAAGGGTTTTTTTTTTCCACTTTAGAATGGAAGAGAAAAAAGCTTTTGATGAGTCATTAGCTTTTTAGAGTTGGGTAAGTTTGAGAGTGACATTTTCTACCAATACCTAAAATGCCTAATTCAGATTATGCCATCTGTTACATTACATATACTTTTTGTAATACTGTTATGGAAATCAGAGATGGAAAGGATTATAATGTTATCTATTGCAGCCTCTAGTCTTCATGGTACAATAGTGCTCAGAATACCACCTGGCACTTTGCTCTTGGGAGTTTAAAATCTCCTCAGCAATTGGTCCAACCTCTCCGTCCCTAGGGATACTATTTTACTACCTTCTTTTATGGTTCCAAGTACTAGGAAGCAGTTTTCCTTTCTCAGTAATCAATTAGCTGCCTTGTCTGGCTTCTCTACTTGCACTTAGACACATACAGAATGAGTTACTTGGCGATATTTATGCTTTTGAAACATATATTTTTAAAGGGGCAATGTTGGTCTGTCAGCTAGAGACTTTGGGGAGTATTAGCTGCAAAATCATCTGCTTCTCCTTCAAAGTGTTATCTGGTCACATTAATATTAGCATTATTTTGTGGACTATAGCATTGTTGAAATGTTAAAGTTTGTTCAGATTAGAAAAGCACACGGGCATCCGTTAACCCTAACAAGATCTGCATGTTCGAAGCTATTGAATAGGATAGAACCAGGAATCAAAATGGTCAGAACGAGTAACACTAATTGGACTATGAGTAAATGTGAGTAGGTGGATGAAGGTCTAGCTTTGGAATTAGGAAGACCTGGGTTCGAGTCCTGAATCCTAAGACATTGCGCTATGGGATAGGATCATAGATTTCAAGCTGGAAGGGATGTTCAAGCTCTTCTAACCAGCTCTCCAGAGAATTCAGAGGGTCTTCATTCAGTTGTAGAACTCCCTCTGGGACAGAGCTCACTTAGAAGGGAGGGTGGGGCAAGCTTCCCCCAATCCTTCTAGTTCTAGTCGACCTCAACCCCCCCCAGACCATATTTCATCCAATCTAACCAAACATAAGAAACCAGAGAGACAGACAAATCAGGGCATCTTGCCATCTGCTCTTCTACCCTCTCTGCTGCACTCCCATTTCAACTCTTACTCAGAAGACAGAAACCAATCAATATTAGCCTTGCTACTGGACAGGAGATGCCAACCTATTACTTACCTAATGATTCCTCTCAGAATGCACTGGATTTCTAAACCAAAGCCTCCTTTTCCTAATCCCCGCTCTTCTCTATGCATTGTATTCCCCGTTAGCATGTAAATTTCTTGAAAGCAGAAACTGCCCCCATTTAGTGTTTCTATCCCTAATGCTTAGCATAGTGCTTAGAATAATAATAATAATAATAAATAATAATAATAATAATAATATACAGCTTACTATGAGCCATGCACTCTGCTAAGCCCTTTACAATTATTATCTCATTTGCTCCTCACAAACACCCTGGGAGGCAGGTACTACTCTTGTTCCTATTTTACAGATGAGGAAACTGAGACAAAGAACAGCTAAGTGGATTAATTACCCAGGCTGACACAGTATATAACAGGTACTAGCTATAATAAATTTCTATAATCCGTAATAAATTTAATTAATTCAATGATACATTTGTGTAAACTAAGTAAATTTCTATAATATATATAATGTATGTACAAAATCATTGTTGAATGGTTGATTTAGTCCAATCTCCTATTTTTATAAATGAGGGAACCAAAGTCCAGAAAAATGAAGGGACTTTCACACAACCAACATTAACAGAACCAAGATTCAAATCCAGGTCCTCTCCTGCCAAAGCTCAAGCTCTTTTCAGAATAACTATGTGAATCTGAGTGAGTGCCTTCACTCTCTAAGACCAAAAATTGCTTGTCAGGAGGTCCCCACATCCATTAAATTGCAAGTTCAGTCATTTCCCCCACTCCAAAACCCTCAAGTGCCCAACAAATCAAACTCGAATATTGAGAGTAATACAGTAAGAGAGCTTCCAGAACAGCAAAGCAGAGCAAAACCAGTGGGTTTGGTGACAGAATCATACAGCAACAAAATGAGAGTACCTCTGCTTTATCTTTGTCCTGTTTTTCCTGTTTCCTATATTTATTCTATCAACTTCTCTTTTTCCCCATATGCTTCCCTTGGGCTTTTCTAAGTAGAGCAGCATTTCCCAGCATTCCCTGGAAAGGAAGCAGCCTTTGTTAAACCCACTGCCAGGATGGTCTTCATAAAGCTTTAGATAGCATTCACCTCTCTGGTTGCCCTACTTACTGCTTATGTCACAGCTCTAATATCAACTCTTTATGGTATACCTCAAGAGGTCTAGGAATACAACAGCCATGCAATGTTAATCAAATACTTTGGCAAGAGGAAACCCAGGACAAATGGTTGTGTGTCCCGGTAAATATTGACCCCATTGCCTTTTTCTTCTGTCTTGGAAAAAATCTTTTAGACAAAATTCTTGAGTGATGGGGGAAAAGAAGGTAAAGGGAAAAATAAAATTCAATAACCTATACATTCCATAAACTATGAAAATAAGGTAATCTTTAATACTCAATCCATTTAAGACTTAGAAAATGGTAGGTCCTGTGTTCAAATTTGGTCTTAGACACTTCCTAGCTGTGTGACCCTGGACAAGTCACTTACCTCCCCTCTCCATTACCTAGTCATTACCACTCTTCTGCTTTGTAACCAATACATTGTCTTGACTTTAAGACAGAAATAAGGGTTTTAATTTATTTTGAAAACCACAATTTAGTGGAGGCTGGGATCTAACAGCACTGTTCTACCATAAAACAACAACCTGAGTCAGTTTTCAAGTGTTTTCTCCTCCCTTCCCCCCTTAACCTCAAGTGATTTTGCTCCCTGCTTTAAAGGTCTTCAACTGAAAGAAGAAATCAAGTTAACGATATCTCTCCCATGAGTCCCAAACCGTCATGCAGGGCTCTTTGATTAATGAGACAGAAAAACAAGACCAGACCTGAGTTCATCTCAGCCTCTTGGCACTATATGCCAGCTTTCAACTCAGATCCCCTCCTGACTTAGGAAAGTTCCTGGAGCATGAAGCCTGCGGTCCTTTAAAAATGCCAACAAAATAAATAGACTTCTTTGCTGCTCTGGAGTTCAACTCCTTAAAAGCATATGTCCTTGTTGGCATTAGCATGGCTCCGTGTTAAAAATCTAAGAATTATTCTGCTAGGAGGAGTCCACTGAAATGTGCAAAATGTTATGGTCTATTTGGAGAAAGTATGAGATCAATCACTGAATTTGTTGGCTGAATCCTCAGCTCTGAGGATCTCTATAGTGGCTAACTTACCACTCTGAAATCCCATCACTTTCTTTGTCTCTGCACCATAATTCATATTTCATATTTATATATTTTTTATCACCCCTCACATGTACACTCAGCAAACCATTTCTTGCAAGTACAATTTTAAAAGAAAGAGGAAGTAAAAAGCAGTTCAAAAAAACTAACTGTCACATAAACCCATTGTGACCTTCCATTCAATACAACTCACACAACAAATACAATTTTGGACAGTAGCAAGGACTTGATGGAAATTTCTCCCTAGTAATTTTCTCCTCTCCTCTTACCACGCTTTCCCATGTAGCCCTGTCTGTGACTAAGGATTCCTGTCTATTATGCTTTTGTCTTTGAAAAGGGGTTGAGATTGCTCATTTCTGAGTGGCTTTTTTATCCCTCTAAGGTCCTGCATCTTCTCCTTCAGAGAGAACATCATGTTTGGGAAGGCCTCAGTACTCAATAGAGATGTGCCCTCTGCAAGGGAAGCTCTCCTACTGCATTCACCAATGATTTCTCTGACTGGAAAAATTACATTTTTAGGCAACAACATAAAAATAATTTAGCTTCTCTTTCAACTTACAAAGAACTACAATAGAAAGAATTTTAAGCCAGGGAACTCTCCTCTACCATCAATCAACAAGAATTATTAAGTGCCTATTATATATAAAACACTGGGGATATAAAGCAAAAATAAAGTCTGCCCTCAAGGAGCTTACAGTGGGTAGAAGAGACATCTATATGTGTGTGTGAGAGAGAGAGAGACAGACAGAGAGACAGAGAGACAGACAGACAGAGAGACAGAGAGAGAGAGGAAGAGAGAGACAGACAGACACACAGACAGACAGACAGACAGACAGAGACATATAAAAAATACAAGGTAATTTGGTGCAAGGTGTGTGAGTGGTTGAAGGGAGTCAGAGAGATTTCCTGTAGAAGGTGACATTTCAGCTGAGTTTTTATGGAAGTGTGAGATTCCAAGAGGTGGACATGAAGAAAATAATTTGATTCCAGGTACAGGAGCTAGCCTCTAAAAAGGCAAGTAGAAGACAGTTCTGAGGGGCGTAAGACAAAACCTCCAAAGAAGGAACTGTTGGAGTCAGAATGCAGATGAAAGCATATGATTTTTCAGTTGTTCATTTGGGTTTATGTTTTGGAGTTTTAGTTTTATAAGATTACTCATAAAAATGTACAATATGGAAATACGTTTTGCATGATAATACATGTATAAACCAGATCGAATCATCTGCCAGCACCAGGAGGGGGAAGGGAAGAGAAGGAGGGAGATAAGTTTAATCATATAACTTAGGAAAACGTGTGAAAATTTGTTAATCCATATAATTGGTAAAATATATGCACATACATTTTCTATCTCTAAGATAGAAGAATTCAAATCTGTTTACAATTCACTAGCTCTATGACCAGGAATAATTAACTCAGCTTCTCTGAACTTTCATCTCTATATAATTAAATTGGAGATAACTTTCAAATATGCAACAGGAACTTCATAAATGTGCACATTCCATTGACAGTACATATCACTTCCCATATCCAACTTTCATTGCATCAGTTCACCATAGAAGGTCTATTCAATATGCTGGAGGCTTTCTTTGGGCTGCTTCTTACCACTTGGAACAACATTTTATAATCCAGCACTATCTTTCCCTACAAGATTTTACTAATGAGTCATTATTCCAAATTGCCATTGCCCTTGGTTGTTATATTTTTTGTTTGGCAAGTAAGTTAAGTGTTTGCTGATGAAAATGATGTTATTACTTTTTGTTCTCAATGTTATGGCAATTGAGGTTGATTAAATTCTATATGGATTGACTGTAATAAAAAAGGCAGGTGGAGAGGGTTGATGGATAGTCATGGGTGAGCAACTGCAAGAAGGCAATCTGAGTAGATGGCAGAGTTTAGGAAGATGAATCAAGTACAAGAAGATTGGAAAAATAGTTTGGGATTAGATTACTAAAGGCTTTAAAAACAAAACATGGGAGTTTCCATTTGATCCAAAAGGTAAGAGGGAGTCAGATAGGATAGAGGGAAAGAAAGCACTGAATGTGGATGGAAAAAAAATCTGGGTTCAATTCCTGGTTCCTATTCTAAATGATGGTGTAACCCTGAATGAGTCGTTTCTCCATCCTGAGTCTTGGTTTTTCTCAAGTACCAAATGGAAATAATAATACTGTACTTGCCATTCCCTAGCTCACAGGATCATTGAGGATTAAAAAAGATAATATATGTAACATGTTTTGAAAGTTTTATGAATGTCAGTTATTATTATTAGTGATTAAGAACCTTTCACTAAAGTTTGCTTCATCAAATATCAGGTTGCTTATCTTTCTCCCTCCTATGGGCTGCTTCAGGCCATTTTCACAGCTTATGGCCAAATCTGTTCCAACTTGTTCTCAGCTGTTATTTAGAATGCAGCTTTGATTGCCTCTGTATAGGCAATGCCCCAAAGTGATTTTTAGTTTTTTCTCAGCTTCAGAACTGTCTCTCCCTACCTCTGCGGTCTTTAAACTTTCTCTGCCCTTTCTCTTCTCCTCTCATTCTGGAATAGATCTGCATAGTTCTTTAAAGGAGATGCATGTCACACCAGCACCTTCCTCACCCCTAACACATCCCAGTTATCTCATTCAGAGTCACTCTCTCTGGGTAAATGGTACAGTCTGACTTTTGGATAGTTTCCAGCCTACGCCTCCCCATCCCATACTGTGTCCTCTCCCTTTCTTGGAACCCTTTCATTTCCATGATTCTGCTCTTTCCAAGTCACTCTGTTCATACAACTGGAATTGGTTTCATATGTCTCGGGGCGTGTATAATATTTGTGTCTTTGATGTTTTTATCTGCTATCTTTGGTGTCTCTCCTAGCAGCCTTTCCTCTTGACTGAATTGTAAACTACCCAAGGGAGAACCAAGTGGGCTCAGTAATTTTCTGTTGGAGAACTTCTCATTGCTAATTAATCCCCAGCCTGAACCTTGTTGCCCCTGTTTTCTTCTGTAAGCTCATTGTTTCCTCTTTGAGGGTTGGAGGTGATGCTAAGAAAATGATTGCTGGGTAACTTGTGAAATGCTGTGACATCAACCGAAAGGTCCTATTTAGGATGAAAATGCCATTCTGAATGGCTGCTAAGAGGAACAAGTGAGATTCATGCTGCTAAAATGCCATATTTCAGAAATTGTGTATTTACCATCCTATCAAATGTTGTCTTGCTTTTTGATTTTTGTGTCTCATTCTTCCCTCTATGTGTTATGACATTAATAACTGTTCTGTATGAAAATTCAGAGTAGACTTCAGTTCAGCTTAGCACTGCTTCCTTGCTCATTAAGCAGAAAAGAAAATTAACCATTAATAATAATAATAATAATAATAATAATAATGGCTAGTATTTATAGAGCACTTGAAGGTTTGCAAAGAGTTTTATGAAGAACTCTTTTTTACTTCCAAATAACCTTGGCAGGTAGGTGCCCTTATCTCCACTATACATATGATGAAACTGAGGCAGACAAAGATTAACTGACCTATGGTCATCCAGCTAGTAAATATCTAAGGCAGAATTTGAATTCAGGTCTTCCTGAGAGCCCAGTGCTCTATGTTCTGTACTGACTAGTAGGGGGGGAAAAAAGAAAGAAAGGACTCAAGGAAGGAGATAAAAAGAGGAAATGAAACTTTTTATAGGAAAAAAGTGATAAATGTAGGGTTATCTATTAACTTTTCTCATAGGATTTAGGATTCAATATTCCAATGCTCCTATTTGATCTTTGTTCTCATCCTTCTAGCCATGCAAATCACAACCTATCAATGCCCGCTCATACCATGAGCCTCTTGATCATGTCTTTTCATATGTTTAGGGAATTATGAAAGACCAAAGATGTAAAGGACATTACTGATGTATATATCCCATCCCATCCAGTTTTCCACCTACCCATCTTCTTGCTATCTCTCCTGCAACTATATCCTCTAGACACTAGACCAACAGACCTCCAGAGATCATTTTTTGAAGGACTTAATCTACTAAGTTTTAGAACTTCCATTTGACCTGTCTTGATCGGTGAGTCAGTGAGTACAAACTTACATATTGCACTTGTTCAGGCTAGTCCCCTGGTTGTTTAGGTTCAATATTAAAACAAAATGAGATACTTATAGGCCATTCGATGTTTAACAATGAAATTTTCTTAGCCAAAGCAGGAGGAAGATATTCTACAAGGACTGGCATTGAGGAGCCCTTGAGTTGATTCGGCTAAGCATATCTCTCATCATAATACACCAACCATGTCTCTGAGAGCCCCTCTAGCTCCCTGAGACTGCTTTGTACTCAGGGGATGAAGAAATGACTTCAGTAATCTAAATCCTTACTCCCTTGAGCCAGCTAAGCCAGCTAAGTCTTGAGGAATGACTCAATACCTTTAAAGGAAAAAAAAAACTAGCCTACCTTACATGGGGGTAGAAGTTGGATATTGGGTTAGGCCAGTGATGGGCAAACTTTTTAAAGAGGGGGCCAAAGGAAAGGAAATGCTCATCTGTCAGTCTGTTAACTTAGTTAAGTTAGTCTAAGGCAACTCTTTCAAAGTCTCATTGTATTGTATCCTACTTATTGTATTCGTCAGATTAGGAATAATGTTGCACAGCCAGGATAGAACATTTCAGCCCCCCCCCCCCAATCTGGCCTGGGCGGTAGTTTGCCCATCACTGGGATATCCCAGTGCTGTAGCTTGCTGGCCCCAGATTGTACGTTGCTTCTGATTCAATCCAGCCATCTACTCTGAGAACTATAACCAAATCATTACCATTACAGCTTCTGAAAAGTGTGTTTCATTCTACTCCCTTAAGGCTTTCCTTATGATCTCTGATTTCCCAGACTAGAACTCTCTTTTTTGTCTACTATTCTTCTATATGTGTTGTCTCCTCTCATGAGGATATAAACTCCTTGAGAGCAGGGACTGTCTCACATTTATATTTTTTAATCCAAGTGCTTGGCTGGTACATGGTAAATACTTAATAAATACTTTTCATCCATTTATTCATTCACATTTTTTTAAACTCTTGCCTTCTTTCTTAGAATTCATACAAGGTATCAGTTCCAAGGCAGAAGAGTGTTAAGGGATAGGCTAGTGGATTAAATTACTTTCCCAGGGTCACACAGCTAGGAAGTTTCTGAGAATAGATTTGAATCCAGGACCTCTCTGGGTCTGGCTCACCATCCACTGAGCCACTTAGTTCTGCCACATACACATTTGAGAAAGAAGATGGACTGGTCATGTTATAGGAGTGAGGGATAATCACCACATACTGATTGGTAACTTTGACAATAGGAAAACTTGAAAGATGGCCCTTAGAACACTATGTCAAGCTCCTGTGGCAAACTGAGATTTAGGATGATTTTTTAAATCTAGAACATCCTTTTTTGGGTATGTTGCAAACTTATGGGGAAGAATTAAAACACTTATTTGTCTCCCATACCTAGAATGAATCCATTTCTCACCTCAACCTCTTAGAATCCCTATTCTTTCAAGCTTGGGTGTCATCTATAGGGAGCCTTTTCTGATCTACTTCATTCTAAACATTCTCTCCCTCCTCAAATTATAATGTCTATACTTTTCTCTAATTCCTGTATTCTACAATAGAAGGCTTGGGTATTTAATATTTGGAGAGGCTTAGACCTATGATTGCAATAATGTTAAAGACAGAAAATCCTAGGTTCTAGACCTGTATTTAATACAAAACAACTATGTGACCACAGACAAATCACTTCCCCAAGCAATTCTCCAAGTCTAGAAATTAAAAACAAAAACAAAAACAAAAAAACAGCCCTTACCTTCTGTTTTAGAATCAATAATGTGCATTGGTTCCAAGGCAGAAGAATGGTAAGGACTAGGCAATGGGAGTTAAGTGACTTACTCAGGATCACACAGCTACGGTGTGTCTGAGGCCATATTTGAATTTAGGACCTCCCATTTCCAGGCCTGGCTCTCAATCCATGGAGCTATCCAGCTGCCCCCAAACCTAGAGATTAAGAGATTAATTTAAGAGATGAATGCTAATCTTCCTGGTACATAGTAGGTATTTAGATGCTTAGATTAAAGATTTAGGAATGAGAAAAAAATAAAATTTAATGAGAATGATAAAAATAGTAGTAGAAAACAACAAAAAAGAATGGAAAGGAGATTAAATAAAAAGGGGAAAAAGACAAAGTAGGAATTAAAAAAAGAAGTGGTATGAAAGTTGTCAAATGAAAGGATAATAATCCCTTTACTTTTCTGTTTTAGATTTCCCCCCTCCTTTTTCTGGTCTTTTGCACAAAATTCTAAAGAGAGGATTAACAGGGATTCAGAAAATAAATTTGGACTAGACCAAGGCCAACACCAGGTGGCAAATTGCAATGAAATTGTCCTTGCCAAAACAACTAAAAGCTTGGAATGCTGTTTTATTGGATTACTGTTTTGAGGACCCAGTAGGGAGGTGGGGGAAGAAGGAAGGTTGACCAAGTTGGGGTACGAAGAAGAATTTCATTAAGGATGTGTCATGTTTAAGCAGGAGCCACAATGACTGTGTTGGATCATTTATGAGAAATTCTGCTAATACCTCCACTAATGTTGCTTTTTTTTACCTTACCACCTGCTAGAGGCCAAGTCAATAGAAAATTGGTCCTGTGGGTATTTCAGAAATATTCTCTGGCACAAATATTTACACAGGAGTACTTGTGTTTACATTGCATGGCTTTGGATTTTGGCGAGCCCACTCCCGCCTCCCAAGACGAGTAAGCAGAGAATGTATGTCTGACACACCCATGAGAAGGAATCATCCAAGAAAACAGTGACATTTGCAAATAAGTAGAAAAACTCTTCTGCCCTTTAAGCAGGATTAAGAGCTGATGCCTTTCTTCTGATGAGACATTAAGTTGTCAGGGCTCTAGGTTGGCCTCATGCATGGCTGATGTTTTTATTATGGATCCTATTAGAGAATTTCATTTTCCTGGTACCCTAGAAAAGGCCTTGCTTGGGTTTTCCCAACTATTACCTTTAATATGATAATGATGCTCTGTCCCACATGACAAAGAAAGTTCCTTCTGAGTCTAAAGTTGTTTCTGTTCCTTTTATCCAGGTAGGTCTCTACTTCTTGTTCCTTTCAGGGAAACCTTTGAAGTCTGTCCCAATCTAGTCCACATCACTCTTGCCAATGAGGGATTGGTAAGAAGGATCTTCCACAGGGTCTTTTGAAGGTGAGGTCATAGCTGAATACCATTAAGGCTGATCCTCCATAATTAGGTGCTAAAGGCAGTCCAATGATTAAAATGATGTTTGATCTTGTATAAAGACAAGATACAAACCAAAGAAGCCTATAGAAGAATTTATAAAGGGAAAGGGCACAAAGAACAATAAAGCTGGAATATGAACAGAACATTTTTGGTAGTGAAGTAATCTTGGGAGGGTTCTGATCTATGTAAGATTCCATGGACCTAAAAAATGAACCAGATATTTCATGGGACCCTAGAACAGAACCAGTCTTTTTAGGGTTCTCTACTAGAGTAATAATGTGGAAAAAACGTTGATCTTGCTGCTGACTGAAGAAAAGCATCAGAGAATGTTTCAGTCCTTCCTTCTTCACCCACTGAGATTAGTGTATCAGATCAAACATAAGAAAGGAAAGGCAGCTAAACTTAAGGAACAAAAAGCAGCAAAATGGACAAAAGCCCTAAAGATTTCCCCAACTTGAAATGAGGCTTCTTGCAAGAATAGAAGCCAATCCTCTAGACTGATGATAAAAAACTATTCTGGCATACTTAGTTGTGACTTGGAAGGAAGAGAGCCAAATGAGACCTTTTTGAAAGTATGGCTCCCTATCTCAACCAAGCAAGAAACAAAATTGCTTCTCATAAGCTGGATGGTCTACTGTTTGGCATTGGACCTACTCATTTTCTAACCAGGAACTGTTTGTTCACAGCCTGATGGACTACCTTCTCCTTTTGCTAACTGGGATTTACCATATTGGTGCTAGATGAGATATGGATAGCTAATCAGCTTAGCACTGCAGTTCAGAACTCCTGAATTCCAGTGAATTCTAGCCTCAGCCTCCCCAGTAGTGGCAACCAAGGTCATGCACATTGAGGTAAATTCTGTGAGTCATTGGAGAAGTCTTGTAGCCTAGGCCATTCTGCGAATACTTCAGGTCTTGGAAACAGAGAAAAAAGAGAAGGGTTTGGACAATGATGAATCTGTGTCATGTCATGGTCAGCCACAGCTGCTTCTTTGACATCATCCTGTGAGCCCTCCCTCATTCTTTTGGTCAGGCTTGTGTCAGAGGTGGCTAGACCCTGACAGACAGAGTCTTTGAAATTGTGTTATAAAAATGAGCCTTTGGGATCCCTCACCAGGTGACAGGGGAAAGCTCAGCCAACTCTGCTCCCAAAGGCAAAAGATGCCAAGATACTGTGTTATGTCAGCTGTCGCGCCACCCTGATCTCATAGGCTTGAAGAAGTTGCACTGTTTTCTGAAAGATGACTATTTTCCTTCCCTTCCCCAAAGTTTCATATCATAATGGATTGTATTATAGCTTAACTTCACTGTATTTCCTAAAGATTTCCTCCTCATTTGATTTATTTTATAAGAATTTCAATGAAATGTATTATTCTGTACTATATTGTTAGACTTGGAACAGTGATACACATGGGATATAAATGTCTGTTTTGCTCCGTACAGTGATGGAAAAACTGCCTCTATAAATTAGGAAAATGTGCTTCAGCTGATTCTCCTAAATAATTGTCTTAAAAACAGCTACAATTACTCACATTTACCCTATAGAGAATTTTAAGGTTTATAAAGAACTTTCCTGGCAACAGCAACTTGAGGTAAGTAGCATGAATATTTTTGTCCCAGTTCTATAGTTTGGGAGACTGAGAGTCAGAGAAGAGTTAATATTTTATAAAAGCTTAATAATATTTTAAATTTTATATTATAAATTTTTAAGGTTTGCAAAGCACTACGCTAATGTATCTCATTTGTTCCTCACAGTAACCCTGTGAAGTAAGTGTCTATTATGATCCCCATTTTACAGCTGAGAGGAATTTGGCTGAAATTACTTGCTTAAGGTTACTCAATGAGTGAGTGTCTAAGGCAAGATTTGAACTCTAAGTAAGCACTCTATGCACTGTGCCACTTCACTTTATCTGAGGTAAAGCAACTTCTCCAAAATGTGAGCCAGGATTCTTACTCCCTAAAGCTCCAAGGTTGTAATATCCTTTTAGTTTTGCTGACATGAGTTGTGGTCAAGTTGATCAAAGAATCAGAATTTTAAGACTGGAAACCCAAATCATACTATTCTCAAGGTGCTGTGAGAGTGAGTTAGACTCTGTTTTTTAATTATGCTATCACCATTTATTTCTTAAGGAAGCTTAACTGATATGAATTAGTCACCACCACAGAGACCAGAGAGACCAGAAACTGCCTCAGCCAGAAAATTCTCCTTCTCCTGGCCAAGTAAAGGGATGTGGCAGCCAAAGGAAACACTGGTTTTAGAATATATTTATTTGTAAAATCTTTGCAAGGAGCATGATAGAAGATTTAAAACAATATCACCTCATAAAGTAGCAAGAAGCAGTGGAAGGCAAAATTGGTTTACAGAAAGCTTGATGAAAGACATAATTAAATCAGGTAGTCCCAAGAATATTTGGGGATGAAAGTAGGAGGAAGATCACAACAATAAAAAATGGAAAAGATCTGTTAAGATTGCTATAACTCTTTTCTCTTTTGATGACCATGGAGCCAACACACTTGTATTCCAACATTACAGATTCTACTATCCTGAAAGAGGAAGTAGAAATGACATTAAGGAAAGCAAAGATAGGAAAGGCAGCTGGGCTAGACCAAGTATACACAGAGGAAAGGTAAGATGGAGGCACAATTTTAAAAAATATTTCATTTATTTTATTATTTCTCAATTACATTAAAAATTAACATCCATTTGAAACAAATTTTAAGTTCCAAATTGTCTCCTATCTACCTCCACCTTGCCCACCCTTGAGAAAGCAAGCAATACTTCAATTATATATGTGAAGTCATGTAAAATGTATTTCCATATTCTCCATCTTGAAAAAGAAAACACACACATATACACACATAAGAAAAAAAAAAGAAGTGGCTAGGTGATTCAGTAGATTGAGAATCAAGCCTACAGACTGGAGGTCCTGGGTTCAAATTTGGATGAAAATACTTCCTAGCTGTGTGACCCTGGGCAAGTCACTTAACCTTAATAGCCTAGCTCTTACTAATCTTCTGCCTTGAAAATAATACTATTCTAAGAGAGAAGATAAGACTTTAAAACACACACACACACACACACACACACACACACACACACACACACACACGAAAAATAAAGTAAAAAGAAGTATTCATCAATCTTCACTCAGAGTTCATCAGTTCTCTCTCTGGGGGTGGAGAACATTTTTCATCATAAGTTCTTTGGAATTGTCTTGAATCATTGTTATGATCAAAATAGCTAAGCCTTTATGCCAAAATATTGCAGCACAATTTTTTTTTAAATTTTAAACCCTTAACTTCTGTGTATTGACTTATAGGTGGAAGATTGGTAAGGGTAGGCAATGGGGGTCAAGTGACTTGCCCAGGGTCACACAGCTGGGTGCAGCACAATTTTTTAATAATTCAGGAATGGATTCTGAATGTATCTAAGAGCAGAGGATACTAATTGTTTGGGGGACACAACAGATTTTATTATTCCACCCAAAAAATGAGAAATAGTGTCAATAACCATCAACCCATATGCATACTTTCTCATCACTACACAATCATAGGATCATAGACACAGCTGGAAATGATCTTAAAGGTCTTCTTTTTTCTTTACTTTTTCCCTCCTTTTTCTTTTTACATGTAAATAAAAGGAAACGCCAAATGATTTGTGACTTGTCCAAGACCACCTGCATAAGAGACAGAGCTGGGATTCTAACCCGAGTCTTCTGACTGCAAAGGGAGCGCCTAAACTACATCACATTTCCTCTATATGAAACTAATAATCAAATAAGAAGAAGCCATTCTTGGTGACAGAATGAAAAGAGGTAGGCTTTTTCAAGTATTGGTCCTTAGCAGACCACATATTTATAGTAAGTTAATTGACTTACAGCTACACAAATTACAGAATTCCTTTGTTTATTGTTTATTGCCTGTAAAAAAATGTATATGATTTGGTAGATCAAAATGCTACTTTAAAGACTCTTCCAACAAGATACCTCCCTCATCCAAGTCTAAAGAATTCAAGAGTTCTTCAAAGAGGTAACCACAGAAATAACTTTGTTTAATCACCAAGATCAAGATAGCAAGGAGCAATGAATTGGTTCAGTGGATAGAGAGCTAGGACCAGAGATGAGAGATCCTAGTTTCAAAATCTGGCCTCTGATCCATCTTAGCTGTGTGACCCTGAGCAAGTCACTTAACCCCCATTGCCTAGCTCTTCCTACCTACTCTTCTGCCTTAAAACCAACATGGTACTGATTCTAAGATGGAAGGTAAGAGTTTAAAAAAAAAAAAAGATCAAGGAAGTCATCAAATAGGGAAAGGCATCCTGACAAAGTCTGTTTGATAATCTCTTGGAGAATATCCTGCACAGAATTCAAATGAAAGGAATTCCTAGAGCTGGTCTCAAAGGGCAGTCTTAAAAGCATTCACAAATATTCTCTTTTTGGTTTTAGTCCCTTAAACATGCAGGTGGTCTCTGCCTTCTTCCAATCCAACCACATGGAAACTTTGGTGAGCCAACTTCTGGTCATGATGACTCAGGGGTCAGCACTATAGGATGATCCAAAATAAAAGTTTTCTAATTGGTTATGGAAGCAGAAGAAATAATGACTCAGAAGAAATAATGAGTTGCTGAGCTGGGATGAATGAGCATACAAAAGGGGTAAAGGGACAACCTCCTTTTTTTCCTTTAACAGGCTTAGATTAAGGAGGGCTGTTTTGAACTTCCTGCTGGGGAAAAGGCAATGATCCTATTTCTTTCCTTATGATTTTGTGTTTGTGAGCACATGACACCTCTGTTTCTTGTAAATTTATTCCTTCCTGTTTGGCAGTGAATGAGTATTTCATTATGGAAGTGTTGGCCATTTCATAACTTCAGGAGATCCTCATAAGGGATCCTACTGGTTCCCGGAATCATAGTAGTGGTAACCAGAGCAGTACTGGACAAGGGGCCTGATCCCAAAAATAGCCAATCAGTAAATACAGTTTTATTAGCATCTACTTTGTGCAAGGTACTATACTAAATGCTAGGGATAGGCAAAAAGTCTCTATCCTCAAGGAGCCCACAATCTTATGGGAGGGAAGACACAAGTAAATAGATATGTACAAACCAAGCTATATACTGGACAAATATGAAATAATAAAAGAAGGCAGGGACTAGAATTAAGAGGGGTTAGGACAGGCTTCCTCCAGAAGAGGGAATGTTATTTGAAACTTGAAAGAAATCAGGGAAGCTAAGAGGCAGAGATGGGGAGGTAGAGGATTCCAGACATGAGGATCAGTCAGAGAAAATTCCTAGAGTCAAGAGAAGAAATGTCTTGTTCTTGGAAGAGCAAAGAGGCTAGTGGTACTGGATTGAAAAGTACATGACAGGGAGCAAAGTATCAGAAGACTAGAAAGGTAGGAGGGGGCTGAATTCTAAACACAGGATTTTTGTATTTAATCCTAAAGGCAATAGGGAGCACTGCTGGAGTTTATTGAGTAGAGGGGGCTAACATGGTTGGATCTGTGCTTTAGGAAAATCACTCAGTGGTTGAATGGAAAATGGATTGGAACAGAGAGAGACTTGATTGAAAAATAAGTGAAAGAATAGGAATGACATAGGCCAGTGATGGTAAACCTATGGCACAGGTGTCAAAGATGGCACACAGAATGCTCTCTATGGGCATGAGGCTGTGCTTCCCCCTTCTCCCTGAGTTCATTACTAGAAAGACAGGGAGACTCAAGCAGAGCTGCCCCCCTTCCCCTCTCCACCATGCCTGATGGACATTTTTTCACATTCCCCACCCCTCTGCCCAGTAGCCCAATGGGAATGTTTCTCTGTCGATGGGTAGGGAGGTGGGGCACAGCACCCAGTCTCTCATGCGAGACTGGCATGGCACTCCATCTCTGAAAGTTTGCCATCACTGGCATAGGAGATAAACTGTAAGAGGAGATGAGATGGAATGGGTTCATTTGAGCAGGTAGACAAGTTAGCCTTGGTAAAGAGTAAGGCCCCTTCATCATGTGAGACAAGAATGAAAGAGGAGATAGTGGCAGAAAAATGGAATGACTGGAGGTGAAGAAAGGGGAAGAAAAGGGAGCCTATGGCAAATGGTTTCAATTTTTTTCTATAGAATATAAGACAAGGGGCAGCTAGATGGCTCAATGGATAAAAAGCCAGACCTGGAGATGGGAGATTCTGGGTTCAAATATGGCTTTGGACACTTCCTAGCTGTGTGATCCTGGGCAAGTCACTTAACCCCCATTGCCTAGCCCTTATTGCTCTGCTGCCTTGGAACCAAAAACCTGAATTGATTCTAAGTCAGAAGGTAAGGGTTTAAGAAAAAAGAATAGAAGGTCGGGTTCATAGATGAGGGGGTGGGAGAGGGAAGCCATAGGAAATTTGAGGAAGGATAAAAAGGCTTGAAAGGGCTACTGTGGAGAGTAGGATAGTAAATTGATGAGGGAGGTATAGTAGGATTGCTTAACAGCAGGTGAGGTAGTTTAGCATAAATTTGTAGTGAACTCAATCAGAACAGTTGTGTAATTTATTTCCACCTACTCTCAGCAGCATATGAGTAAGAGCAAAAGCAATTGATGAAGGAAGTGATCCAAGGCTAAAATCTGTCAGGAAACAAAAGGAGAAATGATAAGGAGTCAGGGATTCAAGAGAAGAGGGCAATGTAAAGTTGAATTGGTTCACTAAGGGGTCAAGATGGGAAAAGAGGAAACTAGCTAGTGTAGTGAAGATGGCTTGAGAGAGAACTGAAGAGTTGGAAGATTAGAAGTATGGATGAAGAGTAGGGTTTGGCAAGGGAAGGCAGAAGGAGAGGTAGAAGGCCAAGAGGTACTGTTTAGAGAAGGGGATTTTGGACATGGAGGGGATTTGAACATGGAAGTGGCATATTTATGGGTGATGGAAAGATCTTTGTGTGTGGCTGAGGTGGTGTGGAGGAGTAGGTCATGGGAAGGGAGTAGGTTGAGGAAATGAGTGGTTAAATTATTTGAGAGAGAATTATGAATATTGAAGTCCCATAGCATGAAAGTAAGAGTTAGGTAGGAGAGAAAAATTGAGAGCCAGGTACTGAATTCATTGAAGGTAAAGGCATGATTTGGTGATCTCTAGACAACAGCTTCCAGGATTTTGATTGAGTAGTAGATATGAATGTTTTTGTTCATCTTTTATTTCAAAGAGGACTGATGATATCAAAGAGTGATGCCTTGACTCACAAATGAATTGGATTTAAATGAGGCAGAGTTTCTCAAAATTCTCATCCTCACTCTTCCTTCCAAAGTCATCCCAGTCCAATGGCAAGACAAAAGTAAGATTGGTGATGGCTTCGCATGCAGTGGATGACTTTGACAGCTTCAATGTCTGATTAGACTTTAAGCACTCCACAGTATCTGCTTCAGCTACCTTCAAGACTATTGGAACAAATTGTTCTCATCCTCCCATTCCACTGGGGGAAGTCTTCACATGTTTGGTGTAGACATCTCTTCTAACTCATTGATGAGTCTGTGGACTGTAGGTTAACTTCAATCTGTTTTAGCCTATCTGCTGAGATGGTTACCCTGGATGTGGCTGTTGCCCACATTATAGCTTCTTAGAGCCACAGAGAGTTCATTGAGAAGTGGTTACCAAAGGTGGATGAGCAGCCCTGAAAAGAGCTACTAAGGTATGTTCTCATGCCAGAGGTTCTAATCCTCCCTGAACACTCCATTCATTCCATGTATGACATAGATATAAATAGCATGATCCTTAAGAAGGAGAGGTTACTGAATGATGGCGATAAGGAGAGAACCTAGAAGTGGCAATGGAGAGCAAGGATTAATCCTCTACCCCTACCCCTCCTCAAGCAGTGATCCAAGAAGGGTCAGCTGGTCTAGCCTGACTCCAGAATCATTGATTCTTTTGGCTCTTCAGCCAATTAGAAACATCATTGTCTGTAAGACAGTACTCCCCCATGAATCATTGAGGAACAAATCAACTCAATGAAATTTCCACCTGATTAGGTGGGAAGTAGGTATAGAATAGCTGTACATGCTTTAAGAATAGGCAGAGAATATTTTACATGCTTTTAGGACTGGCCTTTATAATCTAATCCACCCACTCTACAAATGATGAGGATCTTCAGATATATCTTGTTGTTATTTGATTTAATTAAGCCCTAGAACATTGCAGAATCTCCCAGGTGAGTGTGCCCTGTAATCAATCAAGAAACTCTGACCTAACTATGCATAATAGAAACATCCAAATAAACAAAGAATACTTACTGTCTAGACTCCACTGTAGAATGTAGAGATAGCATGGTACAGAGGAAAGAGTGCTGGGCTCAGTCAGAGAGCCCAAGTTCAAATGCCAAAAAATTGTAAATGTTGGAATTTTTTCTACCTACTCTCCCCTCCCTCCCCATTCTTGTTCCTTTGGAAGGGGTGAGGGAGGGGCAGAGACAAGGGGCCCATACAGAATGTGCTGCAGATGATACAGAACTGGTTAAAAAAGAAAGCCACTTACTGCGAGGATGAAACCACTTGGTCAGATGGCTTAATTTGAAGGAAGGAAACCCTGAGATAAAATTCACTGCTGCTTCCCTTATAATGGTTTGTGCTGGACAGTTGAGAAGTTGGGGATACTATTGGTACTGTCTAATTTTTTCAACTTAGGGGAAAATTCTGGTGGCCCTACCCCAGTTAAAGCTCTATTAATTACTATCCTAAAAAAAATCCTGTTCAAAATGGAAGTCTGTTTGCTTACAACAGGTGCTTACTAGTTGTGTGACTTTGATCATCTTTTAACCTCTGTTGGCCTCAGTTTCCTCAACTGTAAAATAGATATAAAAAAGAACCTACATTTCAGTGTTGTTGTGAAGATCAAATGAGATAATATTTGCAATATGCTTAACACATACTAGGCATTATGTAAAATATTAGCTATCATTATTATTACCTCTTGAGAGAAGTTAGAATGAATAATATTATTTGACTATTTTCACAATAAGAAGTTCTGGTAACAATAGGAACCAAAGAGATAAGCTGATATTGATAATCCCAAAACAGAACTTAATCCAGCTGCTAATGGTAAAGAGGTTTAAGAGGTACCTTTGGCACATTATAATCTGTCTGTCTGTCTATCTATCTATCTATCTATCTATCTGTCTATCTGTCTGTCTGTGTCTGTCTGTCCATCTGTCCACCCACCCATCCATCCATCTAATCTATCCATCCATCTATCCATCCATCTATCTATCTATCTATCTATCTGTCTGTGTCTGTCTGTTCATCTGTCCACCCACCCACCCATCCATCCATCTAATCTATCCATCCATCTATCTATCTATCTGTCTGTCTGTCTGTCTATCCATCCATTCATCCTTTATCTAATCTAGTTATGTCTAGCTTTGTGAAATTTTCAAAGTACTTTCATATGTGCTATTTCAATTAATCTTTACAAAAATCATTGGTCTTCTCTACTAGCAGCAATGCAATAATCCAGGACAATTCAGAGGAATTTATGAGAAAGAACACTATTCACATCCAGAGAAAGAACTGTGGGAGTAGAAACACAGAAGAAAAACAACTGCTTGATCACATGGGTCAATGGGGATATGATTGGGGAATGTAGGCTCTAAATGACCACCCTAATGCAAATATTAATAATATGGAAATAGGTCTTGATCAATAACACATGTAAAACCCAGTGGAATTGCTCATTGGCTATGGGAGGGGGGTGGGAGGAGGGGAGAGAAAGAACATGAATCATGTAACCATGGAAAAATATTCAAAATTAATAAATTAAATAAAATTTTTCAAATAAAAAAATCTTTACAAGAACCTAGAGACAGACAGGATAGTCATCATTATACAGATGATAAAACTGAGGCTCAGAGAGTTTAAGTGATTTGCTAGACTTCTAGTCACTTAACTCCTATTCTCTCCTTCCAGGGTTCAATCAGTATTTATTGGGTAATTTAATAATTTTCCCACCAAAAAAAGAGAGAGTATTCCCATTTAAAATATGTCTTGTTAAAAGATAGGTTTTTGCCACTGACTAGCAGTATAACCTTGGGCAATACACTTTGTTTAGACCTCAGTTTCCTTGTTCATAAAATAAACAAGTTGTACCAGATGATCTCTAAGGTCTCTTTTGTCTCTAATAGAACATAAATCTACAATTTTATTGTAATCTGAAGAAGCTGGAAACATATTTTTCTTATTATATTGTAAACAAGAGAAATTGAAAATGTCCTACACAAATACCAAGAGTAGAGCTTGGATACAGGCAAAAATCTTTCCTTTTCATGTTTTGTAAATTCTGAATTTTAAATGTCTTTTGGCTGACTCCATTTGGCTTAAGCAGGCTGAGGGGTATGTGAATTGTGACTGCCATTTGGTTAACATCAAAAGAGTCTTTAGCTAATGATTTTTCTTTTTAATTGGGGATTCTCCCTTTTTTCTTGATATGTGACTATGGATTTGCATGAAAATTCTGAAGAGGCTGTGTATTCTGGAGCTTGTTTTTGAAACAAGCCTTTTTAATCTCTTCAAATTGCAAGAGTTCTGCATTAGGGGTGGATATTGTGATTCACAGTTTCAAAGGAAGAAAATGAATGTAGACCTCAGCCAAGCAATTTGTAAAACTGGAGACTTGACAGAAATCCAGGAAGCAGCAGGAAAACAACTCGACAAAAAGACCTCATCTAATGCCTTGACGTAACCTGAAGTTACACAGTGAAATGAGTTCCAGAGTAAAGTCAACTTCTGATATTAAGGAGGTAAAGGGATTTAAGGAAGCCAGTCTTATCTTGAAAAGCCAAATTAAAGTGAACAATCTGAGTCTTAAAAATACTTAGCTAGCTGGCTTACACATCTTGTCTGACATTCTGGCAAATTAGCTAACATCATCTCTTCTTATTGTGGGTCTGGTTAACAATGGGAAATCAAGAACAATGAATTTCCTGTAAATGGGATTTCATACTTTAATTAATTTCCCTGCTTCAATTAAATTCTACAGCACCACTTAGCATTGTTCCAGACATATGTTTGCCTGTAAGTACATGTACAGATTCACATAATTTTTCCTCCATTAACAACAAAGAAAACCTTAATTAAAAAGATTGTCAGTTTTCATGAATGGTACATTCAACCATCTTGTTTTTAATTTTTCAATACATTCTTCAGTTTTTTTATATACAAAAGAAAACCATCCCTTTACTTTCTGTTTCCTACGTTTATATTTTATCTGAATTCATACAGTTTATACCAAAGCTCCCTTAATTAATTTGAAAAGTAGAAAAAAATTAAATGACCAGTGAAGGTAGGATTGACTTTGATGGGAACTGCAGGATTGTAAAGTGGAGAGATCTCACAATTTGGAGTGAGAAATCCTCGATTTTAAGTCCAACTCCGTTAACTGCCTTGGCAGCTAAGTGGTACAATGGTTAGAGGACTGGGCATGAATCCAGGGACACTCATCTTCATGAGTTCAAATCTGATCTCAGATACTAACTAGCTGAGTGACCCTGGGCAAGTCACTTCATTCCATTGGCCTCAGTTTGGAGTAGATGACTGTTCTAGATTTAAATCTAGATTATTAGGCTTACTATCCAAAGTTATGCATAATTTTATGACAATTACTAACATATAGTGACTTTTATTCTTGGTTACCAAATAGTACAAAATAAATGAATTATCTTTTTAGTAGAGTAGCAAAAGAAATGATAGCTAAATGGAAGGATGGCTAACAATTTCTTCTTAGAGAGGCAGATTTAAAAAAAAGATGGCAGAATTGGCCTTACTTTGTGCCCAAAGGCAATGAAAAATATATTTTCATGGGCTATTTGATCAATCTCATTTTGTAATGCTCATTATGGACATAAGCTAAAAGAGTGCCATGGAGTTGACTGCAGCTATTCTAACAGCTATGGTACAGGATGAAGAGGTAGAAAAAATACTCTATGAAATCATATCCTTTGACTAGTAGATCTCACTATTGGGATTACTACAGGTAAATCAGTGACTGAAATTAAACCTTCACATATTTTGGAATATTTGTAACAGCATTCTTTGGAGGAGTAAAAAACTGAAATCAAAGTCAGTACCCATTGATTTGGGCATAAGTGAGTCATGGTATATGAATGTAATAAAATATTATCATACCATATCAAGGAAGAAACACCAGGAAATCAGGGAAACATGTGAAGATTTAAATGATTTGATACAGAGAGAAGAAAGCAAAACCAAGAAAAAAATATAGAAAGTTATGATAATGACGTAAACAAAAATCATGCTGAAAAATCAGAAATCAGGTTAATACAATGGCCATTTTTGGACCCAGAGCACAGATGATGAAATACATTTCCCTTCTGTCAAAAGAAAGGGAGTAGACTTTAGGTGAGGAATGTTTGGTAAACCATTTTTCTTCTTATTATAAGGAAGCCTCTATGTGTGTGAATAGCGTTGTGCATTTGCAATTAAGAGAGTTAGAGAAAAATTTCAAATAAAAACATTTAAAGGAAAATTATTAGCAAATATGACCCAAGTTTAAGGAACAGGAGACTAAAAGTTTGGAGATCATTCAGAAGACCCATGCCTATATAGTGTGATTACTTTCTTCTAGAAGAAACTAAGAAGGCTACGGTCAGGGCAAATAACAAACAATATTAAAAAATACAAATTTCATCCTATTTTAAAAGATAGAAAATAACTTTACTGATGTGGGAATTATATTAAAAAATAGTTATCTGATGGAATCAGACCATACATCAGTTAGAACAAAGACTAAAATCAATATGCAGTCATCCCTTGCTATATCACGGTTCACTTATTGCGGTTTCACTGTATTGTGGGTTTAAAAAAAAAATCTAAATTTGTATGGCAGAGATTTCACCATATTGTGGGATTTTGCGGATGAATACTATATTTTTACCCAAGTTTGCCAATGTGAGACTGTACATGGCTGAGCGCAAAAAGGACATTTCTGTATTGGCTGATGGAATGAAAAGCAACCAACCACAGCACTGCATTCTATATCCTGGGTGTAGATTGGCTCAATGTTTATAAGAGTGTGGAAAAGGTTTATAGGAGAGTGGGAAGGGTTTATAAAACCTTAAAATATATATAAATAATAAACTAAATATAATGTGGCTACTTTGCAGATTTTCACCTATCCCAGGGTCTCTGGAATGTAACTCCCACAATAGACGAGGGATCACTGTAAAATGAAAATAAAAGTTAAAGATCATAGAATGGAACCTGGAAAGAATATTAGATCATCTGATCCAACCCCTTCACTGTATGTGTAGCCCTTATGATAATTTTCCATTTGTCCTTGTATTCGAGGGTTAGGTCTCCAGAGGATGGCTATTATCTTGGGTCTTAGGGTTATCCTTGTGGATTTTCTCCCCCTCACTGGTCGCCTTGGTGTACTTCTCAGTAACAATCAGCCAGGATGTACAATTAGCCATGAAAGAATGGGTATAAAACACTCTCCCACCCCTGCCAAAACAGAGCAGGTTCTTCTACAAATAATGGGAAAGGTTCACATAAATCTTTTCTCTCCTTAGTCAATCTTCTCTGTGACACAAGTCCTGATTGCCTAGGCTAGCTCTCTCTTGGACCAATATCTAACTCTCTTCTCAGCTGCCCAGGGGTTCATGCTTCTTTCTTTCTTCCTTTTATTTTCTTCTTAAAAACACACACACATACCCCAAACAAACAAACAAAAAGCAATCTCTCCTTACCTTCCACGTTAGAATCCAAGGCAGAAGAGCAGTAAGGGCTAGGCAATGGACCTGCCCAGAGTCACACAGCTAGGAAGTGTTTGAGTCCAGATTTGAACCTTGGATCTTCTGTCTTGAGTCCTGACTGGAGGAGTACCTTCACTCCACTGAGCCTTTTACCAGGGTCATGCCTCTTGAAGATGTTTCTTTCCTTAGGAAACTGTCTCTTTCTATCCACATCTGTCTCTAGAGTTTTTGTCTCTAGCTCCTCTGTGGAGCATTAAATTCTCTCAAACCAACTTTCTAATTGGTGGAGGGCCAGTATCCTTGTGGGTTGTAGCCCCTGAACATTTAGTATCCGTCTAGGTACTATGGCTAATGGAGGTGGGGAAAAGAGAGGCTTGTTTGGCATGATGGACAATGGCCATCCAATGGCCAAAGTCCTATAATTCTTTCAAGATGGTTTAGGAACTAACCTGTAGAATTGTAGGAAAACTCCTTAACATTTTCTTTACCTACAGATGATGAACTAAGGACTGCACTGTGACTTGCCCAGTGTCACACAATAAATATCAGAGTTCTTCTGAGCCTAGAGCGAGTGATATTTTCATTTGAGCAAACTACCTCCTAAAAACAGTCCCTGTCCTCAGAGAGCTTACATTCTGCTAGGAGATATAGCATGTGTGTTTTTTTCTTTTTACTGGACCTATGATTTCATTGGTGGATTAAGCTATAGATGAGAAATTATCTATTTTTTTTCCTCAGGGACAGAGAAACCACAATATTTGGACCCTTGTATCCCAGTCTATGGTGTGCTATACAAAGCAATAAAAATAGTACTAGGAAAATGGAACTGAGACCAACAGCTGAATCAAACCAAAAAAACACTAAAAGAAATATGGGCTCACACAAAAGTAATTTTTGAAGGCACTGAAGTGTTGCTTTACAGTCTCAAGAATAGGAAGATATCAAAATAATTGGGGGGGGGGAAATCATAGGCAACTCAGTGAGCATCAAGAACCACAGTTCCAATTACATGCCTACTTTCTCATCTTGATAAAATCTTGGATAAGCAGCATGGCATAGTGCTGTGGTGAGAATCAGGAAAGTCTGTCCAGATCTCACCTCTGTGACCACATTTAATCTCTCATCACTTCTAGGACACTCTAAGACTATAATTTTCAGACAAGTTGCCTAATCTACATCAGCAAGGAAGGTTTCCATCCTGGGAATTCTCTACCTTGATGAGCTCACAGGCTTGGACTAAGAAGAAATAATTCAGATCTTTATGAGAATGGTCTACCTGCCTATCAAAGCCATTTGGAGATGAAAATATGAGAACACAACAGATAGACTCTCGTAAACACTTTTCAATGCCAGACCACATCTTTAGATAGGTTATCCAATCAAATGAAAGGTACAAAGAATACATGATCAAACCATACTTGGAATTCATTGATTGTAAAAAACAACAACAAAAAATGTTTAATTTATTAGAGCCTGAAAGGAAGCCCTCCAATAAAGACCCTCACACATCAGTTAAGATTATAGAAGATTCTTTGATAAATTGAACCACAAGGATAACTGTCCAATAACCTTTACATTGTAAACACCAAGCAAGGCATAAAACAGGGAGCAATATACTCAGGAAAGGTATGCACCATTGCCTTTGGTGATGTCTTCTACAAGGTCCAAGCGGAGGAAGGATCCTCTATAGATGAGGAATGATGGTCCTGTTTGTGAATAATATTGTACTGATTTCATTAGGTCCCAAAAAAGATAGAGTATCCTCAGTGAATTCCATGATTACTTAAAGGAGAGCAGTCTAATAATTTAGACCACAAAAATAAGTAGATAGAAAAATAGCAATTATCACAACTATAACATGCAATTAAATGGACAATCTACTGAGTTAGTTAATCAGTATTCATGTTTGGAATAGTTATTGGAAATGGAAAATGTGTTGGGTCCAAAACTGAATAGGAAGCTTAAAGAAGGGCCAATTTCATTTGGGAAGTCATTCAGTGTTGCTCCCTGTTGCAAAAATGCATCTTTTTAAGACATATGTTCTCCTAGTAATGCTTTATGACTGAAAGTCTTGAAACATGACAATATTTGAGGAATTAAAGTTGTGAGGGACCCAGATGGCAAATGGTAAGTCACAAGCACAAGTAGATAGTACCATATTTCCAGTGGTAACCTATAATTGAGAAATGGCATAAGAAAATATCAGTGAAGAAATGTATAAATGGAAAAGGAAATTGGCCAATCATGGTGCAAAAGAGGTATAATAGAACAACTCATATGCTCTATTTATGCTGTTAAAATGTAAAAAACCTAAACAAAACACAAAACTCCACTTGGAGAAAGATGTCCAGCATGATAGATTGATCTTTAAAGGTTCTAGAAAGCCATGAATGGTTTGGGATCCATAAAATAATAAATCCACAAGTACAATGATGAATTATTACAAGTAGACAAAAATAAGGCAAAAATTGTTTAAAATCAGTTACAAATCTAGGCTCATAATTCTATTAGTCCATTATATAGCCTAACTCAGGATAATTCAATATCCTACCCCCCCCCCCCACCTCAAGCTCTAAAAAATAAAGCAGAGGAAGGCCACTTTTGATCATCAGGTCAAAGATAATTAACCAATGATCATTCTTCAGGTATTTTCTGGCTTGGAAAATTTTAGAAGCTATCTCAAATTTAGTCTTTTAAATGTTAATATTCAGCATGAAAATTTAAAATGTGATAATGAAACTATAGTCAAATTAGTGTGAATAATAAACCCTCCTGCAGTGGTCATATTATTTGAATGCTCATTAAATTTTTCCATTGGGATGGATCCAATTGTCATATTTTACATAATTATAATTTCCAATAGATAGAATATGAATATATGTGACTTCAGGTAAATCTGGTATTTGAAATTAGTTATTATTAAATACAGGATAATTCGAGCTTTAAAAATGTGGATCTAAGAAAACTTGTAGAAAACAGAGATGTCAAGAATTGGAGCTAGTGTGGCTATTGTTTTTGTTGTTGTTAAGGGGAAATGCCAAGTTAATATTTTTTACACATTCTATAGTAGTCACAGTATCTTATGAGCAGAATTATACCTCTTCAATTCCCATGTCTCTTGACTATAAAAAGGGAATGGAATAGACATTTTGTATTTACTATTGGTCAGGCACTGTGCTATGTGCTTTAACAATATTATATCATTTTAACCTCACAACAACCATGTGAGGTAAGTGCTATTATTATTCCTATTTTATAGTTGAGGATACTGAGGCAGGCAGAGGTTATGTGTCACACGATTAGTGTCTAAGGATGGATGGATTTGAATTTAAGTCTTTCTGACTTCATACCCAGTGCTAAGCCACCTAGATACCTACAAAGAGATTCTTAACATGGGGTCCATAAACTTAAAAAAAAATTATAACTAATTTTAAATATTATTGGTTTCTTCTATAATTCTATATGTTTTATTCTGTGTATTTAAAAACAATTTTCTGAGAATGGTGTATCCATAGGCTTCACCAGGCTGCCAAAGCATATCTATGACACCAAAAAAGGGTTAAGAATTCTGACTCCAGAGGTAATTTTAAAAGTTTTCTAATTGGTAATCTTAGTGCTATCTTAAGACACCTGTGCCATCTTAAGAGATAGCATGGCATAATAGTTGGAGTGACTCAGTTGAAGTCAAGAAGATCTGGGTTCCCATCTTACTTTAGACATTTACTAACTATATATATACACATACATATATATGTATGCATATATTTCCATCTTCCCTCTACCCCTTGTTTTTTTTAATCAGGTATTTCAACAATATTTGTACCCTGTGCTTTGCACTAGCCCATTCACCTTGGGGACCTTTTCTATATTAATAAAGAAATGAAAATAAATTATATATAAATATGGACTTATTTATATATGTAAAACACATATATCTGCTAATATTTTACCAAACTCTATTACTAGACAAACATAGCCACAATGTACTTTAGTAGACTTATTTTTGTCCATCATATCTCCTATAGGGTTTATATAACCTCTTATAATTTTGTGATAAGCAACAAAGCAAAAAAAGTTGGTATCATTTGTTCTCAACTTAATTTGAAAAATTTAAGAGGATAAATTAACTGAATCTGTGGGGGAAACCCTTACTGAATTATATAAGATCATTTTTCCTTTGGGTAAATCTCCCTACTTGATTAGATGTTCTAAAAATGCAAATATGAGCTGTTAATTTGATTCTAGTCTTTGGAGAAGAGACCATGAAAAAGTCATATCCCACAGCATATATTTATGTTTTTGATTTCTAACTTCTGCACAATAATTTGGAAACATCGCCTATGAGAAGGGAGCTTACCTCTTGTTTAATTTTGTCAAATATGTATCATTAACCTTGATGGATTTTATGTAGTTTTTTTAATATACTATTTCTAAAAATAAATGTATTTATTTTAAAGTATTTTTCCAATGTTACATGATTCATGTTCTCTCCCTCCCCTCTTCACTCCCCACTTCTGAAGCTGATAAGCAATTCAACTAGATTATACATGTACACTCAATACCTATTTCCATATTATTCATTTTTGTAATAAAGCAATCTTTTAAAACCAAAACCCCAAATCCTATATCCATATAAACAAGTGATAAATCATATGTTTTTCTTCTGTACTTCTACTCCCACTGTTCTTTTTCACAATGTAGATAGGATTATTTCTCATAAGTCCCTCAGGATTGTCCTAGATCATTGCAACGCTACTAGTAGCAAAGTCTATTACATTTGATCATCCCACAGTGTTTCAGTTATTGTGTACAGTGTTCTCCTGGTTCTGTTCATTTCACTATGCATAAATTCATGGAGGTCTTCCCAGTTTTTTATAGAAATCAAGCAGTTCATCATTCCTTATTGCACAGTAGTGTTCCATCACCATCATATACCACAATTCGTTCAGCCATTCCCCAATTGAGGCACACCCTCTCATTTTCCAATTTCTTGCCACCACAAAGAGTGAGGCTATTAATATTTTTTTACAAATTTTTTTTATCTCTTTGGGATACAAACCTTGTAGTGGTATTGCTGGATCAAAAGGTTTGTATTCTTTTAAAGCCCTTTGGGCATATTCCAAATTGCCATCCAGAATGGTTGGATCAATTCACAACTCTACCAGCAATGCATTAGTGCCCCAATTTTGCCACATCCCCTCCAACATTTATTATTTTCTTTTACTCTTACATTGACCAATCTGCTAGATGTGAGGTGGAAATCAGAGCTGTTTTACATTTATTTAATCAGGAGGGATTTAGAATACTTTTTCATAGGATTAATGATAGTTTTGATTTCTTCATCTGAAAACTGCCTATTGATATTCCTTGATCATTTGTCAATTGGGGAATGGCTTGATTTCTTGTACATTTGACTTAGTTCTTTGTAGTTTTGAGAAACTAGACCTTTGTCAGAGAATTTTGTTATAAATTCCTACCCCCACCTCCAGTTGGTTGCTTCCCTTCTCGTTTTGGTTGCATTGGTTTTGTTTGTACAAAACCTTTTTAATTTGATATAATCAAAATTATTCATTTTACATCTTATAATGTTCTTTGTTTCTTGCTTGGTCTTAAATTCTTCCCTTTCCCATAGATCTGACAGGTATACTATTTTATGTTCCCCTAATTTACTTATAGTTTCCTTCTTTATATTTACATCATTTACTCATTTTGAATTTATCTTGGTATAGGGTGTGAGATGTTGATCTAAACCTAATTTTTGCCATACTATTTTCCAATTTTCCCAGTAGTTTTTGTCAAATATATGTGCAGTTTTAGTAGCATGTTATTCACATTTGCTCATTTTTTGTTAATGTAGAATACTATAACAAAGTAAAGAGATTTGATGGAATTTTTATTACATTTGTAATCAGAAAACTTCAAAAATATCTTTAATGTCCCCTTTTCTGTGCTCTCAAATATTAAGTTTCAAAATGTAGAATATAAGGATTTTACTAGACTAAATTTTCAAATGGACAATTTAACTTTCCTTGCTCCATGTCAGTGAAAATACACAAAGAACCATTCTTTATAACAAAGAATTTTTTAAAAAGAAAATAAAAGGTTTTCAAAACTAACCAGTGTTTTGAAAGAGTCTGGCCTATTCCTTTTCAAAGGCTTTTGAAATCGGATTCCTTTTCAATGATCTTCTACTTTTGGTTTTAATACATAGATAGATAGATAGATAGATAGATAGATAGATAGATAGATAGATAGATAGATAGATAGATAGATGAACATCACCTATATATAAATGAGCTATCATCTCATTAGATAGATGAATGGGTGGCCAGTGGGTAGAGTGACAGAGTACCAGGCCAAGAGTCAAGAAAACTCATCTTCCCGAGTTTAAATCTGGCCTTAGATACTTACTAAATATGTGACCCTGGGCAAGTCATTTAACCTTGTTGGCCTCACTTTCCTAATCTATAAAATTATCTAGAGAAGGAAATGGCAAACCCTTCCAAATGGGATCACAAAGAGACAGACATGACTGAAAACCAAACTGAATGGCAATAGAGATGACCAGATAGGCAAATAGTTTACTAGATAGATGAAAAGATAAAGATGAGAAGATATATAGATAGATGGTAGATCAGATGGATAGATAGATAAGATAGATGATCTGTGAATAGATGAATGATAAACAGATGAATAGACCAAGAGATGAATGGATAAATTATGGATAGATAACTAGATCGATAATAGACAGATGAATGTCAGGTGGTGAAGTGGATAGAGAGCTGGTTCTGGAGTCAGGAAGACTCCTCTTCCTGAGTACAAATCTGCCCTCAGACCTGTTGTGAAAGGAAGGGATAGTCAATGCATAACCTGTATGTTCCACTAGTATCCTCATGATGTTTAGCAAGGTAAATTTAATGTCAAAAGTGTGATCAGTGTGGAGATGCTTATTCTTGCTCATCTTTGGATTTTTGTGACAGTGATATACTTCTGGAGCTTCATTTCTTATCCCAACTTAAAAGTAATTGCCTCTGTCAGGTAATAATACCATTTGATTGAATCAGACAACCATAACCAAGTATGAATAGAGCCTCTATATGTACCTGCATCAATCAAAGCCATTGTGTGAGAGACTAAGTAATTTCATGAGAAATGTGTATAAAAAGAATAAACCATCTTAGAAACAGAGGAATAGATTCTGAGGGTGTGGAGGAAGCATGACTAATAAACTGCAGAGGAGCCAAGGAAGGGCTAAGCTGTTGTAGAGAAGTAAGATGTAGAAGATAGTCATTGTCTCTCTAGGGGCAGCTAGGTGGCACCATACTGCATAGCGGACCCAGTCTGGAGTCAGGAAGACCTGAGTTCATATCTGACCTCAGATACTCATTGGCTGTATGCACCTGGATAAGAATCTTAACTGTGTTTGCCTCCGTTTCTTCCTCTATAAAATGAGCTGAAGGAAAAGGCAAAGCACTCCAGTGGGGTCACAAAAGGACATGATTAAAATAACTGAACAACAGCAACATTGCCTCTACAGGTATCTCAGATATATTTTACAGATAACACAGAGTGAGGAAAGCCTTAAAAGGAGGCTTGTCTTTGCCAAACACAATCCAAAAGATTTGCTGAGGACAGCAAATATTAAAGCTGGGAGGGAGAAGTATAAAAGTGGGATCAAAGTCATCCATACCATTTTAGCCTATTACCTTGACTAGGTTAGAAAAGTTCTCAATCATTTAATCAATTCACTGTAGTGGATTAATAAACCCACTTCATCAAATCTGATGAAATAAAATGACTCCAGACAAGAATCTGTTCTAATTGGTTGTTGGACTTTGCTTTGCCCTTGGGGTCCAATATGAAAATATCACATTGCTTAAAGTGGAAAACTTTTTCAGAAATTTGAATGTGTAGCTTCCTGGCACATTCCTGAGAAGGAACTGCCTAAAAGAGAGAAGCCTCAACTTGAGCCGGGTCTCTTATCTCCCCCACCCTTTCCTTTGACCAGAAGCAGACTTTGTAATTTTGAAGGGTCCAGAGGAAGTTGGACTTCCTATAAATATCCTAAATAGTGTCCATAGATCAATTGGTGGAATCTACATCTTTGGGAACCAAGAAGAATCTTGAATCACAGCTCTACAAGGAGTCTAGATAAAAAGAGAGCACCATTTCTAAAGGAAATTCTTGAGTACTTCACAAGTGGAAGAAAAGGACTTTTAAAAACCAATAAGCCTGAGTCCACTTTCCCCTTGATTCTGTATATGCTCGTAACAATGTTTTGTTACAGATGTTTGGGACAATGTTTTATACCAATTGTGCTTACTGGACTACTTTAGTGAATATTCCTTTCTAAAAGGTTCTAAAAAACTGGCTGACTAAATGATTCTTAAATGATAATCTTGGAGAAAAGAAACACTAATGTGGGCTCAAGCTGCTAGCATTAGAGACCTCTTAGAGCCGCCCTTACAAAGGATTTGGGAGAATACCCCAGAATATATATGGGCTACCCTAGAAAAAGTGTATGCTCGAAGTACGTGTAGCTTCATTGGGGCTCATCCTAAGTCACAAAACTCAAGAAGTTCTAAATTAAAAGAGATGTATTCATGAAGGTCTTAGGAACGGCTTAATGGTTCAGTGAACTAAAAAGGAGTTAGGAATTCTATTTCTCTACCTGCTCAGGTTTATAATGAACTCTTTCTTCTCTAGTTTCCCTTGGGCAAAATAGGTACAATACTTATTATTCCTTTTTTTTTCCTAGTGGAAAATTCATCAATGAAATTCTGTAAATGTTATACTTTGAAAAGCAACTATTGTGTTGTCCAGCAGCTGGTGGTTTTGCAAATCAGAAATATCAATGGTGGTTGCAGTGTTGGAGTATAAATGATTGTAGCTTATCTTAGGTAGGTTCAAAACAAATTTCTTTTTATGAATGAGGAAGTTAACCCATGATGTCTCAATACTTTGGTAATATGCAGTTTTCCTGGTCTGGATTCCGCTTAGATTTCAGCCCCTCTATAACTCAGTCAACATTGTATTGCTAAAAATTTAACTCCCCTGCAGTTAAGCTGATGATGAATGTCTCTGAACTTAGGGAGGCTATTCTTTAGGCAATTGGCACACACTCTACCTCCACATCCATCCTTGTGAAAACCTTCCAGACCTTGTGCTCTTTTGCCATGGTCTTCGAAATGCCAGCCCAAGGCATCAGGTGAGGACTTAAATAAAGGATAGTTTCTCAAAGCAACACCAATGTACCCACCGATGCACTGTTCAAAATCTTTCAAAAATTTAATTAGTATAATCTATCAAACAACTGACCAACGAGGGAATGGAGATAGTGGATAGTAGAGGGTAGGAGGCCAGGTTTGGAGTCAGGAAATCCTGCTTCCAACACTTACTAGTTGTGTGACCCTGGGCAATTTACTTCACTTTGTTGCCTCAGTTTCTTCATCTATAAAAGGAAGCATTGCACATAATGGTCTCTAAGGTCTTAAAATCTATGACCCTATGAATAAGGATTTCTTATGTGCTGATTATTTATCAAACATTGAATTAAGGGAGAGGAGCAGAGGCAAAGATCATCCCAAATAAACTGAGAGGGATAGCCAACATAGTAGATGATCATCAGGATTCAAAAAGATCTTAATGGGCTAAGATACTGCTGAATTAAATAAGAAGATGAAATTTAATAGGAATAAATAGAAAATCTTACCCTTGGATTACAAAAAACAATTTTATAAGTGGAAGAGAAGAGATCTAGTTAGACATTTGAAAGTATGAGAACTGCAAACTCAAAATAAGTCAATAATGTGATTTAGTAGCCAAGAAAACGGATACTATTTTAGGCTACGTTGAGAGATGTAGCTTCCAGGATTATTGCCTGCAGTTTTGAGAGAGCCTCGCAGTTGGCATTTTGGTCTCAAACCTCTCATCCCTCCAACCTGCCTTCTACTGCCAAAATGTTTTTCCTTAAGTGAAGATCTAAGCATGGCACCAACCTATTCAATCAATTTTAGTGGCTCCCTACTCCATTTAGAATAGAATATAAACTCTTTTCCTTTTAAAATTCTATACAACCTGACCCCTACCTATCTTCCAGACTCACTAGATATGCTGCCTCATCCCCTCATACTTTGTGAGTCAGCCAAACTGGTGGTGCTTTGCGTTCTTCACGCAGGAGACTCCATCTTTCTTCTCTGTGACTTTACATTGGCTCCTTCAGGACTGGAATCCACTCCTCTCAGCTTCCCTCAATTACCTCAAGACACAATGAAAGCACAATCATCCACATGAAGACTTCATGATGTGCCCAACTGTGAACACCTTTTCATTCAAATGGTCTTGTGTTTACTTATTTTGTATTTATTCACTTTTTTTTCCATATATAGATAGGTGTTTGTTGTCTTCCCTAGTAAAATATAATCTCCTTTTGAGTAGGGTTTGTTTCCTCCCTGTATTTGTATCCCAGTGCCTAGCATAGCACTCTGCACAAAGTAAACACTTAACAAATGCCTGTCAGTTGATTGGTCAAGGAAGTGAGAGATCTACTATTCTCTTTCCTGCTCAGATCACTTCTGGAGCATCGTGCTCAGTTCTGGGTACCATTTTTTCAGATGTGATAAGATGGAGTGTCCAGTGAGGCAAAAATAATGGGGAAAGCCAGGGAGAGCATGTTCGTATGGGGATCTTTTAAAGGAACTGGGTGGGGGGGGGCAGCTGGGTAGCTCAGTGGATTGAGAACCAGACCTCGAGACAGGAGGTCCTGGGTTCAAATCTGGCCTCTTCCCAGCTGTGTGACCCTGGGCAAGTCACTTGACCCCCGTTGCCCACCCTTCCCACTCTTCCACCTAGGAGCCAGTACACAGAAGTTAAGGGTTTAAAAAACAAACAAACAAACAAATAAATAAAGGAACTGGGCTAGTGGAGGGGAAAAAAAGGCTTGAGGACATGATAGCTGTCTTCAAATATTTGGAGGGTGTACATGTGCAAGAGAGATTTGATTTGTTCTGCTTGACCCCAAAAGGCAGAAATAGGAGCAACCCAATCAAACCCCCTTTTTTCCCCTTACAGCAATTGGTAGAAATCACAGAGAAGTAGATTTATAGTTGGCATAAGAAAAATAAAACAATTAAGAACAATGCCAAAATGTGAGTGGTTGGATACCTTGACTGGCTTACCCTTTTTAGAGGTCTTTGAGTAAGTGTTTGATCACCGCATGTCAGTTAAATTGCAGAGGAGACTCCAATTTGGCAGCAGTTGGAGGAAGATCTCTGCCACCCCTTCCAATTCTGAGATTCCATGGAACAGTAACAAGTTCAGAAATCACTTATATTTGGCTTGGGACAATGAGGGGAGGACTGAGGAACCATATATATTCAAATTAGTTTGTATTACCATAGCAAACCCTTACTCAGTGCTGGAAGAAGCAGATCATAAGTGCCTGCAGTATAATAAGTGAATATTAATATTGAAAGTAGAGCAGTCTTAAGATTTGATCCAAGAAACATTTTTTTAAATCACCCATTAAAATCTGATCTGGAAAACTCATATTGAAATGCCTCTGCACTTGCTATTTTTTTTTAAACCCCTACCTTCTGTCTTAGAATCAGTACCATATATTGGTTCCAAGGCAGAAGAGAGATGGGATTAAGTGACTTACCCAGGTCAAACAGCTTGGAAGTATCTGAGGCCATATTTAAACTCAGGACCACCTGTCTCCAAGCCTGGCACTCTCCCACTGAGCCACCTAGCTGCCCCTGCACCAGCTGTTTTTCATATCAAAATGTTCCCAAACTCTTAACTCACAATATACCTGGGCACACGCCTGCGTAAGATTAGAAGGTCATGAAGAGCCTTCATGTGTACTGGCTGCTGGGATTTCTTCAAACCATCATACTCCTCTGACTCTGCTACTAATTCCCAATTGCAAAACCTTGCTTCTGCTGCTTTCTTCTGGAAACTCCCTTAGGCTCCTTACTCTAGGATATCTTATCCCCTCCTCCCACTGGGGAATGCCTCTGGGGAGCTTTCATTTTGTGGAGAGCCCCAGGCTATCCAGACTTTATTCTCCCAGCTCTGTTTCTCTTTCCAGGCTTAAAAACTACACTCCTGCCCTGGGGATACCTTCATCCTCCCTCCTTTCATTACTTAGTTCCCTTTTGGATCTTGTCTTCCCACATTAGAATGTAAGTTCCTTATGGGCAGGGACTTTCTTCTTACTTGTATTTGTATCTCCAGGGGAGCAGCTAGGTGGCACAAGACTCATGTTTCTGAGTTCGAATCTGACCTCTGACACTAGCTTTGTGACCAACTCGGGGCAAATCACTTAACCCCATCGGCCTCAGTTTCCTCATCTGTAAAGTGAGCTGGAGAAGGAAATGGCAAACCACACCAGCATCTTTGCTAAGAAAACCCAGATGGGCTCCCAAAGAGTCAGACATGATAAAAAAAAAAAAAAGATTGAACAAGTATCCCCTGCACTTAGCAGTATTTAGCAGAGCACATAATTAGTGTGTTTAATAACTGCTTCTGTCCTTCCTTCCCTCTTATCTAAATGGCTTTGACTTTGTAATTCAGATTTAGAAGCTTCATTATGCTATTTGTGTCAGAGGCTTTTATACTATAGGAAGAGCCTCAGTAGAGCAGTCTTTGAAAGGTTTCTTTTTCTTCTGACTCTTGATCTAGAAATTTTATTTTATGATACCACCAGTACTGTCACTAAATCCCCTTTCAAGCACATGATTCACAAAGCTCAAAGAAAAAAGTTTGTATGTTGGTCAGAAAAATAAACAGAATTTATATCACAGCTCTTAGTGGATAAGATCAACACCTACCAATGAACAACTCTTCCCAAAATACCTGTATAGCCACAGCCAAGAAAAAGATAGAAGTTCAAAGAGAGGAAGTCTTTCATAGTTCCTTGGATGTGTGGATATTCACTATAGCTCCTAGAAAATGGGATTTGCCACTCCTATAATTTTAATGCACATTCCATCATGGGGTGTTGATAATCATTTTTCCAAAGAAAAGGCTTCTCTGTTCTGGGCTCTGTGAAATATTCCAGGATTTCTCTCCTTGAGGCCAATATAAGACCAAGGTATTTTCATTCTGAAGTCCTTTTCTTGTACTACAGTTTCCATTGAATTCTGACCTCACACAAAAATGTGTCCTGGCATCTAGAACATACCTTGCCCCTCTGTTCTTTGAGCAGAACTATGTCATAGATCCTACATTTGACATGGTGACTTCAAAATCTTTTGTCTAGTTTTTGTTTCCCACTTGTAAATTATGAATTTTAGAAGGGCAACAAAAACATTCCAGTTTTGACAAGTTGTCTTTCAAGTATCTCCTGGGATTGCTTCCTATTACCTCAATCCAAGAAAAGGTACAGGAGACAAGTACTCCTTGACATTTCCTTACCTTGGGAGAATGACAGGAGTGTGTGTGGGGGGGAATGAACAGTCTTAAATATACTTTCTTTCTGGAAATAAAATGATTAAAATTTCACTCACTGTGTCTAATGTGACAGCTACCATTGTTCCTAGGTGCTATTGTAACTATATAGCCATTCTCATTTTTTATTTTTCTTCCTTTGCCTGAAAAAAGAAAATTCCTGTGGGAATCCAGATCACCTGTTCTAGACAAGTTCCTTCCAGGTATGCGTATGTCATATGGAGGTTCTTATGGATCTGTAAATGAAGTTCTTTAGTAACTGCCCCTAGTCGGTTTTGCCTGCTACCTTTGATTTCAAGTCCCTAAGGCAGTGGTTCCCAAACTTTTTTGCCCTACCTCCCCCTTTTCATAAAAAATATTACTTAGCCCCCTGGAAATAATTTTTTTAAAATGTTAATAGCAATTAATAGGAAAGATAAATGCACCTATGGCCATCACTACCTCCTGGATCGCTGCAGCACCCAACAGAGGGTGGTAGTGCCCATTTTGGGAATCACTGCCCTAAGGCAAGGGAACCTTCTCCTTTTTTGGAACTTTCTTTAGAGTATTTTATAAAGAAGATTCCTAGTAGTGGGAATTGACAGGGAAATGATTAGCAAACCTTGTATCAGCATACCTCTTATTACTCATCTTTCTATTCTCTTCCAGTGAAAGAGGCAGGAAAATGGCCATACTAGCTCTATTAGACCTTCCATGTAGGAACTTTTTTTCTGATCTTACCGTTAACCAAAAGTCTAATGAACATTTTAGCTCAGTTAGCTCTCCAATGTGAATGTGTAAGGCTCTACCTCCTACCATACTTCTTTAATTATGGAGGACCTAGATTTCTCAATGGAATAAATCAATAAGTGATATGAACTAGGGGGTGAACAATGTCTAAATTTCTCTACTGAATCAATCAGTCAAAGGCATCATGAAAGAGTAGAAGGGAAGTTGGATAAAAGAGTAAGTCAGTTCAGAACCATAATTCCAATAGCAGGGCACTTTAGAAGAGAGGACAGTTTCTGCCTGTTGAGAGCCAATTGGAGAAATAGGGTCAGGATAGGGCCTGTTATCTGGATTCCCTACATGACCAATCCAGGCTGAGGCAGTCTTTGTGTTTGGTCCTGGTCACCTGAGCCCTGAAAAGCTCTGGTACCAGCAGGTAGGTTAATCCAAAAACAACTTGACCCCTCCAAGAGGCTATTAGGAGTCATTTAGAGAAATAGAGTCTGTAATAGATATTTTATCTGGATCCCATTACAAAATCATCTGCAAGTATAACTGTGTGTGTGATTTTTCTGCACTGCATGTCAGATGCAGATAGAATGGGCCATCTAAGGTAAAAATCTAAGGCTCCTCTTTTGACTCATTTTCAGATCCCCACCTTTTCTCAATATTCTTATTGGAAAGCTTTGAGTCCTTAAGCAGACTAGCAGCTACTGAGTTAACACATTTTCTCCTTGATAATTAAGAAGCCTGAACCCTAAAAAATATATTACTTAGATAAGACCTAGATGGACAATCTAGTCCAGACTATCTGACCAGGTCCAGATCTGTAAATCAGGAAGACAGGACTCAATTAGTAAACATCTCCATGAAATATATTTCTGCTCCCAGAATTAACCCCTACTAATTGGTGGTTGGAATTTAGCCCTTGTTCTTGTACCTATATCTCTACTTTTTAGACTTTAATGGGTTGTGTATGATTTGTAACCTCTTCACAGCTGTGACTCTTTCTTTGTGTTCTTTGTTTGAAACCAGTATAAAATAAACTCCAAATCCCATAGCGTTAGATTAGCATGGGCTAACCACTAGTCTGGTTGTTCTCATTTTCTTTTTCCTGTCTTAACAATCCGACACCACAAAACGCCACTTAGGACCCCACCAAAAAATATAGAGAGCTGGCTCTCTATATCTCCCAAAGCTCTGAGAGGAAATAGTTTTGAGTAGGAAGTGGGGAAAGGGGAGAGAGGTGAGGGGAGAATCCAAGAGAAAGTTATGCGGTTTCTAAGGAGAACTTCACGAGTACTGCTCCACAAATGAGAGAACAGGACTCCCAGCAACCAGGAACTGAGTTAACGTGTTCTATACACTAGAGACCACTTTCCTTTTATAGTTTGTATTAGTGAAATGTGAACTCCTGGAGAAGAAACTGCTCTGCTTTTCTTTTTTATCCCCAGCATTTAGGATGGTGCTTTGCATACAGTAATCTCTTAATAACTTTATTCATTCATACCTGTGGGGAACTGTGCCCCAGATTTATAGGTGTGTTTGGTGAAGAGTATTCATTGATAAAAGTTAATTAACTCTGACTGGCTAATTGTATCAAGTGATGGTCAGTCCCATTAATGGAGGCTCATGAACTAGTATGCTAGATAGCTCCTCCCTCAAGTCCTCCCAGTTACCCTTAAGTACTCTGTAGGGTGAAGTAGGCAGCCTCCTTTGGGAAATCCAAATGGCCAGAGAATGGGGTTTGGGAGAGTGAGCCCAGAGCCCATGCTACATGTATATGCAGCATTTGAAATGAATGGAAAGCAAGTTTTCTATCCTCTAAAACTTTTGAACCCTAAATAATGATGTGGTCTGTGTACAGTCTGCAACTCAAAAAAGGTAGCAGGATTCCAACCCATTTAACTCCCCATTCTATAGACTCTATTTGTACCAATGGGACAAGGGTATGGACCAGCAAAGAAGCTGCTTTAAACCAGAGTTCTACAGGGAATGCAGCTCTACTGCCTCCAAGGCTGCCACTGCCCACCATCAATGACTATCATTCCATGCCCATCCCCACACCCACGGCATACTTAGCCAGCTCTGATGAAGGCCAGCAGCTAAGCTGGCACTGCTATTGTTACAGCACAGCTGGGTAGTCCTAGTCTTGTAACTATGAGGAAGCATGATTTGGCATCAATATTATTCATGCTTTTTGAATCTGTTCTGTTGGTCCTTGGTTTCTCAAGGAAAGAAGCAAACATTTATTTAGCATCTACTATGTGCCAGGTACTGTGCTAGGTGTTGTACAAATATTGTCTCATTTAATTCTCACCATGGACCTAGAAAATAGGTGCTATTATTGCTTCCACCTTACAGTTGAGGAAACTGAGGCAGAAGTTAAGTGATTTGCCTATAGAAACATAGCTAGTATCTGAATCCAAATCTGAACTCAGGTCTTCTAGACTCTTGGCCCAGAACTCAATCCACTGTACCATCTAATTGTCTCTAAAAGATATGAGTAATAAATTTGAAGAGAGGAAAAAGAAAAAGTAAATAAAATGATAGATATTAGTGGGTAACCAAAACTCTATTCCTGAACATCTCCTGGTGAGAGTCACCTTGGTCACTTAGTAGAAATTAGAGAACAAAGTTTGATGAATGAATGGTTCCTGGCTTAGGTATTCTTTTCTTCAAAGCAGATTGTAGTTTCTCCTGTTTCAGCCATGCATTCCCACGAGGATATCTTTTTTTCTACCCTTGATCACAATACATGTTTGGTAACATAATGTAGGCTATTTAAGCCGGACATATGTCCCTTTTTTCAATGCCCTATGGATTACTTGCAATTTTGATCAGAGATAATTATGTTTCCTCAGTAGAGTTAAAAAAAAAGATGGTTGTTTAAAATAGCAAATAGTTTTGGCTAAAAGCATGGTACAATTTCCCAAATGCTAGCTATCCCGATCTCTTCCTATGCATCTCATTTGGAGTTTTATTGGCTAAAATACTGGAATGGTTTGCATTTCCTTTCCAGCTCATTTGACAGATGAGGAAACTAAGGCCAACAGGGTTAAGTGACTTGCTCAGGGTCATACAGCTAGTAAGTATCTGAGGTCAGATTTGAATTCAGAAATATGAGTTTTTGATGACATCAATCTCTCTATCCATTGTGCCACCTAGCTGTCTCCATATTAGCAATACTATCATTCATTTACATGATATTTTTATCTAACCCTAGTTCTAAGTATAATTTATATTGTGCTTTCCCTGTTAATAATACAATATTTATATCTTTAACAAGGAAAAATTATACATGAAGATGATCATATTCCAAGACTGTTCTTAGCTCTTTGTTCTTCTGGACTATTTCCTTATCTGCTGGCTTCTTCCATCACTTCTATGCAAGTGTCCAAATTTGCCTTTCAATCTGGAACTTTTGTCCTGAGCTAAAATCCTGAAATTCTAGTCGCTTTGCTGGAGGTACTGTGAAAAGGATATTGAACTTGGGAGGGAAGAGGCTTGAGTGCTAGCCTTCCCATTATTTAATAGTCTGATTGTGTGTAAGCCTTCTAATTATTTTGTTCATTTCTAAAGTTCAGGGGATAAACTAAATAATCTCTATGGTCTTTTGGGGTGGAACGGGTTGGAGAAGGACAGCCATGTGATATAGTGGATAGAACAGCAGGCCTGGAACTCATCCTCTTGGCTTCAATTTTTGCCTCAAACACTTACCACCTGTGTCACCTTGGGGGAGTCTCTTAACCCTGTTTGCCTCAGTTTTCTCATCTGTGAAATGAGTTAGGGAAGGAAATAAGAAACCATTCCTTTATCTTTTCCAAGAAAATCCCAAATGGGGTAACAAACAATAACAATCTTTTAAATTCTTCTCAGAGGATATTGTGATCATCGAAAATTGTGTAGAAAAAAAATTAACTTGGCATTTCTCCCAAACAACAAAAACCACAACCATGCTAGCTCCAACTCTTGACTTCCCTATTTTTAAAAAGTTTTCTTAGATGTACATGCTTGAAATTGGAGTTGCCATGTACTTAATAATAGTAAATGACATTTACAGAATACTTTTTTAATTTTAGGAGTGTTTGATATTCATTGTTTCATTTTATTCTCACAACATTGTGAAGTAGGTTCTACCAATATTATAATCTCCACATTTCAGATGAAACAACCCAGGTTTAATGAGGTTATGTGACAGCAAATATCAGACACAAAATATGAATGGTGGTTTGCCTTAACTCTAATTCTAGTGCTCTTTGTGCTGAATTTTCCCCTCTCTGTTTGTTCTACTGACATTTCTCCTAATACTCCCCATCATGACCCATAATATCAGTTGCCTTCCTTTCATACAGACCAGCCCAATCCTTGCCATGCTACCTACATCCAGACCAATATCCTAATCTTTCACAGTAGTAACTTTGGACTCTGTCCCTATGTTCTGGCTGGCTCTGATTCCTGACCATTGTGTACTTGTTTACCAAATAAAATACAAATATTTTGCCCTGATATCCAAGATCTTTAACAATCTATCTCCTATCTAAATTTTCAAACTTATATCTCATTCTTTCCTAATAAGAATCCCATACTTTAGCCAAAATAGTCTAGCTCCTTATCCCCCTAACCAAGGCCTATGAATTCTCATTTCCGTACCAGGTATCATGTTATTCTTCTAATTTGTATAATACTCTTGAAGTCCTCTCCAAAGTACAGACAATCGTTGGAATTTTCCTGAACTTCACAGCTCGAGTCTGGCAAAAGGTAGGGTGAGGGGAAGAAGGAAAAAAAAGTTACTTGGCAGTGTTAAAAGAAAATGGAAGAAAGGAAGGAAGGAAGAAGGAACAAAGGAAGGATCAAAGGAAGGAATGAAAGAATGAAGGAAGAAAAAGGAAAGAAAAAAGTGAAGAATGGTATGTTTCAATTTGCATTCAGATTCCATCTCTTCCTTCTATAGGAATAGATATCCTTTTTTGTCATGCATTCTTTGAAGTTGTCCTGGATCCTTGCCTTGTTGATAATAGTTAAGTCACTAAGAGTTGGGTATCATATATTATTATTGTTATTATATACAATGTTCTCCTGATTTCACTTTATATAACTTCATATAAATCTTTCCAGGTATTTGGGGAAGGTTTTTTGAAATCATCTTGATTGTCATTTCTTATGGTTCAATAGCATTTCATTACAAGTGTATACAACAACTTGTTCAGCCCTTCCCTATTGATGTATCTTCAGTTTCCAGTACTTTGCCACCAAAAAAAAGCCTCTATAAATATTTTTGTATAGTTAGGTTCTTTCTCCCTATCTTTAATCTCTTTTGGAGATAGACCTAGTAGTGGTATTTCTAGGTCAAAGGGTGCACAGTTTAATGGCCCTTTGAGTATGGTTTCATATTCTCCCAAATCATCCTATCAGTTCACAGCTCTACCAATAGTGTATTAGTGTCCTGGTTTTTCACATCCCCTCCTACATTTATCATTTTCCTTTTTTTGTCATGTTAGTTAATCTGATGAGTATGAAGTGGAACCTCAGAGTTATTTTAATTTGCATTTCTCTAATTCATAGTGATTTGGAGCATTTTTTCATATACCTAAAGATAATTTTAATTTCTTCACTCAACAATTGCCTGTTCATATCCACTGACCTTTTGTCAATTGGAGACATATCTGCAAAATCTAACGGAAACAGAAACCTTGGAGTATCTTTTTGAGAGGAATGGTAGTGAGGGCAGCCATGTGGTTATGAATATTTATAAATATTTATTTACATTATATATATATATGCATATGCATATGTCCTGTTTAGGCAAGCCAGAGGCTACATCATGGAGCTCTAGCTGCCTCTTCTGCTTTATCTGTCCTTACCTGATGATAAAAGACTGCTCTGTGATGTTGATCTGGATATGTCCAAACTGGTATGTAAGTGTATCCAATAGGTTGAAGATCCTAAATCTATTGGGGAGAACTAACTGATAGAAAGGAGGATTTTTTTTTGCTTTTTTTTTAACCCATTTCTTTTATTTAGGAGGATACAACATAAACTAACTTCTTTTTTAAAGTTATACACATATTTGCATATATATATATACATATATATATATTTCAACTATCAAGCATTTTCCTCCATCCTACCTTCACCACTGCAGGAAAGAAACATATAACAAATTGTAACAAATAAGCATTATCAATTAAAACAAATTCCCACTTTGGTCACAGCCAAAAATGTATGTCTCATCTTTTGTATCAGCCCAATATCTCTCTTTCATGAGGTAGGCAGCAGTCTTCATCACTGGTCCTCTGGAATCATGTCATTGTTGATCATTATATTGATCAGATTTCCCAAGTCTTTCAGAATTGTTTATTTACTACCTTCTGTCTTAGAATTAATATTGTATATTTTTCCAAGGCAAAAGAGTAGTAAGGGCTAGGCAATGGGGGTTCAGTGACTTGCCCAGGGTTACACAGCTAGGAAATGTCCAAGACCATATTTGAACCTAGGACCTTCCATATCTAGGCCTGACTCTCAATTCACTGAGCCACCCAGCTGCCCCCTATTTACTACAATATTGACATTATAGTATAAATGATAAATAAGCAATATAACTTACTCTAGTTCTGCTCACTTTAATTCTGAATTAGTTCATAGAAGTCTTCCTATCTTTCTCTGAAATCATACCCTTTTTATATTTCTTATAACACAACAGTATTCTATGGCATTAATGCACCATATTTTGTTCCTACATTTCCCTCGTTGATGGGTACCTGACAAGGATATTTTCTGCATCGGAGGAGACAACCAGTGTCAAGAATCTGAGTCTAGTATCTAGCCCAGCTAACCAGAAGACACAAAACTGGAGTTGCTTAAGCATATGTTCTCAAATTTACATCTCAATTTTCTGGCATAGTATAACTAGTTCATATTGCCACTTACCTAACTTGTTTAGGCATCTGTGTATAATAGTAGGTATAAGTTACTGAATCCTGTTTTAAATTGTTCTGTTAATGTGAGCTGGTGAGAGCATATTGTGCGAGCCTTTCTATTTCCCAGTTGCAATATCCTGAATATGAACCCAAATATAATCTTTTAGTACTTTCCCTCCCAGGGAACTGGCATTGGGCTGTAACAACCAAAGATTAGAGGATTTGTACCTTTATTTTAGGTGGTCCATATTCTCCAAGCCTGAATTTTATCTAGTTGCCAGAGGCATGTAGATCCAGAGTAAGATGGCCCCTTGGTCAAGAGAAAGAGAGCACAGTGCTTTACTTAGCCATTTGGGCCTAGCAATGATTGGTGTTGGTCTCCTCTGATATTTGAGGAGCTAATTCCAGACAACCTTGAGTGTTTAATCCTGGATGAGCCCCATACAGGACATGAGGTCACCCTGCCAGTTGGCTATAGAACAGGATGATTAGGAAAGGTAGCTCTTCAGGCTTCAGTGGCTCTCACCTTTGGAATATAGGGTTGCTGGTCTTTTCCAACCACTCCCTGTCTCCTCCCATCGGGGTGACCTACTTTCTAATCATCATCCCTGGCACTAGAGGAGCATCTTTGTGAATGTGAATGGAAGGGCACTAATGGGGAAAGGCAACTTGGTTGATGTGGCAGCTCAACCCTAAGGGAGCCACACTGGTATTTTTCAGGCTCCTGTTTTTAATAAGATTCTCTTATCCTGCCTGAATCCCAAGTTAAGGGGAAGAAAGAAAAACCGTTCTGACAATTCAGGTAAGGTGTCTGCTCTCTTTCTTTCTCTGAATTTATTACATGCCTGCTACCATTCTCCCTCTTTTTTTTTTTAAACTCACCAATGACAAATAAAGCCCATGAACCAATAGTTTTGAATAACCATCTTTTTATCTAAACCATTCATGGTACTAATTAAAAGAAGTATAATGAATTATTAAAAATAGGAAAACCTTAGAATCTGAGAAGAATCAAGCATTTCTTCATCTGCATGAATTTTCAGAAGAGAAAAAGTTAAGGACAACCACACCTGTCTCTTTAATCAATCAACTCTGGCATATTCCATCTCACCTCAGCAAGTGGAGGTGGCTTATGCTTTCCAGAGTCCCTAGTTAGCTCCTCTACGCTTCATTCTTGTCTCTTGTGGTCTCTCCCTGGACCATTACTCAAACCATCCAGCCACTTTCTATCTTGTTCAACTTGCCAAACTAAAAGTGAAACCCGAACCTCCACTGTTTCTGTTACAGTGCTAGCTAGCCCTTAGTTCAAACTATTGTGCCTTCTTTTCCTTCTCATACTGTATGGGGTTCTCTCTCTTCCTTGCAGGTAAGTGGAACAATGGATAGAGTCCTGGATCTGAAAGCAAAAAGTGGGGAGTTCACAAGCAGACATTGACACTTACTAACTGTGTGGCCTTGGATAAATCACTTAACCTTTGACTGTCTCTGTTTCCTCAACTGTAAAATAGAGATTTATAATAGAACCCACCTCCCAGGGTTGTTGTGAGGAACAAATGAAAACATAATTGTGAAGTGCTCACAAACAGCATTTGGCACAAGGGTAGGTGCTTAATAAACGCTTATTCGCTCCTTCCCTTCACCTTCTCTTTTCTTTTTCAAGATGAGAAAAGACCAGGCTCTTTTTTCACAGGACACTGACAGCTTAGCTGTTTCCAGCAGACTGGCAATGTACACTTTACTTCTTCCACCAAGAACTGGTCTCTAAGTACTCTGCCACACATATGTTTCATTTCCCTGATGAGACTTAAGCTCCTTAAAGATAGGGACTGTGAATTATATTTCTTAGTTTCCAGCATAGTAGTGACTAACTGGGGCTGTAATCTTCATGGCTTAATTCATTCAGGACAGGCTTCTTGGACCTATCAGCAAAGGGGAAAGAAAGTTTTCAGTAGTCACAAAAAGCTTTGGGGAGTTGGGTTGATTTAGACAAAATGGACAGCTCCTCAGAAGAGCCTGATCTTTTCCCTAATCCAAGACTGACCTCCCTTCTTTTATCTTCATTCTAAAAACTGACTTGCTCTTTCTGGCTCAAGCCTTGGATTGGGCACATTGAGGATAACCTAACACCAACTAGGACTGTCTTTTTGTTTTATGCTCACTCAGATTGTGAGTGTGACAGACTCTCCCCTCCCCACCCACAATTGGCCCCCCTCAGTCCTTGATCTTTTCCCTGAGTAGGTTATGACTGTAAAATACTTAGCTAATTTGTGTTGATTAGTTGAAGCTGTCCTTCCTCTCCCTGCCCTGCTCCCCAAGTGAAGGTGATGTCACCGATCTAAGGTCAAAGCCTTCTGGGCTTTGAATTGGTGTGGGTTATGAATTTGAACAAAGCCACTCATTCATTCTTCTGTCTTATCCTCTACTCCCTAGCCCCACCCCAGTACTTTTGATCAAGGGTACATATTTGAGAAAAAGACTAGCTCAAGTTCAGATTAGAGTCTGTGACTGGTGGCTTGTTTGGTTTTTTTCCTCATTGTGAGCTGGTCTACAAGGGGATAACAACATTTAAGCATTTAGAATAACTTGTAAGAGACTTAACTTTGTGATCTTGGTGACACTTGACTTATCTGGGTCTCCGATTTTCTAAACTAATAAAGTTGGATTCGATTATCTCTAAGATGCCTTCCAATTTGTTTAATGAACCTACAATATATCTTATGAAAGAATCATTAAGCCGCTTGGGGAAAATGCAGGAGAAAATAATCATTAGAACTGGATTCTTTGGTTTCTAGTCCAACACACCCAACATTCTTCACTTAGATGATTTCATGATTCCATAATGACTATTAGTGGTCAGGATGTTGGTGTCAGGTTTCATTCAAAAGTTAACATGTCCCCCACCCCCAACATTACACCCCCAATGTCTCTGCACTGACTGACTCATGTGGAAGTGGACCCAACACCTGAGTCACCCCATCACTTCCCATAGGTTGAGGTACTTCCTGGACAATCTTCTGAAGCAAGGATCACAGTCCGAGTACAGCCTGGAAGACCTCATAAGAAAGAAACAGGACAGGTGTGTGTCTGTGTGTGTGTTAAAAAATGGTCTACCCACTGCCCCAATTAAGCTTTAGGGGACTTTCACATTACTAATCCTGATTGTTTCAGAACTTAGAAATTTCAGTCATTTGAAACTGCACCATGCAGGAAGTATGGCATTCCAATTATCAGCTTCAATGCCTTTTTACTCCCTAAGCTGAAAGTGCTTGTTCAAGTCCATTTGTGTTTATTAGGGAGCTGCTCAGCCCAACTCCCTTTACTTCTTAGCTTGATCTAATCATTCAGATCAGGTGAATTGTTTTTCCTCATTCCTGTGAGTACCCCCTCTAATAGTGCAAATCAGGATTTGGCCTCACAGAGCCTATTCAATTCAAGTCCTTATCTTTCCAGAAAATTTTCCTAAAGGACTGATCCAGTCTTCCAAAAACGTATCTCTAACTCTTTTAATGTTTCGTGGAAAATAATACAGCATGAGCTGTATATCTCTTCCTCTTTCCTTCCCACATATTGCTGGCCCACTTCCCTTTCTGGTCACATATTCTTGATGTCCTGTATGTCAGTTCTGGTTCATGAGTCATCCTTATAGTAATATAAAAGCAGCTAGGTAATACAGCGGATAGATCCTTGGGCCTGGTGACAGGAAGACCTGAGTTCAAATACAACTTCAGACACTTATTAGCTGTGTGATCCTGGGCAAGTCATTTAATATTTGTTTGCCCTGTTTCTTCCACTGTAAAACTGAGATAACAATATCACCTACCTCCCAGGCTTGTTGTCGATAAAATGAGATATAGTTATAAAATGCTTAGCATAGCATCTGGTACATGGTAGGCACTACATAATTATTTGCTATTATTATTATCATTGCCCTCTTCTTAGACTACCTTGGATCTTTCCATTAAGTCTTTTAGTCATGTGCTCTGGGGATTTTTCTGAGACTTGAAGGGGGCGTTTCATGACTAGCCCTCAACTAGTATCACTAAGAGAACTTTTTTGCCAATCTCTCCTTGGCTATCTCCACTTCTTTTTATGTTCTCTTTTTGGTCATCATATCAGCTCCTATGATACCAATTATCATTTAGCACAAGTCATTACAAGATCCCTTTACAACAAGTGGCCATCCAGCTTCTATATGTAATGGTCTCTAACATTAAGGAATCCATTATCTCCAGAAGCATCCCATTCCACTTGTACACAGTTCTGTTTACGAGGGTTTTTACTGAGTTAGTCGGTAAAAAAGCTATAGCCAATACAGATTTGAAAAGGAAATCCCTATGATCGGGTCTATAAACTATTACTAGATTATATTAGTATGCTAAATTTAACATTTCAAGAATGATAGGCTGCCTTGTTAAACCAAAATGTTACCATGGAAGTGGAGGACATTCTAATCATAAGATCTTCTAGAACATTGCTCATGCACCATCCAGACCCAAACCTTTACTTTCTTTGTGGAAACAAATATTTCAGGATTATTCGAGGTGCAATGATCATCTGAGTCCAAAATGTGTTGTCAGATCTACCTATGAGTAACTGATTATTAGGAATACATAGCCTAATTGAATTACTTGGTCCTGGATTGAGAATTATTATCAGTATAAGAGCCACTAGAAATCTAAAGACATTTGTTGGAAGATGCCCAGGGTCCCAATTCCAATACCAAATGAGTATTAGAAGTTTTCCTCTTGGAGGCAGCTGGGTGGCTCAGTGAATTGAGATCCAGGCCTAGAGATGGGAGGTCCTAAGTTCAAATCTGGCCTCAGACACTTCCTAGCTGTGTGACCCTGGGCAAGTCACTTAACCCCCATTGTCTAGACCTTACCACTCTTCTGCCTTGGAGCCATTGGCTCCAAGACAGAAGGAAAGGGTTTTTAAAAAGAAGTTTTCCTCTTTCAAGGATGCCACAGAGTACCATAGACAGTGTCCTTTTTACCCCTCACATTTCTCTTTAAAAATTGGTATTGGTCAGACTATAGCAAGTATAGCATTAGAATCTCTTTAAAATGAACACAATGACACAATGAACCAAGAATCCTATGGAACTTATTATACAAATGATATGTATAGTCCCCAAGAGGTTGATCTATATATATATATATTTTTGACACTATCAGGGTAAATATAGATAGGTTGGATCCCCAACTTTGAGATTCTATGATTTCATGAGTCTAGGAGTCTGTAGAGGCAGAATGTTATAATAGGTAGAACCAGCCTCAGAGTCATAAAGATGTGGGTTCAAGCCTTGCTTTTGATATGTCTTGACTGTGTGACCTTGGACATATATCTGCCTCTCAATAGCACAGACAACACTAAGACTCTAAATTTTGGAACAGGTACTAATCTGTATTCATATAGGGCCTTTCTTTCCTGAGAGTTCTTATAATTTAGTTTCAGGGCCGCTCACTCTCCTTTCTCCAGCCCTTCAATTTTGGGAGGGAAATCTTCAAAATACTTATATGCCCCCCGTACACAGATCTGGCCAGAGTAGGGAGAACCAATTCTTTTTTTTTTTTTTTAAACCCTTGTACTTCCGGTGTATTGGCTCCTAGGTGGAAGAGTGGTAAGGGTGGGCAATGGGGGTCAAGTGACTTGCCCAGGGTCATACAGCTGGGAAGTAGCTGAGGCCGGGTTTGAACCTAGGACCTCCTGTCTCTAGGCCTGACTCTCACTCCACTGAGCTACCCAGCTGCCCCAGAGAGAACCAATTCTGAATTGCAATGGCCTTGAGACCTCAATAATTTATATAGAGCCTCAACTCTATCTCCGTTTTTGTCATTAAAATTAAAAAAGCAGAGTACTAGATGGAAATCTGGACAAAGAAAACTCTTCAGGCTCTCCTTAAAGAACCTAGATAATGCACCTCATTCTTTCTCATTCTAAGCATAAATTCACCCATAACTGGGTACCCTTCCTGGAACCGAGACAACGAGCTGTTGTACTGTCTCTGTGACAGTAATTGTTTGGCTTTTCTTTTTTAACTGAAAACTTCCTGTAGATCTTTGTGAGTGTTGTGGCTACTTATATGACCAAGTGCTATATGTCTGGTTGCTGCCAAGCTTGTGTCATTGGTGAGAGGGAACAAGTAAGTCTAATTTGAGGGCAGCTGGATGGTACAGCAGATAAAGTACCAGGTCTAGAGTCAAAGTAGACTCAATTTGAGTTAAAATCTGGTTTCAGGCACTTACTAGCTGTATGCTCCTGGGCAAATCACTTCAACCTGTTTGCCTCAGTTTCCTTATCTGCAAAAGGAGCTGAAAAGGAAATGGATAGCCACTCCAACATCTTTGCCAAGTTAAACTCCAAATGGTGTCACGAAGAGTGATTAAACAACAGCAGCAATAAAGTCTATTTCATCACTCTTCTTCCAGGTTACTTTCTGTAGCCAAGCCAACTATAGCTTCATGTCAAAATGAACATGTCATGAACAAAATGCCACGAACAAAAGTACATTTTCTCTCCCTCCTTTCCTACCCCCTCCCCACCAAACCTTAGTAATAAATATGCAAAGAAAATTCCTGCATTGGTTATGTCTCAAAACTCTCTCTCAATCTGTACCCTGAGTCCATCTTCTCTCTTTCAAGAATTAGGTAGCATATTTCATTATGATTTCTCTAGAATTAAAACTGGTCACTGAACTGATAGAAATATTTCAGAATCGTTCATCATGTCATTATTGCATAAAGTGCTCTCAGTTCTGCTTATGTAATTCTACATCAGTTCATACAAGTCTTCCCAAGTTTCTCTGAAATGGTCCCCTTTAGCATTTCTTTTTGTATCAAAGAGTACACACAAGTTTAGTGCATACGTTTTGCGCATAGATCCAAATTGCTTTACAGAATGACTGGACCAATAAGTAGCTCCATTAGTTATGAGTTGATTTTCTTGTTTTCATGCATTCCCTCTCACATTTGTCATTTTCTTTTTTGATAGCTATAATTTTAAACTAAGAATTTCATCTTCTGGTTTAATATTTCCCACCCTCATGTCAGTGGGAGCTGACCAGAGAACCCTACATCCTTTCTAGTGCTCATCATTTCCATATTTCTTTCAGCATCTATCTATACCAAATTCCTTTTAAAAGATTTTTCTCGGCCTTGTGGAGAAGGACAAAAAGTCCATTCTTGGTTTGTTCATTCCTAAAGGCGGAAACGTTTAGAGGCTCTCCCAGCTCTACTAGTTCTAGATCTGGTAGCCCCTAAAGAAGAAACACCCAAGTTCACCAGGTGGCTCTTTCACAGCCCTTCATCTATTGGCCTCTTGGGTCTGGCCTTTCTCTTTCCCCTATACTTGTCATTGAGCTGAATCATCATCTTGATGAGATAGTAAAAAAGAGGATCCTCATCAGCCATGCAGCCCTCAGAAAAACTGCTTTGGCCTTGGATGTCTTTCAAAAATAATTTAACCCCTTCTACACATAGGAAGGAGAGACCCTGCCTATAATTAGTTTCAGGGACTGAAACAGCAAATGACAAAATGAGTTAAATGATACATAATTGATAAGTTACTTTACATGAATTTTAGAGAAGGAACTTTAGAGCCCCTGAAATATTAGTTGACAACTTGAATAAATTTTGATCTGGTGTTAAGATATATTGCAACCAAAGTCAGAGTATACATTGTTATGATATTAACATCCTTGCTAATAGTGTAACTCTCATCTCAATAGTCCTTTAATCAGCCATCTTGGACAATGACCAGTGCAGGCATATAAAAGACCACATCTTGATCAGAAGTACACATACTAGCCTAAGAACAAGCAGGAGGAAAGGAGACCCAGTCACTTATTCCACAGCAGGACAAATTTAAATACCAAATACCTGAAGATTTTCTTTTTCAAAGGCACTCTAGCATTCCACATTTAAGTCCTGGAATACAAAAGGTTAATAGCAACAGCTATCCTTTTGGGAAGGTGAACCATAGGGCTAGAAGTCCCTGAAGGTGCAGTGTAGGGAAGCTGTATCCATGGAGACTGGAGCAGCAGACAAAAGGGAAGGAGAAGATCACTAGAGCATTCAGTGCTTTTCCAAAGTTCAAAGCCAGGGAGCAAGCTGTAGGCAGTGAATAGCCAAAGTAGGGGACAAATATGAAGATTCCAAGCTGGGTGAAAGAAGTGAGGTCTAAAGAGCTAGGTATGCTATTGAACAGGATCACTTCATACAATGGGCTTCTTTGTACCCCTTCATTTTAAGTATGTAGTATCTGCCATGAGTCTATTCCTGGCATCCCAGTTCAAAGAACTACCTAAGGTTGTTTGGGGCTGCAGGATCAGGTAAACAAGTCTTTGTAAGCCTTCTCCGATGGATGAAAGTAGCCTGGGTTTGTTGTTAAGAGCATGAAAGGCTATCTTATGTTGACTTGTATGGTTGCTCCTACCACAATTTCCAGATGAGAAGGGAAAATTTCCTTGCTATGAAGGTTCAGTGATGCCTGGTGCTTTTTTAATGTGGAATGAAGGTAGTTACTCCCAAGTATGAGCTAGTCCTGGACACCTAAGTCTTATGTCTTTTTGTAGAGATCAGCAGCAGATTCAAGAGTTTTGATTTACTGGCACCAAGATTCAATGCATCGGAACCAGAAAAAATCAATCAACAAGCATTTATTTATTAAGTGTCTGTGATATACTAGGTACTGTGCTAGGCACTGAGGATGGGAAACAGTTCCAACACTTAAGGAGCTTACACTCTCTAATTGGGAAACAACATGTACACATAGAAGTGTATACAAAATAGGTGCAAGGTAATGGAGAGATTGTTTCCTACCTCATCTGTCTTGCTTGTTCAGTGCTTGGCCCTAGCATCTATTGTTGCAGGAGTGGAGTACTACCCTTGATGTGGCCAGCTGATCAGCAGCTGTTGGTGGTGTTTCCAGTCTGTTCAAAGCACGACTTCTAACCCAGCTTGATTATGTCAGCACTTGCCTTCATGAAATGACAAAAGACTTTGATGCCCTATTAACTTGGCCTTATTAGTTACTACTACTATTAACACAATCATCACCACCACCATTACCACTATTACTATTTTTTAACCCTTAATTTCAGTCTTAGAATTGATATTAAGCATTGGTTCCAGGGTCGAAGAGTGGTAACCTGTGTTGGTGAAGACATAGCACATGTGCTCTCATGGCATGGAGGGGGCTGCTCTGTTTTCCCTCTCCACTGTACATTAGGACATTTTTCTCATGCCCTGCCTCTCTGTCCAGCAGATCAATATGAGTACTTCCTCCCTTCACTCTCTGGGGTAATGAGGGGGTGCTCACAGGTGGCTTGAAGGTACAGTTTGGGCACACAACCTCTAAAAGGTTTGCTAATGCTGGACTAGTTATTAGGGTTAAATGTAATCCACAGTTACATAGCTAGGAAATATCTGAGATCAGATTTGAACCCAGGACCTCCCATCTCCAGGCCTGGCTCTCTACCCTCTGAGCAACCTAGCTACAGCTACTATTAATACTTCATTTACCACTACTACCACCTTCACCACCACCATCACAACAACTACTATTACTGTGAAGCACTGGGTTTGAAGTCAGAGAGACCTGAATTCACATCCAGCCTCATATACTTCCTAACTATGTGGCCCCAAGAAAGTCACATAATCTCTCTCAGACATAATTTACTCAATAGCAAAAATGGAGACAATAATAGCACCTACTTCACAGGATTGTTGTGAAGATGAAATGACATAATATTTATAAAGTACTCAGCACAATTCCTGGCACAGAGTAGGCCCTTAATAAATGTTTTCTCCTTTCTATTCTACTCCTTTTAGACTTATATAATTCTAAAGTTATGCCCATTTGTGCAAGCCTACACTGGTAATTGTAACAGAAGCCTATCCTGATCTGTTCGCTTTGGGGCATTTCCCCAAATTGTGAATATGCCTTACCCACTTCTAGTTACTAGATGGGGCACTTCTTTTGATACTAAGAATGAGGCAGTTAGGTGGTCCAATGGATAGGGCACAATTACAAGTTGTGTGTCCCTAGGCAAGGCACTTAAGTTGCTTTCCTCAGTTTCTTCATCTATAAAATGAGGATAATATTAGCACCTATATCTCAGGGTTGTTAGAAGGAGAAAAAATATAAACCTTAAAGTGCTATGTAAATGCTAACTCTTATTATTATGTACTTTGATCCCTTCCAGTGACTATGATCATGCTGATTCACCTTTTGCCATAAAGAAAAGATGAGGGTCCTGGCTGATTCCTGGGTCACTAAACCTGGGGATAGGGTATGCAGAAGAGGATTGGCCACCAAACCAGAAAAGTTATCCATTCAGTAGGTTTTTTTAAAAGAGACAACTCCATTTCACATCTCTTAGAAATATCATAATTCTTAGAACTCTCCCTCAAACATACAGGTTGAAGTGTGGGTGGGAAGGAAGATTCAATCATTGTTTGTGTATGGCAGTGAAAGCATATACTTATCTAGGTGGCTATAAGCCTAGATCTCAAAGCTCAGGCAGACTTTTTGGATTTGTATTTCTCTCTAAGTACAGGTGATTAAGTAGCAACCCTAAGATGAATATTTCCAGTTTCTAGAAGAAACCTGAGTTAAAGAGCTCAAGGTCTCTGTGTTGGTTGACCAGCAGGAAGTGGTCTTCAAAACAACTTCTTAGAGTGCTAGAAAGCAACTTGGAATTATACCTCAAAAAGTCTCCTACTAAGCATATTCTTCAAGCAGATAAAAGAAAGAGGGGTGGGGGCAGCTAGGTAGCTCAGTAGAGTGAGAACCAGACCTAGAAATGGGGAGTCCTGGGTTCAAATTTGACATCAGAAATTTCTTGGTTGTGTGACCCTACAAGTCACTTAACTCCCGTTGCCTAACCCATGCCACTCTTCTACCATGGAACCAATACACGGTATTGATTCTAAGATGGAAGATAAGGGTTAGGGAAAAAAAAAAAAAGAATGATAGCAAGTATATACATGTACAAAAATATTCAGAGCAAAAGTCTTTGTAGAAGGGTTCCTTCTAGTCTCTCAGAAAGTTAATCCTATTTGGGGAGACCCTAGAAATGAATCAAATTTTAAGCTCTAAGAGCGTATCATAGCAAAAAACTTACACTAAGGAGGGTGCCCATCCCTGGGCAATAGCAAACAAATTATGGTATGGCAATGGAATAATATTACACTATAAGAAATGATGAAAAGGATGGTTTCAGAGAAAACTGGGAAGACGTATATGATTTGATTCAGAATGAAATGAACAGAACCAGGGAAAAAAAAACTTTTATGATGACTATAAATATTGTGAAGATGAACGAACAACTCTGAGAGATTTAAGGAAGTAACCAGTCATAACTTCAGATGACCAAGGATGTTGCTAACTAACTCTTTTTTTAAAAAATATTTTATTTTTTAGAAAAATTTTCCATGGCTACATGATTATTGTTTTTACTTTCTCTTTCACCCCCTTCCCCGCCTCCCCATAGCTGATGCGCATTTCCACTGGTTTTAACATGTCATCGATCAAGACTTATTTCCATATTATTGATAGTTGCATTGGTGTGGTCGTTTTGAGTCTACATCCCCAATCATGTCCACATCAACTCATGTGTTCAAGCAGTTGTTTTTCTTCTGTGTTTCCACTACTATAGTTCTTCCTCTGAATGTGGAGAGTGTTCTTTTCCATAAATCCCTCAGAACTGTACTGGGTCATTGCATTACTCCTAGTACCGAAGTCCATTACATTTGATTTTACCACAGTGTATCAGTCTCTGTGTACAATTATAGAGGACCAGCTCTATATGGTAGGGGTCCTGAGTGGCGTTTTACGGCGTCGGATTGCTAAGACAGGAAAAAGAAACTGAGAACAGCCGAACTAGAGGTTAGCCCATGCTGATCCAACGCTATGGGATTTTGGACTTTATTTTATACTGGTTTCAAACAAAGAACACAAAGAAAGAATCACAGCTGTGAAGGGGTTACAAATCATACACAATTCATTAAAGCCTAAAAAATAGAGATATGGGTGCAAGAACAAGGGCCAAATTCCAACCATCAATTAGTAGGGGATAATTCTGGAAGCAGAAATAAATTTCATGGAGATGTCTACTAATTGCATTCTGCCTTGATTTACAGATCTGCACCTGGTCAGATAGTCTGGACTAAATTGTCCGGCTCCAGTCCTTATCTAAGTAATATATTTTTTAGGTTTCAGGCTTCTTAATTATCAAGGAGAGAAATTGTCAAGGAGAGGAATTGTTAACTCAGTAGCTGCTGGTCTGGTTAAGGACTCAAAGCTTTCCAATAAGAATATTGAGAAAAGGTGGGGATCTGAAAATGAGTCAAAAGAGGAGCCTCAGATTTTTACCTTAGATGGCCCATTCTATCTGCATCTGACATGCAGTGCAGAAAAATCATACACACAGTTTTACTTGCCGATGATTTTGTAATGGGATCCAGATAAAACATCTATTACAGACTCTGTTTCTCTAAATGACTCCTAATAGCCTCTTGGAGGGGTCAAGTTGTTTTTGGATTAATCTACCTGCTGGTACCAGAGCTTTTCAGGGCTCAGGTGACCAGGACCAAACACAAAGACTGCCTCAGCCTGGATTGGTTATGTAGGGAATCCAGATAACAGGCCCTAAATTTGACCCTATTTCTCCAATTGGCTCTTTACATCTAACGGCTTTCAACATACAATGTTCTTCTGGCTCCGCTCCTTTCACTCTGCATCATTTCCTGGAGGTCTTTCCAGTTCACATGGAATTTCTCCAGTTTATTATTCCTTTGAACACAATAGTATTCCATCACCAGCATATACCACAATTTGTTCAGCCATTCTCCAATTGAAGGGCATACCTTCGTTTTCCAGTTTTTTTGCCACCACAAAAAGCACAGCTATAAATATTTTTGTACAAGTCTTTTTAACTATGATCTCTTTGGGGTACAAACCCAGCAATGGTATGGTTGGATCGAAAAGCAGGCAGTCTTTTAGAGCTCTTTGGGCATAGTTCCAAATTGCCATCTAGAATGGTTGGATCAGTTCACAACTCCACCAGCAATGTATTAATGTCCCAATTTTGCCACATCCCTCCAACATTCATTACTCTCCCCTGTTGTCATTTTAGCCAATCTGCTAAGTGTGAGGTGGTACCTCAGAGTTGTTTTGATTTACATTTCTCTAATTATTAGGGATTTAGAACACTTTCTTGTGTGCTTATTGATAATTTTGATTTCTTTAACTGAAAATTGCCTATTCATGTCCCTTATGCTAACTAATTCTTGACACAGAGGTGATGGACTAGACATGCATAGATACTTGTTTTCATATACTTACTAGCAATACATGTTTTCAGACAAGGTCAATACATAGATCTGTTTTGCTGCTGACACTATATAGGAAAGTAGGTGATTGATGTTATTTTGGTGAGGAGGTATTTGGGTGGAATGGGGAGCTAGTGATAGTGAAAGAAAGAAAAGGAAAGAAAGAAGAAAGAAGAATAGGAAAATAGAAAACTAATATCATTCACAGAATAAATGGAGGCTAAAATTAGATGAAAAGAATAATTTTGGGGACTATTATGCTGAATTTAGACTATACTTTAAAAAAAAACCCACAGAACAAAAGAAATCTCTAGGTAATTGAGATTTACATTTTCATATACAAGTGTTTTCCTGTTCTACATTTTCCATAGAAATGCTTGGGTTTGTTAGTGTTTATCAAGTTCTATAATAACAAAAAAAAAATTAAAAAGCAACTTTTCAGGGAAAAGATGAGTACTTATCAGGATACCCTTTGCCCAACACCCTGGCTTGCCAGAAATACAGACTTTGAGTGAGCTACTTGGACAGTGGAAACCTGGGGTAAGAATACAATTTCTATTCAGCATTCTCACAAAATATTTCATGTCTTAATTTTAAAATTATCAACCTCTTGGGAAGGTACAATAGGAATGATAGAGTACTGTATTATGATTAAGCTTTGGTCAATGCATGTTTAAAGATCTTTTTCTTGTTAAGTATTTTTATTGTGGTAGAGGAAATAAATAGCTGTCATATCCCTAAGCAATCTTATACATTGAATACCTTTCTAGAAGGGACTTGAGTTAATCCCTTTTAGGAGTCTTTAGAATGATTTAGACCTTTAAGATGTCTCCACCCACCCACCCACCCACAGCCACTGTGTTTGGGGCACAGTGAGCTAGAGAACAAAAGTATTTGGATCCCTTATTTGGGTCCTCAACTAGGACATGACTTCAGTCCATGTGGTCCTGGAGCTGGGTTCCCTTAGTAGACCCATCCCTTGGGTCTGAGGTCTTTATATACTTAATGGGTTTGGGTTCATATTTGTTGCTGGAGGGTGGGGAAGGGGAGAGTATTTTGGGGTAAGTATACCTCTTATATCATATGCTTCCACTCAAGTTGGGACACCAAGATCTCAAAAATAAATTTAAGACAAGATAACCAACTGTTACTGTGAAGTGATATAGAAAGACCATACAGTAGATCAAGAGAAATGTCAAGAAACTTTTCAGAAAATGTAAATGACTGGCCTCAGATACTTCCTAGCTGTGTGACCCTGGGCAAGTCACTTAACTCTCATTGCCTAGCCCTTACTACTCTTCTGCCTTGGAATCAATAAACAGTATTGATTTTAAGACAGAAGGTAAGGGTTGTAAAAAATTGTAAATGACTGAATAAGGAGGAAGAGACCCTTAGTATTCCACAGCTGGATGAGGGAATATGGTATATTCTAGTAGCTGAAGAATGATGAGGCCCAGTAGGAAATAAAGAATGTTTAGAAAAAGAAGCCTAGTATATCCTAATAAAGCATAAAACTAAAGAAAAGTTTCAGAGACAACATAAGAAGCTACTGTACATGAGAACAGTATAACCTCATTAGAGGCAATGGTATCAGGTTTTGTGCAGTAGAAAGGGTGTTGGAAAATGGTGTAGAAGGCAAATCTATTAAAAAAGATTATTTTAATGCTGACTTTCATTGCTATTCATTTGTCTTCCAAATCTATGTATTCAGTCCTTATCTCTTTCCTGTGTGCCAGTCCCCCAGCTGAGCGTTTTCTCTTGGATGTCCCATAGGCATCTCAAACTCAGTTGCTAAATGGAAGTCATTACCTTTAAACGGAACAGCGATGGTGAACCTATGACACAGGTGCCAAAGATGGCATGCAGAGCCCTCTCTGTATGCGCCTCCCCCCTCCCTGAGTTCATTACTAGAAAGATAGAGGGGCTTGGGAAGAGCTACTCCCTTCCCCTTCTCCATTGTACCTGATAACATTTTTTCACATCCCCTACCTCTCTGCCCAACCGCCCAATATTGGAGTACATAGTGGGTAAGGTGGGTAGCTTATAGGCAGCAGAGCTGGAGTGGAGTGGAGTACTCAGGCCACTTTCCCCCAGCCCCATACTTGCTGAGGACATTCCCACTTCACCCTCCTTTCTGTCCAACAGCCCAGTGGGAGTGCTTTGTCCCTCCCCTGTGTGGGGTAAGGAGTGGTTGGCAGGGCACGCCTGGCACTCAGCAGGGGAAGAGGGGGGTGCTTGCACAACACTTGGCCTGGGGGTGGGGCCTAGCACTCTGCCTCTAAAAGATTCACCATCACTGACATAGAGCCTCCCCCGCCCTCCCCCCCCAACTTTCCTATTTAAGTCAAGGGCACTATCATTTTTCTCATG